>NC_048536.1:10087215-10410578 GCF_902806685.2 Maniola hyperantus | reverse complement strand
ATCAAACTTTAAAATTGACTAAAACCCGATGCCAAAATTAGTCTATTTATTGTGACCGGAAAAAAAAATCATATTAGACGGTGTACCATGAGACAGAAAAAATTCCAACAAAAATTATGATCTGTCGTCTGATTTTGGTAGACTGTTTTTCCCCAGTATCGACATTTCCACCAAGTTTTGCAAAAACCCGGTTCACAGGTATTTTATTGGAATTTATTCTTATTCAGTGGACTTTTAACTAGGTACATAAATAATTGACCCATTTTGAAAGACAATAATATGAATACCGCAATAAATAGGCTATTTTTAAATAATATTATTTTTTGTATTAAAGATATAATAGACATTTTATGATACCTAATTAATAAATTTAGTAAACTTTGACAGTACCTAATTCTCATTATCAAAGCTACTTTAGTTAAGTATATTATATACTTCCATATTATGTAGAATTAAGTTTTGCCCAATATGACACAGCAATAAAAAGGTAACCTGTCAAGATTTAATAATTTATTTACTAATCTATTAAAGATAATGGAATGTAGGTTCAAAATATAGTGAGTTAGTATGGGTTTCCTCTTTCCATAATCATTGAGTTTGAAAAGTGTGGTTTAGGACGAACAGATAGACAATAGAGATGTGAACCATCGACCAAATTCCACGTGACAGGTGATGCAACATGTGGCCCGTTGTAAATTTTCGATGCACATACATAAACTTTCTTATTAGGTTACCACAATATGGTTACTACTTTATTTTTATTTGAGTATACTTACCGATGCTTGAAAAGGTCTAAAAAAATTTTTTATTACGAATCCAGCCTTAGTGAATTATTTATTCTGTTAAAGAACCTATACTTAAGAATGCTATTAATAAAAACTACCACTTATGGTAAACATACCACTTATCGAAACTTTAAAAAGCATAGAGCTATGATAAAATACGTAATTTGTCAGAACCGTCTGTAGTAATAACTTACCACAAGAATACTTACCTATCTAATTCTGCCCGTATTGATTTATTGTATTAAAAATTCATAGATATTATAAATCAAATGAATTTAAATTAAAGTATTAATCTTCTTCTTAATTTAATGATTTAATTTCATTTTTGTCTATAAATAATTGTTTGATAAAACACCGTCAAAATAGCTCATTTTATGTGAACACTATCCTAACTCTATTTGATGCAAACAATAATAAGTACTTAATTATTCATTTTTAGAGCTTTTTATGGTTCTCTAATAATGTCTACACGTCTGTATTTCAAGCACTAAAAATAATTAAAGTAAAAATGAAACACCTAAAACCTACATAATATTATCTACTGTACGTTTAAATATCATGCTTACACATAATCTCGTAGTTGTAGAAATCTAAAACTTCGATTAAAAGTTAGAAACTTGAGAACGATCCATAATGCATTTTATATGCCTCAGCCTACATGCAAAATATAATGGACACAGAGTTGTTCATTTTTTAATTTTACCTACAATTCGTTCGAAGCCAATTTAATTTCATTACATACTCAAAAATATTTACATATCTAACATAAAATATCAAAATTAAAACTAAGAGGTAAGTAGATAATAATATAAATATTTTTGAGTACTAGGTAAATAATGATTTAATAACCCTGTGATCCCATTCCACGTAAGCAGTGAGCCCACTAAATGCACGCTTGTGATTCTCATAAGTCCGCATGTGTACGTGGCGATGCTAATGCAATTCACGGACATAAACATTACATCGTACTGAAATCACCATGTGAGAGGCAAATAATAACGATGGTTTGAAGACGCTCGCAGCACTCCCGCCCTGGCCATACCTGCCGACTAATTGTCAAAATCAACGCCTCGTTTCTAATTAGATGGCCTCTATTTTAGGTAAAATAACATTAATCTGATGCTTCAAAGTTTTTTCATATCAGAGAATATAAATTGGCAATGGATTCGACAGTGACAAGCAGTCGCGCACGCAGGAGAGCAGAGGCCGCAGGCGCCGCACGTTGCGTGCAGGGGGCTGCGTGCGGTGCCCGTGCCGAACAGTTACCACGCACCTTGCTTTAACGGACACCCCTTTGGCACCCACGGGCAAATTCTCTCGAATGTAGATCGGGCCGTACACCGTGTGGTCCCACACGGGGGGATTGTTCGCGCGATCCACTACGTCTATCTGGACCTCCACGGTTCGGGACAAGGGCGGGAAGCCCTTGTCTTGAGCCATAGCCTCCAACTTGTACGTTTCTCGCTAGCGGGGAAAGAGTCGATGGAAAAAGACAAAACCACGTCGTTAGTAGTGTTAAGGAGTAGGGGCGGCGGGCCGGGAAGCCCGCTGCGCCTTATACCAACCTGGCTTTCACACTGGTCACTACGGTACCCACTGTGACATTCTCTTTGATGTGAACGGGGCCATACGTGGTCATGTCCCAGATGGGAGGCTTATTGTTCCTGTCTACCACGTCTAACTCAACGTCCACGTCTGCGGAGGAGGGCGGGTCGCCTCTGTCGGAGGCGCGCACGCGCAGGCGGTACCTGTCCCGCTACAGATACACGGGTCAGAGGTCAGCGGGGACAAAAAAACATAACACAACTCAAATATAAACATATAAGTACTCATTGCTAATAAATAATTAAACAATTAAAAAATAATCGAATCATAGACCACTCTCATAATATCTATTATGAATCGGTAGTAATTTTAATAATTGTATTTCTCGAACATAGCTCCCATCCGTCACGCACACATTCAGTAAGCCGAACTAAAACCAGAGAAGAAGTTGCTGAGATACACTAATAAATTGAAATCCACTCACGACGTCCGCTTCCATGCAGAGGCATCATTCGCGCTAACTTACAGTACTTTTCTTGTCGCAGCCGATGTAAAAGGGTGCAAGAAAATAAATTGGAAATAATACGTTTTCGGTATTATACATTTCCGGTCTGTACAATAGGGAAAAAGACAAACTGTACATTATTTATACTTTTTACAATAATTTAACTAAACTAATTTAAAAAATTAAAGTAAATTAACATAAAGCAGGCAAATGCATGCAGCTCTGCATACAAGACATGGCGGAAAGGTCAGGTTGTCGTAAGAAGTTTTTAGTGACCTCGTAATGACTACAAATAAACGACACTCATTGTAATGAATATATTACAAACGATGGACGTTACGGTTTACTGTACAAATTGGGTTTGAGAACGTTGCCCCTTTCACAGAAGGAATAATGTCACAACTGGTCAGATGGCCAAATTGCCTCGCCGGCAACCTGACCATCTCAGTTTACAACTATTTTTAAGAAATCTAATATAAGTACTGGAATCCTGTAAAAAATTCATAATTATGTGATTATACTATTAAAATGATATCATGTAGTATGAGTAGTCGTCTGCGGCTGCCGAGAAACGCCAACGGGCCGGGTTCGAACCGCCCGGGAGTGAGAGCACTCCGCAAATAATATCAGAGATTAGTAACAAAACATGTACATACATAATATAATACTGGTAGGTATGTTTAAAGCGTAAGCTTCTCAAATCAACCGATTAAATTACAGTAAAATAAATTTTAAAACTAGTCAGTGCGAAATATACAGAAGTGCTGTTACGGAAACTGTACATGTTTTAGAACTAAACATACTTCTCAACAGTGAAATATTTACAGCAGTATCACTTCGGTCATAGGTAATATACACAGGTTGTATTTATCGGTAAGATAGTCAATGCAAGACGGTGCTGCGGAAATAAATGTTAACGAAGATTGAGTGCTGAGCCGGCGCTGGCGGCAACTGAAAGTAATCGTGCTGAAGAAGAACAAGCGCCGGCGCCGACGCCCCGCGCGTTCGATGGACAACTACTCCTCACAGCCAGGATTGCTCCCTCCACAGCAATATACAGCAGCGATAATTTAGAACTATTTACAGTAAACAAACTTAAAGTAGGTGCCAATTGAATCCTAAGGCCTGTAGGTAGCATTCATCCACCAAACTTCATAATATAGTTGATCCCTTTCACACATCGCTCTTGCCACATTTCACTCTTGTTATCGTGTATAAAGGTTAAAAAGCATACTTACGTCTAGAGGTTTCTTTAAAACGATCCAGCCTGATTCAGGTTGGATCTCAAAGTATTCTATATCTGCCGGATTGTAGGGGGCGCTTAATGTATAAACTATAGCCCCATTATTATCGGCATCCTCGTCAGATGCCGACACTCTCAATATGTTTGTGCCTATACTGGCATCTTGTTTAACATTCTCCACATATTTCTGTAAGACACGGGACGAACTTAATTATAGCGTTTTGTAGGAACAGTATGATCATGCTTTGTATTTGAAACATGCACGTTTATGCTAGTCTACTATTTACATATCCACTTACTTGTCTATCAAACAGCGGGGGATTGTCATTTACGTCAGTGATTTCAACTGTAAACGAACATACTCCTTCCAGCGATGGCTCTCCCTGATCAGTAGCTTTTACAGTTACGGATACAAATTTTCCGTCATCACCTTCTCTGTCGAACACTTTATTTGTCGATACTTCGCCGGTCTCTTCGTCTACTGTGAACTTTGTACCTTTTTGATTAGGTTGCTGTACTATAGAATATTTCACCTGTCCATTTACGCCTTTATCTTCGTCGGTAGCGTGAACTTTTATAACCGGACTACCATTTGGAGCCCCTTCTTCAACTTTCGGGAAATATGTAGGACAATCTTTAAATATCGGTTTGTTGTCGTTAACGTCAGTGATAAAAACTACTACTACTGCTGTTGAAGTGTGTATAGTGGCATCTCCGTTAACGCAACACGCGCCATCATCCAGCGCAGTTACATTAAGTTCATATTTATCTCTATCTAATGATATTGCCTTATTATGTAATCGAATGACACCGGTAATTTCTTCAATAACGAACTGTCCGGAACTAGTGCCTCCTCCCACAAAACCAAAGCGAACATTATCACCATCTTTGTCGGAAGCGACTACCGTTGTGACTAGCGTGTTCGGACCAGCATTTTCATCAACATTTGGTGTGTACACTTGTTGAGAGAACTTAGGTTCTTCGTCGTTTTTGTTTTTTGTATAAACTCTTACTGTAGCCGTTCCTGTTTTAGCTGGTTCGCCTTTGTCCTTAGCAGTAACAGAAAATTCGTAATAAGCATTATTATTGTCGGCGTCTAACTGCTTATTATTTGTGATGATACCGTTGGAGTCTACGCTGAAGTGGTCATCTGGAATATATAAATGCCATAGTATAATTGATTGGTTTGTTCTGATACATTAATCACTATCCATATTATAAACGCAAAAGTGTTTCTTTCTTGGTTTTTGAGACCCTGACTCGTTTGGATACTACTTGGTACCTACTATCTTGGACGAAGTGGTCAATTCGTCCAAGGATCCTATTGAATATGATGGCCTGGAGGCTATTGCCACGATACATTCGCTCATGAAGGTGACGAATTCAACCCACGTGCCTTTCTATACAAAAATTAATGCAGACGCCATCGTTCCCGCGCTTTAGACGTGACTTTTCGAAAGAATCCGTAAATCAATTGAGATAGTATCCTGGTTGAACAGTGAAACGGGTCATAACAAAACATCAAGTGTTCCAAAAGCTAATCATTTTTTTTTACTTTTGTTGTATAGACACTTAATTTTATTTCACTTCATTTATTTACTTTATTTTGCGGTTCTTAAGTTCTTAAATTTTAAAGTACTTAGCTACGTTTCTATCGTAGAATATGAAGGTTTATCAATAATCTGAGGTTTCAATATTCGGCTGTACCTACCTATATATTTGAAATATATAGGTAGGCCGTTCAGCGAGGTAATAGCGCTAGTGTTTTGGGCACAATTTTCAGATACAAGTTAGCCCTTGACTGCAATCTCACCTGGTGGTAAGTGATGATGCAGTCTAAGATGATAGCGGGCTAACCTGAAAGGGGTATGGCAGTTTTTATTAAACCCATACCCCTTTGATTTCTACACGGCATCGCACCGGAACGCTAAATTGCTTGGCGGCACGGCTTTGCCGGTAGGGGGGTAACTAGCCACGGCCGAAGCCCCCCACCAGACCAAAATGACCATAAATGACATAATGAACAATGCCCATAAATGACCATTTGGACGGCGTATATTTTTTGTAAATATATAAAATTTTTAGTGATAAGTTTTTTTTTTAGTTTTTTCTGTATAATGGTCTAATCTGCTATTAATTAATATTGTGGCAAATAAACTCTTCATAAAAAAATACTAATTTCATAATTTGCAATAAAAAAGTGTACCTACAAGTAATGTTTATATTTGAAATAATAAAAATTGATATTTACAGCTTAATCCAGTTTTACCTGAAACTAAATATTCAATTTCAGCGTTCTTCCCAGAGTCTGCATCCATGGCCTTCACTTTGAGGATACTGGTGCCCAGAGGGATATCCTCGTCAACGTTGTGAGCTTGGTAGTCGGGCAGCTCAAACTTTGGTGCGTTATCATTAACGTCTGTCACACGAATAGTTAGCTGAAATAAGAAAATATTGGAATATCAATGGTATATCTTATCTAAAGCAGCGTCATCTCTTGCCACCAGGTCTGATTGCAGCCAAGCGCTGCTCTATAATATTAAGAAAAAAAACTGTTCAAAAACTCCAAGTCCCAACAAACTCAAAGTTAGGGAATACAGAGTGCAAACTTTATGAGTCTACTTGAGTGCACTTGTCCGTCCGTACGTCTGTCAGAGTCTTATAACTTCTGAATGACTCAACGTAATTAGATTCTAGGTCAACGGGAAGTACTCCGTATAGGTTTCTTGACAGACAGACAGACAACAAAGTGATCCTATAAGGGTTCCGTTATTCCTTTTGAGGTACGAAACCCTAAAAGTACATTAACTTACTTCAACAGAGGTGGAGAATCCTCCGGAGTCCTCAGTAGCGGTAACGACCAAGGAGTAAACATGAGGTTGACGCAAATCTTCAAAATCCAACTCCTTTGCCAATTTTACTATCCCAGATGTCGGTCCAATGTTGAAAGTGCCGGCTCCCTGACCTTGCGCTTTCAGGGTATACCGGATCTCCCGATCAGCAAATGATTTGGCTTTCACGGATATTATGCTGAAATGATACAATATTTTGCTCCAATATAAAATCGGAAAAAACTCCATTAAAAACGTCGCGTCGCATAATAAACAAGGTGTTCCAGACCGATCCGTCCAGTAGTTTCAGCTATGCGTAGGACTTCTTTCATGAAAAGGACTTTATCTACTTACATAGTCTATATTAAGTAACGTAAATGTATTTGAGTATGCAAATTATTATCACACACATTTCGTTTTCGACGAAGTCAATTGTTTGGGTCACTCAGTAATTCGCTGAATAAAACGAGGTCACTAAAAGAGATCGAATGTGCATTTATCACATCTTATCATTTAGGTCGCAGCCTCTATTCCAGAGTAGGGAATGATTAGTATATTTACACATAAGACATTAGTATATTTACAGAGTTAGCATACATCCCGGGGACGGGCATAGGCTACTTTTTATCCCGAAAAAAAAAGAATTCCCAAGGCATTAAAAAAATATACCTAATTGGAGGAAAGATTATTATAGATATAGACACTAAAACAAGTGCTTTTTTTGGAATTTTTGTCTGTCTGCCTGTCTGTGCGCGTGTTATATTACGATAAAATTGGATACATAATTATTATGCTAAAATTCATCTAATCATAAACTTGGGAGTCTGAAGTAAATGTTTGTTGTGATGTTTAAAACAGAATCGTTATTCCGTTTCCGGATACAATGTCAATGTTCCTAGTTTCTTACTGTCATCATACAATACAATAGTGTAAAACTATTATTGTTTATTCTTGTTTAATTTGGTATCTAGGAATATGAAAATATGAAAAATAATATTATATAAATTATCAATACATGTCACTAATTATTCATTGTAAATTAAATATTGTCAATATACTAAGAGTGACATTATATTAAGCTATTGTCAACATACAGTTGGCAATAGCTATTATGTGAAATAATAATGTTGTGTAAACTGACAATTTAAGTCGCTTATTATTATTGTAAATTATTAATACGTAGACCATCAATGTCACTGATTTTATTATTGTAAATTGGGTGTGTCAACATACCTTTTGTCAACAAACCTAAAATAAATAATGATTAATATTAAGATCATATGATAGTCGATATCCGCCTTGTTTGCGATGGCAGTGTTATAAAAGTACCCTACCTCGACAGAGAGGGGACAGTCTTGTATCGACAGCCCAGAGCAAACACAGCGGACCTTACTGAAGTTAAGTATTCTTATATTGTATTATAATTATAATGTAATGTAATCATTTGCCTTTTATAGGTTACCTGTTGTAACTGTGTACCAAATATGTACCTACTACTTTACTCAACGTTCTAATGTTTTAAAAGATGTGTGTTATGGAGTTTCTTTGCCCTTTCTTCTCCATGACTAAACACCTTAGCGAAATGGGTGGTAGATTCATTTTAATATAAATAGATCAATGCTGAACAAATACAATTCAGTTATTATTCGACTTGGTTGGTTTTACTTCTGTATTTATCACCTACCCTCTTGTGCTATTTATTTTATACATTGAGATAAAAGTAAACACTAGGTTGTTAGCTTCTAATTATTATAGAAGCCTGTTTAGATAATTAGGATTCTTACTTTGAAATAATACAGCAGATGCTTTGCTTGATTTTTAATTACTTAGTATTTGGCCTTACCTGACAAATAATTGATAAATGATAACTTTCATTAGTAATCATAGCTATTAAAGCCCACTGCCTTAACTTCTCTTCTTTTTATCTAAATCTCACACGCGCATCACGCGAAAACTACTGAACGGATTTAAAGTAAATTAAGTACAGTGGTAGCTGATACTCCGGTTTAACATTTAGGGTAGTTTTTATCCCGCAAAAATTAGGGAATCGTCAGGATACGGGATCAAATTTTTATCGATTTTACTGCATAACTCCATCAAATTTGAACCGATTTTCTTCTTCTTTTTTATTTTGGTGAAGATTTGATTAACAATTTCGGAAATAGGGGACGGAATTCCTCAATGGACAACAGCAAATCGATCGCGATCACTATAATAGCTTAGAAAAAGTAGACTCTTAACCATAATACATAACATATAGCTAAGTACCATAGATTAGATTTTCACTTCATCGTAAAAAAAATGATACGCGCCTAAATTTCTTAGTGCAATTCAATATAATATTTTTATGTAGATAACGGGTAGGTACATAGCACGATTAATTTCATGTCGTGGTCACGACATCCCCATACAAAATTCAATTGATTGTTTGATTACGAATTGAAAAAACCGGCCAAGTGCGAGTCGGACTCGAGCACTGAGGGACTCGTACTGCAGAAGAAATAATGGTAAGAATTACTTTGAAATGCAAAAACTATACAGTGGTCGCAAAATGTAATCGCAGTGGTCCAATCTGAAATTGCAACGTGGAGTAGGTCACCTGTGATTTGTTTTATTTACTAAAATACCGTTACTTAAGTAAAAAGAATCATTATTTATACTTACTCGGAATCTTTCTTCTGATTTTCAGCAATCTCCGCCTCATAGCTAGGAAGGTAGAACTGTGGAGCACGTTTTCCGCCAACTATACTAAGTCTTTCTTCGGGAGTCGACTGGAACCTCCTCTCGTCCACACGACCACTCTGAAAAGAGATATTAAGCAGTATGTTAAATATAATATTCTTAGGTCACGCCACCTCTCTTAATGAGCTTAGCTATAAAAGCTGAGCGCGCGCGAGCACTGGGCTCATTTCGCTACTGATTTTTGTGCTGTATTCATCGTGGTCTGGTTTGAATTATGTTTTTCTTTATTACTGACTTTTACTTTTTGTGTCTTTCGTGTTAAATTTTGTTCCAATCATTAAAAGTTTGATAATTGTAAAAGTATTTGGTTTTGTGTTAATAAATTGTGTTTTTTTAATTGAATTTTACTTCTGTACCTAAATTCAGAAGTGGGATTCCTATTCAATAGCCCACTATAGTTAAAATCTAGTCACTGACAATCAGTTTGCTTAAATTGGAACAAAATTCTAACCTTTAAATTTTTGTTGTTTTTCTTGTACAATGTCGGATCGCGGGTATCGTAACCGCGATCGTAGCCGTGATGTGCCGTGATCAAACTCGAAGTTTTCGAAGCAGACCACGTTGATGTGAAACAGCAGGGCCTAGATATAGGTCGCGAGATCACGCACTTAGTCGTGTTTTTATCCAAACGTTACACTCAATACTCCGCGATAGTAAAACGTGTCGAGACTTGTCGAAAATAGTTTAACCTCGGTAGTAACTACACGCGAGTGTAATATTTATCGTCTCCGTAACACTGTGACCGTTCAAACAGAATGCAACACTCCCGTTTCCGCACCTTGTTCCGCACAAGATGAAGTCACTGCAATTAAATCTTTAAAATCAAGTACCTAAACCTTTGGCTTTATGGCTAAGCACGTATTGGCCACGCGAACGTATCTAGTTCAAGTGTGTTTATCCAAATTGAATTTTTGTCTAAAAGTTTTCACGTCTACCCTACGTGTTTTGTGAATTAATAATGCCGTCGTCTAAATCTACTAATCGATTTAAGTATAAAAGTAATTCACGTAAATTGAATAATGAACAAAGGCGTGCTAGTCGGTGTCGTCAATAGTGGAACGTAGATGTCTTTATTTTTGGTCTCGATTTTTAATGATGTTGATGCATGGTGTAAAAAAGTTGATCATGTTCGTAACCTCAACCGATGGCATAGCCGGGAGGTAGTTTCGTAAAGTGGAAATTGTACAAAAGGTTTTTGTTATGATCAGTCTTAGATCAATTTTAAAACGGAATTTATTCCACTGTGCCCACGAGAGGTAGACATTGAGATTAAGAACATCTATGTCGGTCCATTAGTCACTTCATGAAGTATCTCACCAAGATACCCGCAATTTAAATTCGCAGTTTAAGACTAGAAAGCGTAGTCTTAGTCATAGTACTTTCCAATCACGCTGTTTTCTGTGTGAAAATTAGGATCACAAAGTGTACCTACCTACTCTACGAAAAGTTAAAACTTATCGAAAATCTAAAACATCGACTTTGATGCAGTTCAGTGTTAGTTTTGTAAAAAGAGTAACCGTAATGTAGGTAGATGAGTTTTTGCTCAACAATTATTTTTGCCACGAGATACAAAAATTGAGCTTCCTGACATAAGATTAGAAATCAATCTTCATGTGGTGTTAGATCGTTGTATGAATAGGTAGACCTGTCGTAATAAGGACAGATGTACTAAACCAACTGGGAAATACTTATATTCGAACATGATTCGAACATAGTGCTCACATTTGTCTTTCCTTTCTCGAATGTTCCGACGCAATGCTGCGCCCTTGGCTGCGGGCTTTGGAATTCCGCATGAGAACGAGGCTTGCCATGCTCTGGCCTGGCAATGCGCTGGTGCTGCGGCACCGTGTCGCGCCGCTGCCGCGCCTTTCTGCGCTCTGCACGAGCGTGACGCTGCGCTGGCGTTGCTGCGCCGTGCCGCGCCGCCGCCGCGCCTTTCTGCGCTCTGCACGAGCGTGACGCTGCGCTGGCGTTGCTGCGCCGTGCCGCGCCGCCGCCGCGCGGCGCGCTGGTGGTACTGCGCTGCGTGCGCCGCTGTGGGCTATAGTGCCTCTCGCGAGCATGGGGCTCACTGGTGTCGCGGCACCAAACCGCGCATCCTGCTCCAAGCTTCGGCGCCCTTCGCAAACGTTGCAGCTCACTGGTATTGTGACACGATGCCGCGCGCATCGTGGGGCAACATAAGTGCTGCCGAGCCCTTGTACGAGCTGATTGGTGAGAATGTTCTTTTTTAAAGTTAGTGTCCATGATTTCGATAGGTACCTATGTGTTGTAGTAAATCACGTTACCTACGCATACCGTCTTGGACTTAAAGGTGTTTCGTATATTATGCGAGTCAGTGACGCACTGTAGTGCGTTCGTAAATAATGTAACGTGGGTAGATTCAACTCTTTTAGAAAATCTGATAATTCCCGTTACCGATTGTTTCCGATTTTGCCATTTTGATTAGATTCATTTGTTAGGGTCAGGCGAGGCCGAGTCTTTAAGACAAGGCCATAACGTAGGTAAAGTCCCTTGAGTACAACAAATCTGGCAATCTAAGATCTAGCTGGGTACTTTAGGCGCTACGTTGAGGAGTATGCTATCCAGACAGCCTCCCTTGCACGTCTGTCGGAAAAAGAGGTTCCTTTTCATTGAGGCCAGAGCAGGAAAAGGTATCTCAGGACATCACTCGGGGACTCACCACTGAGTCCAAGGTAGCAGTCTTGACAGATTTGCCAAACAGAGGTGCACACTGACTTCAGCAGCATCGGCTATGGCCCGGCGCTGAGGTGGATCCACAACGACGGCAAGAAGCGTGTGGTCGCCTGTTTTAGCAAGGTTTACCCAGGGTGCAGTGAGTAGGTAGTACTCCTACGTGCTAGAAGCGTTGACAGTCAACACTTCCGCCACCATTTGGTTTGTCTTCAGTTTAAGGGTGTGACCGTCTACAACGCTTTCACAGCCACCGAGCGCTGCTGCTACTGCGCGTTACCCGTAAGTGGATTTATTTCCATGACTTCATCTTCGCCTTTGAGTACTAAAAGCGCACGATGATGTGTTGTGGCGACTATCTTAGCTGCAACCCTTTAAGTCAACGGCATCACCAAGCCAAGCAACTGGGTTTAGATGGTGCAGGTCGCAGATCAGGACACGCTCGTCGAGTATCTGTAAGTGGGACAGCTAGACTCTCATCGGTATGTGTACTAAAGTGTTACGCTCTATTACCGCTACTCAGCAGTAGGAGCGGAAGCGTGGTTTTCGTGATACCGTCTTAGTCTGCTGCAAGTCTTTGTCGAAAAGACTCTGGACCTGATCCTGAAGTACTTCTGGTTTCTTGGGCTACGTGAGTTCGTAGTCAAGCATGTGGTTCACTGCCTGGTTTGTATATCAAACAAGCAGGTCTCCAGAGTTCCTCACCAGCACACAACAATGTGGTTGCAGAAACTGCACGGCTTGATCGAGCGGCATGGCGTGAAATGTGACGCTCCAGGGCAAGTAAGCTGCTGAGGTAAAATCAGTCCCGGCAGGATGCCTATGCTAACCAGAATCGTCGTCCGCCTCGCGTGTTGAAGGCTGGAGGCATGGTGTTGGTGATCAAGTATTCCCGGTCAACGGGGAAGTTTGACTCTGGCATGTGAGGTCCATACAAGGTCCTGAATCGGCTGCTACGAGCTGGAGCTGTTGAGTGGGTCGTATGGCAAGACCGCTCAGGTGGCGGCGGAGGGCATGGTGCCCTGGCAAGGAGAGTGGTGCCCGGATGCGTGTGGTACTTTCTTCGAATGTGAGTACAGCTTGTTGACTACTTTGTAGTGGTGAAGATGAAAGTCGTGATTTTGTTAATCATAGCCCCAAAACTCTCACCCTCCTTACTAAAAAGGCCTTGCTTGCTCCCTTACGTACTTATCTACTGACGGACTGATCCACGACATCTATTTTTGTGCTATGACTAAACAAATCACGGTAATGCTTTACTCCTCAAGGGAAGTTCAACGGTGGCTGGTTGAGATGCACTTTCATAGACTGTTGCCCGAGCCCGGTGGTCTGATGATGGTCATCTCAAGTTCCTGCTCCATAGACCGTTGCCCGAGTCTGGTGGTCTGAGACCGTTGCCCGAGTCTGGTGGTCTGATGAAGGTCATCTCAAGTTCCTGCTCCATAGACCGTTGCCCGAGTCTGGCGGTCTGAGACCGTTCCCCGAGTCTGGCGGTCTGAAGATGACGAGAAGAAGCGCGCGCTAGGTTTGAGACGTCTCATAGGTTGATAGGTGTCACCTCCTCTGGGTGATAGGGACACCCCATAAAACTAAATGATTTATCTACATGTCTAGCTAATACTAAGTCGCATTTCGAATTGCTTACCCATTGTGTTACCATTTATAGCTATGGAGTTGTGCTATATCGGAGCTAATTTCAGGTGATGACTATGAAGTAGTTGGCCCAGGTGCTGGTCCCCCTTCCGCACCTGAGTCTGCCCCGGCACCTTACGCGGTAGAGGCAGAGGCATCGCTCCATTCGGCGAGCTCCTCACCGGTCTCCCCTCGCGCACCGCACGCCGACAGCGTTGCGGCACCAGCTGCAAGTCTCCGCAGAGAAGATCTCACGACCTTTTCTGGCATGGCGGGCGAGGACGCCGCATAGTCAGGAGAGGCCGTCTTAGGTCACGCCACCTCTCTTAATGAGCTTAGCTATATAAGCTGAGCGCGCGCGAGCACTGGGCTCATTTCGCTACTGATTTTTGTGCTGTATTCATCGTGGTCTGGTTTGAATTATGTTTTTCTTTATTACTGACTTTTACTTTTTGTGTCTTTCGTGTTAAATTTTGTTCCAATCATTAAAAGTTTGATAATTGTAAAAGTATTTGGTTTTGTGTTAATAAATTGTGTTTTTTTAAATTGAATTTTACTTTCGTACCTAAATATATTTACACATAAGACATTAGTATATTTACAGAGTTAGCATACATCCCGGGGACGGGCATAGGCTACTTTTTATCCCGAAAAAAAAAGAATTCCCAAGGCATTAAAAAAATATACCTAATTGGAGGAAAGATTATTATAGATATAGACACTAAAACAAGTGCTTTTTTTGGAATTTTTGTCTGTCTGCCTGTCTGTGCGCGCATCACGCGAAAACTACTGAACGGATTTAAAGTAAATTAAGTACAGTGGTAGCTGATACTCCGGTTTAACATTTAGGGTAGTTTTTATCCCGCAAAAATTAGGGAATCGTCAGGATACGGGATCAAATTTTTATCGATTTTACTGCATAACTCCATCAAATTTGAACCGATTTTCTTCTTCTTTTTTATTTTGGTGAAGATTTGATTAACAATTTCGGAAATAGGGGACGGAATTCCTCAATGGACAACAGCAAATCGATCGCGATCACTATAATAGCTTAGAAAAAGTAGACTCTTAACCATAATACATAACATATAGCTAAGTACCATAGATTAGATTTTCACTTCATCGTAAAAAAAATGATACGCGCCTAAATTTCTTAGTGCAATTCAATATAATATTTTTATGTAGATAACGGGTAGGTTAACATAGCACGATTAATTTCATGTCGTGGTCACGACATCCCCATACAAAATTCAATTGATTGTTTGATTACGAATTGAAAAAACCGGCCAAGTGCGAGTCGGACTCGAGCACTGAGGGACTCGTACTGCAGAAGAAATAATGGTAAGAATTACTTTGAAATGCAAAAACTATACAGTGGTCGCAAAATGTAATCGCAGTGGTCCAATCTGAAATTGCAACGTGGAGTAGGTCACCTGAGATTTGTTTTATTTACTAAAATACCGTTACTAAAGTAAAAAGAATCATTATTTATACTTACTCGGAATCTTTCTTCTGATTTTCAGCAATCTCCGCCTCATAGCTAGGAAGGTAGAACTGTGGAGCACGTTTTCCGCCAACTATACTAAGTCTTTCTTCGGGAGTCGACTGGAACCTCCTCTCGTCAACACGACCACTCTGGAAAGGGATATTAAGCAGTATGTTAAATATAATATAGTTATTGGAAAATTAACTTTGAAAAATAGCTCAAAGTGAAAATTAGTGTAATTAATAAAGTCACTATCCTCACTGCTTAACCGCTGAATACATCCTCATGTTATTTAGTAGAGATATCTTACATCCCGCAAAAACAAAGTGATCATACGGGATTATTAACCGACTTCAAAAAAACCGGCCAAGTGCGAGTCAGGCTCGCGCAACGAGGGTTCCGTACTACAATCGTATTTTTTCGACATTTTGCACGATGATTCAAAAACTATGATGCATAAAAATAAATTAAAATCTGTTTTAGAATGCACAGGTAAAGACCTTTCATATGAAACCCTATCTTACTTCGAAAATTGAAAAGCCTGATTATTAGTTTATGACCACAATTTAATTTTTTTTGCGTGATATAACCACAAATTCACGGTTTTCAGATTTTTCCCCTAATGTCAGCTACAAGACCTACCTACATGCCAAATTTCATGATTCTAGGTCAACGGGAAGTACCCCGTAGGTTTCTTGACAGACAGACAGAGAGACAAACAACAAAGTGATCCTATAAGGGTTCCGTTTTTCCTTTTGAGGTACGGAACCCTAAAAAGAAGGTTCTGTATTCGACCCGGATATAGGGAGATATGTTTGATACATGCTGTATTTTAGTAGTATAATAATATTTAAATACCTAAAAAGTGACATACGGTACTTTTTATCCTGGGAAAACAAACGGTGCCTGCAGGATAGCATGCCATTTTTCACGCATTTGTCCTTCAATCACGTAGAAACAGATCAACGGATTCACGTGGCTTTTTACATGAATCATTAATTATTTTTATCCCGAGAGTTTCCACCGGATTTTTAGAAAACTTAATCCACGCGAATTAAGTTGCAGGCATCATCTATCAATATACATATCTTTATAATTTATAAACGATACACCTAGTTTAAATAATTTACATTTAAAACGATAATAATATTATTTACCTGGTCTTCAGCCTTAACGTAGAGCACGTATTCCATGTCCAATTGAAAAGGATCAGTTCCTCTAGTACGAACAACACCGGATCGCTCGTCCACCTCGAACCTGCCACCGGTCCTGTCTCTCACGATGAAGTAGTGTATATTGTGGTCGGTGTCCGGATCTCTGGCTTGCAGGGTGAACACTGGCGTGTTGGGGGCTGCGTTTAGTTGCACCACCGTTTGCATCGGCAGAGGACGGTTGATGAAGTATGGTGGCTCGTCGTTTACGTCCTTCACGTGGATGATGACTCGTTGGTTGTCGGTATCTGGAACATGAATAACCCAACTGATTTATCCACCGCCAAAACTTTATTCTTGACACTTACGCGGTGCCATGCGTGAGCGACGAATACTACGCGACGCGATGCTGTGAACGCGACGAACGCGATCAACTCAACGGCATACCGTGCTTGCGGCGAGACGCAGACTGCCATATAGGCCGCATTACGTCACGTCGTGTCGCGTCGCATCGCGTCGTATTCGTCGCTCACATAGGACACCGCGTTAACTACAGTACGCGGCAGAGAGTTAATGTACACCAGCCTTTAGAATGACATTTCAGCTTTGTAAAGCGTTGTCTCTGTCACGCATACCTATATGACGTTTTGTCGGTCTCAACGACAGAGTCAACGCTCTACAAATTCGCTACAAATAAAGGTCGATGTACATTACTTTCGGTAGCGTACTGTACTATCTGTGAACTAACGGGTTTAAAATATACCTACATTTTAGACCTACCTAACCAAAATAATCTATTGAGTGTTTGAACAAAATGGAAATGGCCATAATAGTACGGTTAGTATATAATCAGGCAATCAGGCCATATCAGGCAAAGAGGAAGTTTCAGGGCGAACGTTCCGTAAAATTTTTATAGATGGCGCTGTTTACTGCACCCACTAAATACGAAAAATAATTTCCGAGCGAAGGTATACGCTGTAATAATTTGTACGTAAAACATCCTGCAAAACAACAACGTCAATAAAACATACGGACAGCAGGCAGCTCTTTCTTCTGCTAATCCTATTCACCTAATAAACCTTAAATTTAATAAACCTACTCACGATTATAATATGTTACATACTTACATGATTCTTCGCGTTATATACCTACTGTAGATTATTTCTTTAAGTAATTAGTTAATAGGTACCTTCGTTGCAGCTAGGCACCGAGGACAAACCTCTGTGGTTTTTTCGGTGTTTTTAGTTTAAGCTTTATTTGTATGTTTTTAATTTGATAATAAATTAAAAAAAAAAAAAAAAGTTGGCAACGAAAATGCTGACATTCTGGCTAAATCATATAGATATAGGTATTATTTTTCGTTTTTAGTGGGTGCAGTGCACAGCGCCATCTATGAAAATTTTATGGAACGTTCGCCCTGAAACTTCCTCATTTTTCAATTCCGGCTAGAAGACCAACACCGGGGTAACATGAATACCCCGCGCCTTGCCCGGGTAAGGAGGCTACGCCTCGAGGCCCGTACCCCCGCTTGGCCTTCGGCCAACCGGAGAAGACCCTGTCGTCGTCGTCGTCATTTTCACTACAGGGATTTAATTTTCACTACAGGGATTTTGTTTTCATTAGGCTTTTATCATGTCGCAAATAGACACAAGAACGACTACTATTATTTTAATAATTTTTACTGATTGAATATTATTTTGTAATGTACCTAAGTACTAAGTACCTACTGCCAACAATAATAATAACTTGAAATTTAAGCCTTTATAGGTAGGTATATCCATACTAATATTATAAATGCGAAAGTATGTCTGTCTGTCTATCTGTCTGCTAGCCTTTCACGGCCTATCCGTTGAACCGATTTTACCGAAATTTGGTACAGAGTTAGCTTTCATCCCGGAAAATCAGAGTTCCCACGGGATTTTTAAAAACCTAAATCCACGCGGACGAAGTCGCGGGCATCACCTAGTTATTTAATAATCTCTTTCGTTGCCTACATCAGAAATGCCACGTCCTCACTTAAGTTCTAAACCTTTTAGCTATAGGGTACGTGAATCAGGAGCCATGCAATAATACAGCGAAGCACGATCCGGGGCATTTTCTGTATTCCCCGCTTATCTCGGGCCAAACGCCCGCCCTCGCGTGTCCTAGTTTGTAATTAAACTCTTACTTTGCTACAAGCCTTCCTGAGAATCATTAACTACGAGTACGAAAAAATCTCTTCAGAAATAGAACGCTTAACGTTAACAGTATATTTTTTCTTTGCCAGAAATTATAAAAATATTTCAATTATTTAATAGTTTTTTAGTGTTCCTTAACCTACTTTCGGGTAGGTTAAGGACTACGGATTGCATAAGGAATCACTTAGGTGCCTGTCAGTCCATGTCCATTCGGCTTTATAGAAACTTGTACCACTACATATAGCCATGTGAAAGCCAAAAGAAAATTAAGTATTTACAAATACCCTCAATAGCGTTTTGCAGATCATTTTAAGTCATCGTAAAGATTTTATCTAACAGATTTTCTAAATAATAATTTATTTCTAATATAAATTCTAATATTTACTGTTTATAGTACATATTTTGTGCATATACTTAATATGTAGTATGAAATTGTATAAATCAGAATGCTTGCTTGACTGTACAATCAGAGCATTCCTTTTGCTCACTTCTTCGAAAAAAGGTGTTGATTTAAAATAGAGTTTTCCAATCGCATTATGTGTCAGACTCCGGTAAATAAAGCTCGTTAGGTAAGATTCGATTACCGATAAAAACATCAACCAAGCGATAATGATACCTACTAACGAACATTGAATTGAACTACCTATTTCTTTAAAAAGTATCAAGAAAAGACAAAACAAAGCTGCCCATGTACAATAAAAGTAGGTATAGTTCGCGACAGGTTGACATGACATTTGGGGTGGGGACGCCCCGCACAGCCCTCGCGCTTACCCGGTGCAGGATAGCGCGGGTGACGTGTGGATGTGCGGGGTGTGCCCTCGCCTCATACCCCGATTACCATCTCGATCTGTCGCGTACTATACAACATACATTTACACTTAAAATACCTTATCTCGTAAAAGTGTACTTACATTTGAGCGCCACTGTTAGGTAAGCATGAAAACACGAAAGTTGAATTGGTTAGTATGTTGCAAATACATACCAATTAGTGTTAACGAAAGTATTTCGCGGTTGGCGAAGTTGGTAGAGTTGTTGAGCTAGTAGTGTTCTGAACAACACACATTTTTCAAAATTTGGTAAACACAAAAAAAGGGCCAGTTACTTTACTCTCCCTCCATTGTGAAAGGCACATAATCATATGGTTCTGGACATTCCCCTCCACAACTCCACCAAATAATTAAGTATCCATTTACTTTAACTGGGCTTTATGTTATACTTATCACCGTCATTATCATCATTATCATCAACCCATTCCTCTGCTCTCAAATGAAAAAAGTTTAGTCCATAGTCACCAAACTGGCCAACTGCGGATTGGTAGATTTCCCACGCCTTTGAAAACATTATAGAGAACTCTCAGGTATCCAGGTTTCTCCACAATGATAGCAAGTGAAAGAAGAAGATTCAACGGTAAATAATTAATTCTTGTTATAAATGGTAGGTAAAAATGTCCTAGTCAAAATGGCGTCTACAAAATCGCATTTTGCGCAAAAGTACTGCTGATTTTTTTGATGTTCTGTTTCGATAGCAGATATCAAAGTACCTAATGTGTGCGAGAGGGCACACAATATTTTTTGTATGTAACTGACAGACGTCAAAAACAATCTCTCGTTGGCTCTGCTCTATATTAATTCACTTTTATATTTACAAAAATTGTTTGAATAGTCTAAGAAAAAACACTCAACCAATCACACACTAGAGAAATCGCCACAACATAATAAAATGTATGAACATTTGAATAATATCTATTTGTATAAAGCATCCATAAGTTAGAAGTCACAAAAATGCCTGTTTTTGTCAGAGCCAGTAATATGTGGTGTCCCTCGTCCTACGGGATTTACTTATATCCGTAATAAATCCGACGTTTGCTGTAATCCTATTCCCCGGATTCAGTTTCAGGGTGTTATTTCACAGACAAATGAACATAAGGATCAGTATAATACCTATACTACCCTATCGAGAATCTGATAAAAAGACCTATTTCTTATAGGTATAGTAGGCAACAGGCTGAGATGGCAATCGGGATATGAGACGGGGTGACGCTCCGCAAAGTCGCACGTCACCCGCTCTCGCCCATATCGGGTTAGTGAAGGGGCATGTGCGGGTGTGCGGGGCGTTCCCTCCCCGATTGCCATCTCGACCTGTCGCGTAGGTACGCGAGAAGTCGAGATTGCAGTCGGGGAGGTAAGAAAAGTAAGAAAAATTTAAGAAGAATGTAAGAAAAAATACTTATTTCTTTCTTATACATATTGATGTTAAAACTACTTTGGGTATACTTTGGGTTATAAAAGTTAACTGCTGCTGATGATTTTTAACCGACTTCCAAAAAGGAGGTGGTTCTCAATTAGGCCCGTTTTTTTATGTATGTAGGTACATCGATTTTTTCGAGGTTTCTGGACGGATTTGCAAAATTTTTTGGTATATTTTTATTTCGGCTGACGTCAAAATGACGACATTGCGATGTTAATGAGACATGGTTCCAGCGCAATAGCAATTTGCGGGATTTATACGATAATGAAGCATGCCTATCAAGAAGAACTCCTTTATTGTTTGGACAATATTATTATATCCATGTCACTAAAACTACCGTAACAATTGAACTCTTGACAATTTTTACGATGTATTTTAAAAACAATCCTAGTTGACAAAAACAACGAAATCAGCTTTACTATCAGACGCTACTTTTTGGACGAAAGCCAAAATTTCAACCTAATGTACATTTGTGCTTGTTTTTACTATGATTCTTAATACTGTGTAAATATGTGAAATGTCCAATTTATTTTCGGGCGGGCGGGCGGCGCTCTGCAAATCTTTCGATTACCGACTTATCAAACGTGGCCAGCATATCTGCCGAACAATGAATTACATGGATAGAATTGTAAGTGTGAGTTTAATCGTATATTTTCCGTATAACAAAGATAACTGTTTTATCTATTGTGTACGTGATTCGTAATCATCAGCATTATATTGATCCATAAGATGTAAGTTTATTCTAGAGAACTACCTAACTGCTATCTTTCTTTATCTACGTAGACCTACCTGAAATTTACTTGAAAAATAATATGGGTACAGTATCTTTGTACTAGGTACCCATATTATTTTTCATTTTATAGCTGACGGTTACTAATTTTTTATTATTAAAAAAATATTTTTATCAAACCTTGATTATTAATATTATATTAAAGGTTTGATGGCAATATTTTTACCTCCCATTCTTTTTTTTATTGACTTTGCTTATTTGTTAGTCTGGTTTAGTAGAACAGGTAGGTACCAAAAGTTGGAATCATGAACATGGGTCTTAAGAGCCGCCATCCTCCTTTATCTAGTTATAACGACAATCAATAATAATAATAATTCATCAGTTCTCATCAATAATAATCATCATTTATGGTGTTTAGCCGTAGTCGTTGCGTGCGACGAGTTTGACAAAACGTCTAACAAAATCCCAACAAGCCGGACACGTAAATATTTGGCATGACACGACTGTAAAAAGCTAAACATGTCCAGCTAAAGTCAGACGCCTGGCAATCCTTTACACGGGCCATCTTTATATTCTCCATTTTTATCACGTCTACTGTCGGCTGGTGGGTATCTACACCCCACTGATGCAAGTTCCAATACTCTTCCCCGCGTCTTGGCCATATGCCAGCCCCCATTGATAATATCTCGCGTAGCCGAGATAAAAACCGCTTACTCCGTAAACCACTCGTGACAACAGCTACCAAGCATTGGTAAACTGATTTTATTAAAAACTGATTAGTTTGTATTTAACCATATGGGGTGATATAGCCTAGTTGTAAGTTTAAGTAGGTTAAGCGCTATTCATATCCACCTCAAAAATTACTAGCAGTCACGATTGTCTTTTGGACTCTAAGAGCTATACATTACCTAGACATTATATAACTAATATAAGATTATGCCAGTGATAAGTACCACCTACTACTAGATTATATCGACCAGGGGACTGACACAGGCTTCTTTTTATACCGGGAAAACAAACGGTTCCTGCGGGATAGCATGCTATTTTTCACGCTTTTGTCCTTTAATCACGCAACAACATAGGTATCAACGGATCTACGTGATTTCACGCACGAATATAGTTAACGACCTAGAGAGTAACATAAACTACATTTTACCGCAGAAAAACAAAGTTCCCACGGGATTTTCAAAAACTTAATCCAGTCGAACAAAGTTACAGGCATCATCTAGTGGCTGACAAATCGTCTAATACTCTTTCTACTATATTAATAAAAAAGAATCATTTGCGCTTCAGTTTCCATTCGGAGATTTTCCATTTCAATTAAATTTTCGTTTTCGCTCCGAATCATAAATTCAATTTTGATTGTCTAGAGAACAGAGGCGTAAATGACACTGAGTCCCGTGAAATACAGGTTTTAAAATGATTCTGTAGGGTAGGGGCATGGTCTGGATAGGTGAAGTCGGGGGCGGGCCACCCCTACAAACTTTCCTCCCACACTCCTTGAGTACGGAGCTTTCTGCGCATGCGTACACTACCAGGCGCGTGCTTTCCTCGTGGCTTACGAGAAGGCCATGACGAATGAATCTGAACTTGCATTCGTTTTCGCTGTTTTCGTAGAAATAGCTTTTAACTATTGCGACTGTGTACCTACCTAGTGCTAGTCGAGCCTTACATTTACTTTCCCATAATAAACAATTATTATGATAGTAGTTTAGAAGAGCTCTCGCATGCGTTGGTAAATTAATCCGTAAAAGCGCAGTTGCAAGCTTACTAGCGTAGTAGTATATGTGAAACCATGTAAAGTAGAGTTGTTAGTAGTAATATCCAGAACTTCCTATAGTGCAGCAAATGTTTAACACAAACATGTAATAAACTAATAACACTATACTTCCCAAATGCACATAACCATATAACGCTACATTTCGTATCTTTTGGCACTTTTTAACCGACTTCAAAAAAAGGAGGAGGTTCTCAATTCGTCGGAATCTTTATTTTTTATGTATGTTCCCCGATTACTCGAAGACGCCTGGACCGATTTTGAAAATTCTTTTTTTGTTTGAAAGGGTATACTTCAAAGTTGGTCCCATTTAAATTTGGTGAAGATCTGATGAACATCTTCGAAGATAGATACTGGAACTCCTCAACGGATAAGAGTAAATTGCTCGCGATCAGTGTAATAGCTTAGTAATAAACAGTAGATTTTTAACCAGTCATAGCATAATTCCATGGGGCCACTAAAAATTGTGAAATAAAAAAATTTTACAAAAAAAATAAAAACCGACTTCGATACACAAACACTAAAAATTGAAAAATAATTTAATTTATTACCGAATATATTATGTATACAAGAGTTAACATAGTTCCATAATAATATTTTTTGGGGTCGGTGCCAATGAGGTGCCATTGTGGAGTCTCATAAAAATATGAAGTCTAGACGATTCGCGCAGCTAAAGCTAATTGGCACCGGCACCAAAAAGTATTATTATGGAACTATATTAACTCTTGTATACATAATATATTCGGTAATAAATTAAATTATTTTTCAATTTTTAGTGTTTGTGTATCGAAGTCGGTTTTTATTTTTTTTGTAAAAAAATTTGGTACCTAGTTACCTACTGTGAGTTTCATACATAGTTTCTTTCAGCGTTAAATTATTCCATCCGAACTTTAGAGGTGGAGCGTGTTCAACATTCACGTAGGAGACATGAATAACCTAGTTGTAACATGTTCAATATGAAGCTACTATACGAGTAGGTTAGGTACATAGTCCTATTATACGTAGTCCTCTGCGGCCGACAAAGGAGCGGGAAAACTTTGACAAGTTGAGGCTAGCCAAGTCTGTTATAGGAGTGCAGTGTTAACTAGGTGCTGGGTCTTTTAATAATATGATTTACTACTGACGTACCTAAGTACGTCATACATTCTCATTACCGAATATAAGCTACTTACTAGTTTAATTTGAGCCATTTATAGCAGAACGCAGCGCTCTACAACTTGATAATATGAGTACCTACACTTGTTGTACTTAGCGCTCTTCGAACAATGAACTGTGGCTAAAACTGGTAGAATTTTATCCACAATTGCAGTGTTAACAAGTTTAAGTCGATGTACCTTACTTATAGTGGTAACGTAATAAGGATTCTTACTTATACTTCGTACATCCATGTATAAGCCGTCATAGTAGTGTATATATTCTGTCTGGAAAGCGATTTCAGAATGCACTTCACTTTAAGCGCTACTCAACATAATGAATCGTACTGATCGTAATTTATTGCGTAGATATTTTATCTAGTCTAGACTTTACTACAGGACTCAAGATCTGCGCTATACTTTTAGCTCCACAAGTAAGTAAAGCAACGCTAAAGTGCTACGAACCGTAGCACCCATAAAATAACTAAGGCCTACCTTCATTAAAACTGAACTTAAAGACATCGTCGTAGCTTAATAATTCGAAAATTGATTGTGTAAAAGCGAAAAATTGATATTTTTTATTTAGAAATGAATCCCTTTTAAAACTGTTACAGTAAAATATATGCAAGCCTATAATTCCGTCACTTCCGTAATACAAAGGCATTCACTTCATCCTATAATAAAACGAATATTAAAAAAACCGGACAAGTGCGAGTCAGGCTCGCGCACCGAGGGCTCCGTAACACAGTCGTAATTTTCCGACATTTTGCACGATAAAACGAAAACTATTATGCATAAAAAAAATAAAAAACTGTTTAAGAATGTAAGGTAGAGCCCTTTCATATAACACCCCACTTGGTATGTAATCTTACTTTAAAAGTTGAAAATACTAATTATTACATATTTGCTCATGAACACATTTAAATTTTTTTTTGTGTTGTAACCACAAATTCACAGTTTTCGGATTTTTCCCTTTACGTGTGCTATAAGACCTACCTACCTACAAAATTTCATTATTTTAGGTCAACGGAAAGTACCCTGTAGGTTTCTGACAGACAGACAGACAACGAAGTGGGTTCCTTTTTCCTTTTGAGATACGGAACCCTAAAAACAGCGCTTTACTGCGCTTCCATCTATATCTATGGGAAAAGTTTTTGCAGTTCTGCACAAACTAAGTAGCATTTGAGCGGCGTCCCTCCAATTCCGGAAGTAATAAATCCTGAAAATCTGAATACCTGCACCGCTCGGATAGAATATAATTTGTTACCCAATTCAACCGAATTTTGAAAGGACATTTATCACATTTGACGCCGTGTTAAAGCACGCCTGAAATCCCCCGACCATATTTACACACCGTTAGTTTGCATTTTACAGCGCATTTGCTTACGAAAGGATTATGACACAATTACCCAAAAAAGGAGTGTAATGTTTTCAGGGTTAATATATATATATATATATATATAGGTATGCATGTGAATTTCTTTGTTCCACTATATTTTCTAAGTATTTGAACGGATTTGATATGGGGTATCGTTAGAATCCTTATAAAATCCGTAACAAATGACTCCTCACGCGCCATTTTAACTCCATGGGTCAACTGTTATGTCAAAAGTACGGTTCACCTTTAAAATAAGGACTAAAATCGTACTTTTGACATGAAATTTGACACAAAAGTTAAAAAGGCGCGTGAGGAGTTAAATTTTACGCATCATACGTCATCGCGAGTGTCAACGACTATAGATTTTTTGATCAAATTTCAATATGGCAGAGCAGTCATGATAAGACCATGATAGAAAACGCATTCAGACTAAGAGATTTGTAAATGCTAATGATTTCTATAAACTGGTGAACGCCTGACGGTGTAATTAACCATTGAAAAGTATGCGCCGAATTGACAACTTTCACCTTTTTGGAAGTCGGGTAAAAATAAGCCAAGTATATAAATAGCCGAGTATTTCACAATTTTGAGAAATTATATGAGGTTTCTTAGCTGTACGATTTCTTCTATAAAATCATTTATGATAAAGTACCTACCTATAGTTACTATTATTTTCGAATTTTGTAAGTACCTACATACTTATATAGTGGCGATTTCTCTAACGGGTTATCTAATTAGTAATTACCAACTCCAAACCATATGTTTCATATTGTTTACCTGGAATAAATAAAAAGAAATATTTATTAAATTACACAGGAAAATAGGCATCAGGCGTATACGTATGAGTAAGGTAATGCGTAAACTGATTCAAACATATTCGGCACAATTTACCAAATCATACATATAACGGTAAAGATTTATACATATAAAAGCTTTCATCTTCTTCACTCTTCTTATACGAACATAAGTTTAGTGAATACAGATAAACATTCGAATATTTTGCAGATGTTCTTGTTTGTATGTAGGTACAAAATATTTTATCTATGGCGCCAGACTATATACTCTAAAACGTATTATCAAATTAATTCATTTCAACCGAATTTCCCAAACTTTATACCCCTATTCGAAGTGGAAGTTCTGAATGCATTTGCATATTATTGAAATAAATTCCGTCTAAAGATTTAAGGGAATTAAGTTGTAATACCAAGAAACAACTTAATATAAATGAGCAAAATTCTGTTGTTAATATCTACAATTCTTTAGACAATTTCTATTAGGTATAATTATTCATTCTCTACCATCCTTATTAAATGTTTCACCAGTTAATTTCTGGCATACATTGCAATGCCTCTCTGGCGCCAGTATCATAACTCTATGGCTATGATGGTAGTAAGTCAGAAAACCTTCAGGCAAGTGCCCAAAAAACAAATGAACAAAGTTTTATAAACAGATAAATATTATTCTTATACACCATGCGTCCTGAGTCCTGATTCCTGAATAGTCGATTCAAATAAGAAACCCAGATAGTCGTTTAAACATTCGTATTTAAGTCAACTTTTCATTTCATTACTTACTTCTATTTTGGGATTACGAGTAGGTACGATTCCGACATTTTTGAAATTGCTAATGGGTACGCTCGATATAACTTCAAGCACAAAATTACGGTGCAGCTTGTTAGCAGTTGCTGTGAAATTGCACTTGGTACGGTCACTGAACGAAAATATCATACCAACCACGAAGCCGCCGCCGATTTTAGCAGTTCGGATACAGTTCAGTTAGTTTTAATATACGGTACCATTTAGGTACCTTATAGTAGGTGCTGTATAAATGGTACAATACATTTCAATACATCTATGTTACATCGCGAACGCCACCTCAGGCTCTCTCTTTGACTATTGTAATGAATTCATATTAACTAGGCCAGGCAAACCTAACCTATCTCCCTACCTAGATCGGCTCCTCCATCCCCATACCGATCCCAGACCAACCAGTAACTAACTTTTACAATCTGCCAATTAACATCCCTAACCCTATATAGAGAGGGAGACATATTGATGTTATCAGCAGTTTAATTAGATCTTCTAGTAAACCGATTTTAGTTTTTGTGGCACTGAATGTAACAAAAATAATGCCATACATTCTATAAGATCTTAATCAGTACTCATATTGTAAATGCTAAAGTGCCTGTTTGTCCTTCAATCACGTCGCAACGGAGCAACGGATCGACGTGATTTTTTGCATGGGTATAGTTGAAGACCTGGAGAGTGACATAGGCTACTTTTTACCCCGAGAAATCAATGAGTTCCCACAGGATTTTTAATATCCCAAATCCACGCGTACGAAGTCGCGGACATCAGCTAGTAAGTAAATAAAATAAGTAAGTGTAATAAATACTTCCCAATTATTATTAACTAGCTGATGCCCGCGACTTCATCCGCGTGTATGTAGGTTTTTATGAATCCCGTAGAAACTTTTTGATTTTCCGGGATAAAAAGTAGTCTTTGTCACCTCGCTCTAGCTATCCTTCTATAGTCTATATTATCTTCCTGGAGAGCCAAGAGGTCTTTAACTATATCGAAGCAAAAAATCACGTCGATCCGTTGCATCATTTCGACGTGACTGAAGGACAAACCAGCACACTTTCGCATGTATAATATTTAGTTTTTTTTTATTTTTATTATCAAATCAAAATACATACAAATCAAAAAGCTTAAACTAAAAACACCGAAAAAACCACAAAGGTTTTTGTCCTCAGTGCCTAGCTGCAACGATTAGGATAGAATTAATAATATGGGTCGTGGGGTAATGAGATAATAATAACAAGTAAGGAACATGTACACATTTTTATTTAGCAGATTGCATCCTACGACGCGTATCGTTATGAAAATGGCCTAAATTGTAATTGTAATTGTAAACCACGAATTGTCAACATCACATTGTGTCTAGCCTTTACCTATTTTCATTCTAAATTGTAGAACGACATATTTTGCAATTAACACTCCTGTTCGTCATATTAATTTACACAAACATGAACAGGATAACAGGACAAAAATGCTCTCTTTATGCCTAATTATATTAGACTAGATGATGCCCGCGACTTCGTACGCGTGGAATTAGGTTTTTAAAAATCTTGTAGGAAGTCTTTGGTTTTCCGGGATAAAAAGTAGCCTATGTCCTATAACGCTCTCCAGGTCTTTATATGTATATACCCAATACCCATGCAAAAAATTACGTCAATCCGTAGCACCGTTGCGACGTGATTGAAGGACAAACCAATAAACCAACAAACAAACACACTTTCGCATTTATAAAAAGGGTACCGATATATAATATTTTGTTTGAGACGTTGAGCTTGTTCACACATTTTTATTAGTTACGATGTACAAGAAATCAAGATTTCATCCACGTGGAATTAAGCTTATAAAATCCTGTGGAAACTCGTCGATTTTCCGAAATAAAAAGTAGGCTATGATCGTCTCCGGGAAGCAAGCTATCTTTTTACGAAATTTTGTCAAAATTAATTAAAAGGATGGTCCTTTAAAAATTCCGTGGAAACCCTTTGATTTTCCAGAATATAAAGTAGAGCTAACTCTGCACCTTTGGTTGAAATCGGTTTAACGGATGCGGATGTGCCGCGAATGCAAGCAGAACACTTTCGCCTTTTTGATAAATTGATAACCAAAAAGACATAGTATTATGTTCATTGACGATCACGTCTACAAATAAAATAAAATATGGTAAAGTTAACATCGCGTGTCGCGGTCAATTTGTCGGGTCATTTGACGCTAAGTCCGCATACGGGTGCGATGTGGCAGGGGGGCAATTAAAACGGCTTCATCACCCATGGCGCCGGCCCCTAGAGCCTTACAACAACCATTATACCTATTGATTTACATTAAAACAAACAGTAATTACATTCAGTGGTCATTTTAATCTTGTACGTGACCACATGTTTCTGTTCCCGACATTTCTACGCCATATCAAAACGGACCGTCTCAATTTTGCATTTTCCCAAAAATATCAGATAATTTGATTAAGACTTACTTAGCCATCTGAATCAAAATGCTACCTTGAATTTGATGTTAAACATTTTCTAAGTTTATAAACTTGTCAATTGCTAACGTAGGTAGGTACCTACTTTGCAAAAAGAACATTTTTAGTATCTAAGACAACAAAAGTTTAACAAAAATTGTTAAAAAGAGCGAGCAAAACTTTTGTTTTTACAAGACGTGTCTCTCAAAACAAGCTCGCTAAAAGCTTTATAACTATGGTAACGCAACGAAGGCAAAGAATGCTACTATTTCTGATTAGGTCAGTGATATTAGAAATACCTACTTCTGGAAACATTGAAAAAAAAACCATTTCTCAACATACTTAAATAAATCACAGGGCAAAAGTAAACTATAAAACTATCATAAAATAAGAAACTAGATTAAATAAAACCATAAAAGTTCGGGTTCATTAACATTGCAGTATGTAAATGAATACGGAGGGAGAAGGGAATCCTTTTTCTATAATGAGCGAGATTCAAGCATACGACTAGGCTGTTCCACTTCACAATGAAAATATTACCACGCAAATGGGAGATATGAAGAATGATTGTGAAAATAAAATTGCATTAACCTATATTTTAATTTTGCAGTATTTATTTCAAAACCATAAAAACATATGAAAGTTATATTTCTTTTATTTTAGCCAAGAGTGGAACATGAAACTATCTCTTGGATTTCAATTCTGCCGATGAACCTTTTTGAGTTACTAACTGATGCATTATTATTTGAGCATTGCCTACTAATTAACGAATATTAGCGTAGGCGTTTAACTACTTAGTGCGATATTTTTTTTCGAAATCACGCCTAAAACAATAATGTTGATAAAGGTAAACGTATGTATAAATTCGCAAATTTATCCGATAAAAGGTTGCTTAATGCTCATGCTAACTCAGGAGCCAGAACCTAATTTCCTGTCATAAGTAACTTCCCTGCCTGTCAACCCACTATCATAAATGGCATATTGTTAAATACTCATATGATAAACTTCGTCGTCTAAACTCCAGAGTTACGTTCGGAGGATAATGGCTGGCTCAACTTGCTAATGGATTTCATCAACAACGGATCCATGTGATTTTTTTGCATGCATAGGACCTAGAGCTAGATAGTGAATATAATAGGTTAATTTAGTTTTTTTTAATCTTCAAGAGTGCCCACGGGATTTAAAAAAAACTAAATCCACGCGGGCGTAGATATTTTATAATTATGTGATTACTTACCTAATTCTTAAGAGCCCATATAGATAATATACAACATATAAGTATCATATACGAGCAAAATAAATGATTATGATCATGAATTAGGTAGTAGGCATACCTGTTGGGATACTTCTATTATCTATTGTTCTTTGTTGTGACAATATAAATCCTTAAAACTCGTTTTACTCTGTTATTTTCTGTTCGCCTACAGGCTTCAACAAATAAAGAGATTTCGTGCAAATGCTTAAGATTTAAATAGCCATTTTATATTTCAACAAAAAAAGTTATAGATAAAGGCCATTATACGGGTAGACAGAGCACAAAAAGCTTGCGTGTAGGTACCGAGAACAAAAAGTTCCAATATAACACAATTAATAGTTTGCATGATTGTGCAATGAATATATTAAGTGTCTTTTTTTTAAAGATGATATCCTTGTAATAATTTTGGTAGTTACCTCTTTTTGCCTTTGTCATAATAATTATCATTATGAAGTGCCGCATACGGCACAGACAGTCCATAGACATGCGGACATGCCTCGTTTTTCATAGTTACCCCGTCCAAATTATTTTAGTATGACAACTCCTGCTAACTTCCGACTACACCCAGTAAACATCCAAATTAAAAAAATATATCAGACCTAGATACCACTTGCAATCTAAGAAGTTTAACCGCCATTCAGAGACAGCGTCCACACGGAGTTCTGCATCAACCTTGCGGGCCAAATGCTCGGTGGGTGTGGACACGGCTATTTAGGCACGCGTCGAGTGTCGACTTCTTCTAGGCTAGATCCTAATGATATAGAATCAGGTTAGCTACTAATAGCAGTGGCAGTGGCAGTGTTCATGGTTGAGTACCATTACAAATGCATAACAAATGGGTAATAACTTCTGTCACGATTCAAAGCAAACACTAATGGGGAAGTCGAAGCATGTCGCGTGAACAAATTAAATCATCATTCCAGTTGAGTTCATTGTATTGTGTACCGAACAAATAGTACTAATTTTAATTTTAGAACTTTTTAATGAATTAATTTTATTTAGTGCTTCTAGGTCATAGAAAACAAGACAGTTTGTAAAGCTTCAACCTTAGCTTAGGCCGGAGCTCTTCAAGCCATACGTACCTACTCTATTTACTACGTACCTAAGTACTCCATGCTCGTAGAATATTAGGTCGAACCTGAAATATACGGACGAAAATCTTGCTTCGGCGTGAAATAACGCGCAATTCTTTTGAGCACAATGTCTCTCGAGAATAAATATTGAATCCAAATGTTGCAAACTAAGTAAATAAGTACTAAAATGATATCGATAAACTTTAAATAACCAACTAGTATAAATCGATAATTAGGACTACCGTGCTCACTAAAGTCAGAGGAATTTAGATATCAAGATAGCGCTGCAGTCTGTACTGTACCAATAACCAATTATACGAATAGGTACACTCGCGCAATCCCAGACAGTTGTAAAGAATTAGTTACATACCTAGGTAGGCAATAAAATAATAGCTTTCACACGCTAGACCCTAGAGCGTAATAATATTATTGTCGACAATTAGTACCATACCAGATACCTACGATGAATAGATAAGGCAGTTTGGTGAAAAAACAATTATGGAATGCATTACTTGTTTATAATACATAATATAGTAAGTAAGCAATGTGTGATTTAATAGCAAAATTAAGCTAAACGACAATCAGTTAACTATGACTTTGTTATAGAATTGTTAAACGAGGTAAAATATGTTTGTACAGTACGCGGCCGAAAGTAATGTACATCGGCCTTTAGAATGACATTCGGCTTGTTGTTGTTGTTGTTTCTTGCTTAGTGGCTTTTGGGACATTCGGCTTTCTAGTGTGTTGTATGTCACTCATACCTATATGACGTTTTGTCTGTCTCAACAACAGGGACAACGCTCTACAAATCTCCTATCTCCTTGAAAAGGTCGATGTACATTACTTTCGACCGCGAACTGTATCAATAGTCCGCGACAGGTCGAGATGGCAGTCGGGGTATTTTTTTATTTATTTTTATTATTCATGTACCAAAAATTGTAGTTACAAAGTAATAATAAATTAAGTTACATCGGAAATGCTTATCTCTAAACAGAGATTTCTTCCAGCTTCCCATTCAAGGTTGTGAGTAAGGCGTATCAAGAAGTGGAATAGGTCTAGGGTATGAGGTGAAGGGAACACCCCGTACACCCACACGTCACCCGCGCTCGCCCGCACCGGGTTAGCGCGATGGTTGTGCGGGGGGCAAAGAAGTTGGAAGTACTACTACGGTGTATTCCTATGTCGATGGCGGGGGGTCCCGCCCCGATTGCCATTTCGATCTGTCGCGTATTTCAATTTATAAGTGACAGGTAAACGTCTAAATACTGAGAAGCCAATATCGAATCGAATTTCTCTCCGGGAAATTGGTTTAATTGTGAAAACTCGGACGGCGCGCACTAGGACATTTTCATTACGATGGTGTCCGGCGCAACTAGGTTCAACGTCCAGTCCGGTCTATATTTAACACACTAGCTACGCCGGCCGTAAACTGTATATACTCGTACCTACTGTGCGATACGAACAATTCCTACCCTAAGGCTAATATCTCACTAGGACACCAGTGGCAGCGCAAGGAGTCGTGCTACCAACAAAAAGTAATACCGAAATATGTAGCATACCCTCACATTTATCTCAAGGGTCGTCTACTTTAAGGGCCTGCTTGGTTGCGCAACCAATTTGGTGGTGGCGATCAGGATCACAAACACTAGTATGTATAGAGCTATTTGGCGTTTCACTCACTCAACCACCAGTTCCGCTACCAGGGACACTCCTCTCGCATACTGCTCATACGTGATGTCATTCACACGTGTACGCTGTTGATTTGAGGTGATTGTTCTCATTGTAGTATCATTGTTGATCTTCGATCGATAGTTACTAAGATCTTCGTATATGTTGACGAATTGTACTTTACTAGGACGATCAGCTAAGCATGAACAGTACTGTCTTTTTCCTTCTATTCAACTTTCTTCTACATCGTATGTACTTATAGCAAAAGTAATGTTAATTACTCTTCGACTTCATTTTGAAATTGACCATCTTGGTGTCTGCTCTGGTGTTTCTCGTTGCTAGCTCAAGATACCTCGGTAGCGCGACCGGTGGTGCCGCCATGGTGTCCTAGTGATATATTGGCCTAACGATCGAAGTTAGGTACACAAATACAGATTCATGTAATTCATTAGGTAGGTACACCTGGCACTTTTCCGATGAGGGACGTGTGACAGCGTATATCAGTCAATTACGCTGGTTAATTAATATTGAGCTAAGTTGTAACTGGATGGCTGACCACCTTTGGAGGTCGGAATTTGGGCTAAAGAGTTATTCCTCAGTGCCTCGGAGAGCACTTTAAGCTGTCGGTCACAATAATTTGATAATATTATTATCTAGCCACAAGCCCTAAGAATCTAAATCTCGTTCTCTCTCGAGCCGTATGCAGAATCACACCGCATTAATATCCCAAGAAAACTCATAGATTGCGATCAATGTAACTTACAACCTTCAGCAGTGAGGAATACTATGCAGAGAGAGGTACTTTTTCGATATTTTCAGTTTATTGGATATGCGGTACGGTTACTGGTACTACTACATATGGATATGGAGGAGCTTATCTAAGATATCTCCAAGCTAATTACTTTTAAAATCAGAATTAGGCATTATCCTAATTTTCATGAAAAAGGAGGAGGCAAAAGTTTGCGTGCCTGGTTGGGGCGCTGAAATCAATAATTTCGTCTCACTCCGCCGACGCGACTTCTTTGCTAATTTAAAATTTTATCCTGTGTAAATATCTAATTATACGAGTATATTCCAACATGAATGAAGTGTTAATTACGAAACAAAACACGTGAACGTAGTAGGCACCTAAAACAGTAAACAAAAGGTGCTTTCTCTAATTTTAGCCTGTCAATTAGCACTATACATGAAATTGAACCTGCATAATATGAAACTACATGTTTTATTTTTACTGAGGGAATGTCGTAGAGCATTTGTACTATTCTACCTCCTTAGCATAATATAAATGTAAACGAGAAATCCGTAGGCAAAAATGTACCTACGTAATATGAATTTACATTCTCATATCATATTTTATACCCGTATCTTCCTTGTTCAATATAAAATTATACCTACTTCCCGACGGCGGCGATATGTATAGTCACGTCCGTCCTCAGCTCAGAAGACATTAACAAAGTTTCTGCATTTAACATGACAGATGAAAGATGATATCTCTCATGTCAATGTTTTTTTATCTAATAACTTTTAGTAGTAATTTACGTTAGTAACACTACGTTAAGTTAAGCTATCTTCTAGATCACCAATATTTCCATGTTCCAAGATTACCGTTCTAGCACCTTGGGACCCCAAAGTCTATGGTTGTTCAAACTATATTATGCCCTGCCCGTTGCCACTTTAGCAATAAGATAAAACGATCACTGTGTAGAACATTTATTAAGGCAATATCGAGCACTGCGAAAGGTATCAAAAGTGTATATAAAGACTAAGTTCTTTTGGTACGTGCCCGTTTTAGTAACACAACCGCACAGCGGAAAAGAAAGCAATTTCCACACGCGGGCAGAACTTCCTAAACTCATCAGTAGAAGCGGGAGCACGCCCAGTAGCGTTACTTGTGAGGAAACTTACCGTGCCTACTTACGGTACAATATGTCGGTATTGTTGTTCTAATGTGGATTAACGTTTACTTAAAATCCCGTGGGAACTGTATGGTTTTCCGGGACAAAAAGTAGCCTATATCTGTCTTCGGGATGTAAGCTATCTCTGTACCAAATAAACTGTGCCCGTTATGTCTTTCAGGTGCACTTCGTTTTTAAAAATCCCGTGGAAATAGGTACTTGATATTCCGGGACAAATAGTAACCTGTATCCGTCCCCGGGATGGAAGCTCTGATCTTTGAATCTTTCGTCTAAATCGGTTAAACCGATGGGTCGTGAACAGCTAGCAGACAGACAGGCAAACTTTCGTATATTAGTATAGATGTGAAAATTTGGTTGTTTGTTACTCCTTTACACCAATATGGCTGTTTAAATATAACTTATGCCCTGAATTATGTACTAGGCTACCTTTTATCCCGGAAAACCAAAGAGTTCCCGCGGGATTTCTAAAAATTTATCATCTAGTATTTTAGTATTGCCAAAATTAGGCTCACCTTAAATAAACAAATTCAATATGCCAATAAGACGTGGCTCTTTAGTACCTAACTTAAAGAAGAGGGAAATGGATCACAAATTGTTCAGTGGATGGCGAAAAGATTAATTAAGATTGTAAAGACCAATGGAATCAGTCGCGGTTTCATCTAATTAATTAGTTTTCCTTATTAATTTTCCGAATTCAAAAAATTGTACGAAAAATTTAAGAGAAAAAAGATTATAGCTAACATTATAATATTTTGTTTTCATTAGGAACATCAACTTGTTTTTAACTATTGTACAAACAAAATGTTTGTGCAATAGAGACGTCGTTGCTATATGATTATGTCCTATGTCGTTGCTACACAGTTCCCCAGTATCCTTGTATAATGGCACTTTTTTCGGAGATAATCTAAGGTCAGTGTAAGACAATATGAAATGCACTTCCAGCATCCGTTTTCCCCTTTACTTTTTCCATTCAACCACTGAAACGATTTAAGTAAGTTTGGCCCTGTCGAACTACTTACCTATAGGTAGATATATGTAGTTACAAAAGTACGAAATATTGTGCGTCTCAGCGCATCGATCTGAACAAATACGAATAACACAAGAGTACTTGATTCTGCACTCAGACAGTGGGGGGAATCGTCTGTATAAGCACATTTATATTTCACTACTTTGGGACCTAGGGGACCTAAAAAACATTTGAATTGAAACAGTGAAACGGAACAGAAACAACGGAAATAATGTGACTTCATTTACTTTGTAAGGTAAATTTTTTGAAGATGCAGATATTGTAGGTACTATTGTTAAGTTTCATAGATATGTAATGTATATTTTTTTGTTGTATAAGTAGCGAGCAAAACTAGTAGATCATAGTACCTACAGTGTGAAGTGATTACTTACCGTCATCGCCATAAGAACTGTGATTGCGTGGAATATGTTTATCCGCTCCTAAAAAAATCCATTATTATTATTTATTTATTATAGTTCGCGACAGGTCGAGATGGCAATCAGGGTATGAGGCGGGAGGACACCCGCACTTCACCCGCGCTATCCCACGCCGCGCCGGATTAGCGCTGGACCTGTGCGCCCGAAAGGATTTTTGAAAATTCAACCCCTAAGGTAGTAATTTGGGGTTTAAAAGTTGTGTAGTCCACGCGGACGAAGTCACGAGCATAACCTATTTGGATATAAAAATAAATTTCACCTCAAGCTGACGAGTCCAAAAGCCAATCTAAAAGCAATTCAGAAAAATTGAAATCATTAAGAAGATTGCGGTGCGTGTACCTACAACGAATAATATGTAATAGGTAGGTATTTTATCAAGTAGCTATATCGCTTGCAGACGTCTCAAAAGGGTAGACAATGAATGCGCACTAACGCCGACGGGTAGGATTGCGAGAACCCTTCTTTAATGCTAAATCTCTCCCCATTCAGATATAGCCATACAGACAAGCGCTTTATGACGGAACTGTTATAATATCGAAAAATAATAAAATTATTGAGCAATGAAGATGAATTTGCCTCGTTAAAAATTGTATTGTACCTAAAAAAGTTACATTTTATTATTTTATATTTTATTCTAAACAGAAAATTAACCGAGAACACCAAAACAGGTACAGTGCCCGGCAGGAAATATTGTACATCGACCTTTAGAAAGAGATAGCAGTTTCGTATAGCGTTGTCTCTATCGTTGAGACCGACAAAACGTCACATAGGTATGAGCGACAGAGAGAACGCTCTACAGAGCCGAAATCTCATTCTAATGGTCGATGTACAATATTTCAAGACGACTACTGTACAATTCAGATTTACGGGGTCGCACAACAATAGATAAGAGTAGACCCGCAAAACGCGCAATGCCCGCCAGAGCTACAACAAGAACAAAACGCAGTTTTCACTACTGAAAATGTGTGAGATTCGGCAGAAACAATTGCACCGAAGAATAAAGTCTATGACATTAGCACAAAGGTCAACGGTGACGCGACTTCTGCTTACGTCAGGCTGGCGTGCTTGTAGCACCATCCTCACCCTAAAGAGCTTCCGAGACGGTCAAGCGGCTTAACGTCAAGCATATAAATTTTTGCTTGAGTCAAGAATTTTGACCGTTTTCAAAGTTTGTTTGAAGCTTGAGTCAAGCATTTACGTGCTTGAAGCGTGATTGATGCGATTTTATATTTTTGCTTGACGCGACGTCGACGTTCGGACAGTGTTAGAGATAAGAGAAAAGTTCCGTTTGCTTGATCAAGCCGCTTGACGGGCGCATCAAGCAGCTTGATGAAGCAAAAAAAATCTACGTGCTTGACTTCAAGCCGCTTGACCGTCTCGGAAGCGCTTTAGAGTTATTAATGAAATAAAAGCATGTGAAGGCCCTCTTTCTAATAAAATACACCTGAGCACAAAGAACGGCTCATTTGGACTCCTCAAAAATGATAAATAAACAAAATAATGAGAAGAGCAGAGGGAAATGCATTTTCACGTTGCGCGGAAGATGAAGGCAATTTCCTCGGAAAGGATTTTACATGAGCCACAGCACAGGGACAAAGCGGACGTAATAAACCTTGTTTCAACCAGAGTAAAATAAACAAAACTACACATCTACGTCACAGTTATTGAAAACCCGCGAACAGAATATTCAAACTTAATATAAGTGCTCGTGTTACTGTACCTATCCTATTCGTATATCCTAAGTCTAAATAGAACGTAAAGGCAAACAATGAATAATTTTATGGTCCCTTTTTAAGCAATCTATTGCCTATTAGCCGTTAATTTTATTTAGAAAAATCCATACTATTTTATTGTAAATCCGAAAGTGTGTATTTTGGTATGTTTATTTATTTGTTCATTCGTTGGTCACTCACGCCACTTTTCAAACAAAGGTACAAAGCTTAAACATTACATTTGGAGAACTTTTTATCCCGGAAAAACAAAGATTTATCGCTGGATTTAAAAACGACAAAGTCGGGATTTACTTTGATTTTTATTATTTCAACCACTAAGATCAAGTTAAAAAACCAAAGTAGATACTTATAACATTTGTCATTGTGTAATAGAAAAAATACCTGTATGTTCTTCGTTATTATCAGATTAATATTTGGTCAGATGCCAGCTGGGCTTACTCGCTAGAGAAAATTAAATAAAATTTCCAAACGGTTAAACCCAGACTTCATTTTAAAATGGAAGTGAAATGGCCATGTTCAAAGTTTCTGTTACATCATCTAAACATCCCTCGTGTACAATGTTATCTGACAAATTATGCTGCAGAGGGTTAAGCAAGTGACAAATGATAGAACGCACCGTATTTGATGCGTAACTCTTCAAATTTTGAAGTAATAAATCTTAAATCTAAATATATAAAAGGAAAAAGTGACCGACTGACTGACTGACTGATCTATCAACGCACAGCTCAAACTACTGGACGGATCGGTCTGAAATTTGGCATGCAAATAGCTTTTATGACGTAGGCATCCGCTAAGAAAGGATTTTTGAAAATTCAACCCCTAATGGGGTGAAGTAGGGGTTTGAAATTTTTGTAGTCCACGGGGACGAAGTCGCGAGCATAAGCTAGTCGCATATAAATCCCATTCATTGGATGAAATTACCGAATATTATTATCATTTGCACAGAATTAGGAATATATATATTATATAAATAGAGCTCCACCCTGACACAAATTGCAAATATAAAATCTATTTGCATCATAAATATGAAAAAATTAGGCGATGCATTCGTTGCTGAAAATTATGCTCTTGGAGATCTTAGCCTGGAATTGATAACTTTTCCATCGGTTTCTGTTGGTAAACATTCGTAATTATGTAAAATTAGACACAATATACATATTAAGCAAGCTACATTTTAGTAGCATCTTTATCGAACTAGCTAGTAGGCGAAAGGTCAGAATTGTAACGAATAGAAAATTGTCAAACTGAACGTTGCCCTTGTCGGACCGGAAGACTGACAACTACGACCAAATCACTGGCTAACGATGACTGCCGGAGCAAATGAACCTATGTAGTTATGAAGGGTGGAAATGTTATAATAATAGAAATCATAATATATCTTTAGTCCAATCTAAACATATTTCCTAAAATCTACAGACCATACCTACTGGAAGAATGACAAAATTCACTTAAACAGTTGCAAACTGTCTGGTGATCAACAGAACAAAAATAATAATTGGAGTATAATACTTATAACGCATAGATATACAAATAAACTTTTATCAAATATTCCAGTCTTACTTAAATTGAGTAAATGTCGAGTATTCTCTTCTATTCGATCACCAATTAGTTATTCGTCACGAAGCGTCTCATGACTTAATGAGTTTATGACTTATGCAGGTGCAAGCAACTGGGTCATTTCATTTAGTCTCAAGTTCAAGCTTACTGCCAAATTTCAATTAAATGGACTGTAAAAATGCTTCCAGGAAAGTTATGAAATCACTTACATGTCTGTGTCTAGTTGAACATTCGTAGGTATATTTAATAGAGACACAGCTCAAAATGGCTCATTTAATTGAAAAAATAAAAAACCTGTTGATTAAAGAAGCTTATAAAAACTGTGTGTGATTTGAATACATATTTTTTGGGTATCGAATATCAATAAAATATACTTATCTATATAAATACCATCCCATATTATTATCTATTAAATTACATAATATCACTAAATATCCCATTTAACTATCGGTTAACTTACAATAATAATTGATGTAGGTAGGTACTTACCTGTATACCTAGTAATACCTACCTAATAATAATAATCCATACTAATATTACAAATTCGAATGTGTATCTGTCTGTCTATTAGCTTTTAAGATCCTTTTTAATTATTTTGACGAAAATTGGTATAAGAGATAGCTTGCATCTCGGGAAAGGTCTTTTGGTCTAGGCTACTTTTGGTCCCGGAAAATTAAATAGTTTACACAGGATTTTTCAAAACCTAAATCCACGCGGACGAAGTTGGAGGCATCATCTAGTAAAATATATCTCTAAAAGAAAGACTGAATGTTGTTCAGGATTAATGGTGCTAGATATTGAATGTAAAGATGGATGATGAACAAAACCTAGCAAAACCCATAAACCAAAATACAGTAAACGAAATATAGGGTCCCATTCACCAATAATAAAATCGTTACTATTGATTTTGCTGTCAAGAACAATCAATTCGAAAGCGGCGGCGTCACAACCTAAATCGGCGACATCCGCCCGTCTCCCCTTGTGTCTATAGAGATTTTAACGTATCTATAAATTACTATAATATTACGACATAATATTGCCGCAAGGATATTGGTATGTATTAGATAACAGCAAAACATAATAATCCGATGTCAAATGATTTTGATGGATACTGCTAAGTGCTGGCAGCTGAAGTATTCAGTGTCATACCTTACATTACCTAGATGATGATCTACCCACTATCGATTTCGAACATAAGATGCAATCTACGAATAACAATATTGTTATTATCGCACCATATTCGTATGGTGCGATCCAGAAAATCAAAATCATCATCCATACTTTAATTTTAGGGATGTTGCCCACGGTGACTTTTTATAGTGAGCCGCGCGTATCTATAACGCGATTCTGAATCGCGACAATAGCAATAGGTACAGTATCGAGGGCAAAAGTACAGGCATCGGTTCGGTACTCTATGGCGACCTTTTTATGGCTGTATCGCTACTGTATCGCTCCAAAAATTCGCGGTGGACGATCTTCCTTAACATTTTTATAAAGATTAATAGGTGTGGAAATGTCTACTTTTATTCATAAACCGGATATTTTTATGAGCTCTATTGTACTAAATTGTTTTATCTTTTTTATGCAGGTGAGGAAATAATAATCTACCAAATAAAGTTAATATAAAAAGCGCCCACTTAAAACAAATGTAAATTAATGAAAGGAATCAGTAACTCTTATAAAAAACAAAGCCATAATACGTAAATTAATCTGTAGTACATACATTTTGAGAGTATGAGATTTTAAATTGAATACCTAAACATTATATTAAATCATATTTCAGCAAACTACGTCTTTTAAGGCTAGTTCATACCTAAAGGGTACCAAGTCTGCCAACGGGACCCTATTATAAAAATTAAAATGGCCACGATGAAAATTTAAAAAAAACTACAATGTTATTTCTTGTACAATGGAACTCTTTATGTGCGAGTCCAACTCGCACTTGGTCAATTTTTTTTATTCATCGGTTTTATTTTAAACACAATAAAAAATGGAGTGAGAAAAACCAAATAAAATGTTCCTACACTAATAATCAGTGATGTGGTTATTTATAAACAATAGTAACTGAGGAAAGGTCATTGAACGTTGTTGCTGTAATAATGAAGCTATCACATACATTAAAGGAAACCGTATTAACCTGCACGGGTGATTCTAAGCTGATAGCACACGACTAGGGTTGCAGTTTGTATTTACTTTTAACGGACGACGCGACGCATGGCTCATTTTACCCCATGCACCACTGCAATGCGGAACTACAACTATTTATATTATTTTTAAACTCACAACTGCCCTGATATCAGTCACTTAATAATTCATTATTGGACAAAATATATTTTTCACCTTAGTGGATCGCCCACCTTGGCGCCCCAGCTACTCGTGTGCCCCAACGTCTATCGGTTTTACAAACTATGCGCCCCGCTCATTGCCACCTCAGCTTCGCAACCCGTTGGTTCTCTCCTAATCTCCTCATTTCTGATTTGATCACGTAGAGAAACTCCATGCAAAGCTCGCCCCATCGCTCGCTCTGTGACTCTGAGCTTTCTCATGAGTCCCACAGTCAGCGACCATGTCTCAGATCCACGCCATCACTGGCTGTTCACATTGAAAGTACTTACTCGTATATAATGGTAGTTTTAAAACCAAATGCTGAATGAAAAGTTGCCGTACAATGCACGGTAATAATAGAACATCACAAATGTATTGGTCGAATTGAGAAGTATGGTGATTGGTGATTCTTAGCTGATAGTGCATGCCTACGATTGCATAGTGTATGTGTTCTCGAACTCTCGTACAGTACAGGGTACTTGTGACCGGCGACGCGCTGCAGAGCCTCATGCTACCCCATGCACCACTGCATTGCGGAACGAGAACTATAATTCATTTTTAGAATGCGAAACACTCCCATTGTATCACGTCTATTGTACAAAAGGTATTTTATAACGCGATTAACGGAGCGTACCGTGGGATCCCAGATTATGGTAAAATATTATTTAAGAGACTGTTTTGTGACACAAATTAATTTGTGGCAGGGCCTACTTCCCAATGCTTTTATTCAACATACCAAATTGCATTATTACCTATTAGTTCTTCAACATACTTATTGTTTTCACCCTTCATTCTTAAACAAGTTGTAATTCAAAAAAAATTAAAAACACGACTGCCATGCTAAAAAACGAACTAAGACTATTTCACATTTGAAAATGGCGCCATATTGATTTTTTTCAAAAATGTATGCCTTGTGTCACTCGTGATTATTTTATTGTAAAGATTCTAACGATACCATATATAACCAGATCTGTTCAGGCATATAGAAGTTATGGTGGAATAAAGATACTGGCATACGTAAACTCTGAAAACCGTGGAACTTGAAATCAGCTTAGCTAATTAATAACTGAAATATCACACTCCTTTTTTGGGCAGACGTGTAAAAAATAGCAATAAGGTACGACTAGATTATTATTTGTCTGAGTACCGTAACCTATTTTTTCTCCTTGAAGATAGTAAGTAATATTGGCAACAGCGGCTACTCAATAATCGTAGAGATCTATCTTAGTTTCCAAATTCCACGGAATAAATCAACAGTCCAAAACCCTTCAGTAGGTAGGTTCTGCATGACCAGAACAAATAACATTTTTCTTATTTATTTGAGTGGATTTCCGTCCCCCATATAGGAAGCATGTTTTACGAATGTGAATGGAATGGTGTGCGTGCGATATTTTTCAAAGAAAACTGCGATTTATCACCGCACCCCTCGATAACATGTTTCCGAGTTTCCGCTGACTGGGCGACCGATTACAGAGCTCAAGGCACTAATGCCACATCCCAGCCCAGTGGTCGGACGAGATATTGGATAAGAAATGGTCTAACATCAAACATCAGGATTTATACTCTACCGATCTGACTCTTAAATTATTATTGAAGCACTCACCGCCCAAAACGAATAATCATGAATAATAAAATAAAATAATTGATTCTTCGTACTAGGTCTTAAAGACTCGCCCTGACTGACTGACTGATTTATCAGTCCACAGCCTAAACTGGGGTTAGACTATAGAATTATTAAGACGTAGGTACAAGCTTACCTTAAAAACTAAACAAAGTAAAAACTGTGATAGACTAGTCACTAATGGTTAAGACGTCGTCGACGGTCTAGCAAGCTAGCACCATCCGGGGTTCGATTCCCTGGCACGCACCTCTTCAATGGTGAAGGAAAACATCGTAAGGAAACCTGCATGCCTAAGAGTTTTCCTTAATGTTCTCAAAGGTGTGTTAAGTTTGCCAATCCGCACTTGGCCAGTGTGTTTGACTATGGCCAAACCCTTCTCATTCTGAGAGGTGACCCGTGCTCAGTAATGAGCCGATGATAGGTTGACGATGAGTATTAACTATTAATTTTAAAATAGTTGTCGATCTCATATTCGCAGACATCACGCAAAGCCACTGAAAAGTTTTAAACGAACTTTCTACTGTTTGACAGTTGAGGTCAGATCTAAAAGATTAGCTGTGCGTTTCATGATATTGAATACTAGCGCATGAGTAGATATCCCTATACTAGGTAGGTGGGTATATAGAGATTAACGACCTTGGTACCATGATGTCAAAACTCAGCAAAATAAATGTAATATACCTATCCACTGTTCGATCGGATAATCTTGCTGGATGTTGCCTGTTGGTAGATCTTTCCTCTAGCAAAGCGACGCGCGATTTTTTTTATTAGGTAGCTGTACCTATTAAACAACTAAAAAGCTAAGTTTTATATTGTTTAACCATTTGTTTATTTTCTTACATGGCTATGGCTAATAACTTAATTTACCACACAAAATAACCTTATCACAATTAGGAGAGAAACCTACGATAGCCTGTATATTTCAAATTAGAAACGGGATCAAAACATCAATCAACGGAATAAAGTCATCAAGCGACCTTAATAAAGTCTGAGCGTGATAAAGAATATTAAAGTCTTTGTATGTGCCTTAAAGGTCTTAATATCTTATCGTAAGAGGAACACTATGGCGGGCGTGAAGCCAGGCCACCCTATAGATCCGTCCCCTCGCAGCGGTGGGGGTTGAGGGGTGCGGGGTTCCAACTCGCGGCCGTTGACACGAATCCCCGGCATTCTGTTTATCTCAACGGATTTTTTCCGTATGCATGTTGCCCGTGAACAGTATGCTCATGCTCACAAATGGATTTGTTTTAAGATTAGACATAGACGATCGGATACATATTTTCTCATCCATAAATAAATTATTCTAGTTTGAAAAAGAAACACTTCCATTTTAAATACGATTGTAATATTTATACAATTACAATAGGAGCTAGCATTTATTTTTATGTTTACACTTATGAGTAAAGGAATACTAGCTAGTCGGATTAAATCAAAAATAAACTAAATTAAATAAGTTCAAGAGTGAACAGGCATCTTCTAGGCACTAGGCAAGCGCGCTCCAGACCATTTATAATATACAACATGATAAACCAAACATTTGTCAATTATCACACCTACACTAGTCGATTATTTCGCAGTAATCACATCACATCCCGTGTAAATAAATACTCACTTCTTAAAATTATTATAATCAAGACCTCTCGCCAGTCGATTCATAATTTTATCACTTACTTATATAGGTACCTCCAGTTGATGTCAATTGTCAACACTACACAAAACGATAGAAAATATTTCGCTAGACTGAAATGTTAACGTACTCAAATATGAAGCAACGAATCTAATCTAGTTCAAAAGTAAATTTCATGTTTTTACGCTACACTTAAATGCGTATTTAACTAAGGGTGCTTCCAAAGGTGCTTGGAACGGCGACCCAGCTCCGGAAATCGCAGTGTTAATAGACTTTCCACTTGGTATGACACATACGACACTAACAACTTGCAGGTAGATAGGTAACTATTACACAGAAGAGAACTAAGCTGTAGAGTATGTGTCAAATTCCCTACAAGAAACCTAAGTCCAGATTCTAGCAATGGTTATTCATTAGTTGAGACGACAACGACAACTGCAACTATTAAAAAATTTTACAAAAAAAATAATAACCGACTTCGATACACAAACACTAAAAATTGAAAAATAATTTAATTTATTACCGAATATATTATGTATACAAGAGTTAATATAGTTCCATAATAATATTTTTTGGTGCCGGTGCCAATTAGCTTCAGCTGCGCGAATCGTCTAGACTTCATATTTTTATGAGACTCCACAATGGCACCTCATTGGCACCGACCCCAAAAAATATTATTATGGAACTATATTAACTCTTGTATACATAATATATTCGGTAATAAATTAAATTATTTTTCAATTTTTAGTGTTTGTGTATCGAAGTCGGTTTTTATTTTTTTTGTAAAAAAAATTTATTTCACAATTTTTAGTGGCCCCATGGAATTATGCTATGACTGGTTAATAATCTACTGTTTACTAAGCTATTACACTGATCGCGAGCAATTTAGTCTTATCCGTTGAGGAGTTCCATTATCTATCTTCGAAGATGTTCATCAGATCTTCACCAAATTTAAATGGGACCAACTTTGAAGTATACCCTTTCAAACACAAAAAGAATATTCAAAATCGGTCCAGGCGTCATCGAGTAATCGGGGAACATACATAAAAAATAAAAAAATAAAAAAAATAAAAAAAGATTCCGACGAATTGATAACCTCCTCCTTTTTTTGAAGTCGGTTAAAAAGATAAATACATAAAAGATGACAGAGATATGGAGATGGAGCGCAGGGCTCTTTCGGTACGGGCTAACATGATAGCGCGCAGATTCGCTCGTTGCTCTGAATCTGATGATGTGAAGGTCACGTTATTTAAAGCTTTTTGTCAATGTTTCTACACATGTCAGCTGTGGACAAAGTTTACCAAGCGCAGCTATAATGCACTTAGGATACAATATAACAACGCCTTCCGCATCCTAATGAAGCACCCGCGTTTCTGCAGTGCTAAAGCTATGTTTGCTGCTGCAAGGGTCCCTGACTTCTTTGCCATACTCCGAGCGAGGACGGCTTCCTTCTGGGAAAGACTGACATACAGTACCAACTATTTTATATGCTATTGTAGAGAATCTTAGTAATCCTTTTACAAAACATTGGTCCAACCTGCATCGGTGCGATAATAACACCTTTACTTAGATTAGTTTTTTAAATTGTTAGCTCCATTTTTTTACATTTATATTGTTATTCAATTCAATTTTAATATCTAATGTAATCTGCTTCATATTGTGTGTATATTGTTATAGGTTGTATTTTCATTGTCTGAAATAAAATTATTTTATTTTATTTATTTATTGCAACGGTAGCTAAAACAAACACAACAAACTCCATCAAGTGTTATCGTCATCGTCAATCGATAGACCTCCACGGCTGGACTTCTACACGTCACGGTTTTACGCTGCCTAAATCCAACAGTCTGTCAACAAGTCGTCTGCCCACGCTGCGCTTGGAACCCTAATCTCTATTGGTTTTCCGAACTACATATCTACCGCCCAATGCTAATTCAGCTCCGCAACCCCATGATCTATTTCAGTTATACAGACTGGTTCTCCCACGAATCTCTCCTCATTTCTGATTTGATCACGTAGAGAAACTCCAAACATAGTTCTCGCCCGCTGACTGAGTGACTCGGAGCTTTTTTATGAGATCTATAATAATAATTAGTGACCATGCTTCTGATCCATAATATGACATCAAGAGATAATATTTTGAGTAGGTATTATGTATTTTATTAGGGTTCCGTACCTCAAAAGGAAAAACGGAACCCTTATAGGATCACTTTGTTGTCTGTCTGTCTGTCTGTCTGTCTGTCTGTCTGTCTGTCTGTCTGTCTGTCTGTCTGTCTGTCTGTCTGTCTGTCTGTCTGTCTGTCTGTCTGTCTGTCTGTCTGTCTGTCTGTCTGTCTGTCTGTCTGTCCGTCTGTCTGTCAAGAAACCTACAGGGTACTTCCCGTTGACCTAGAATCATGAAATTTGGCAGGTAGGTAGATCTTATAGCTGACATTTGGGGAAAAATCTGAAAACCGTGAATTTAGGGTTAGATCACACAAAAAAAATTAAATTGTGGTCATGAACTAATAATTAGTATTTTCAACTTTCGAAGTGTTATACCTATCAAGTGGACTAAAACAGATTTTTATTTATTTTTATGCATCATAGTTTTTGAATTATCGTGCAAAATGTCGAAAAAATACGACTGTAGTACGGAACCCTCATTGCGCGAACCTGACTCGCACTTGGCCGGTTTTTTTTTACATAACATCACGCAATAACGACAAGGATTGAAATCGACTCGCTGAAACAAAATAGAACCAAGAACTAAACACTCAGACACCAGTGTCTTTGTCAGACGATTCAAGTTTAGATTCGACGACCTGTAACTACTAAACGCCTTTGTATCTCCGCTCTTCACACCTCGTAGCACTGATAGTATCAACTTGTTACTGCCTGGAAACGAGCTTAGCGGTTAACCTACCTTAAACGCCATGATATTTAAACACAGTTAGCACGTAGCTAACGTTAAACACGATTTAATTTGATAACAAGGAATAACGATGAATGAAATAACACGTAATAGCATAAAAATATTTGTAAACAATATATATTTTTAACAAAAGCGTTACCATGTAAAAAATGTGTACCTAATATTATTGTTATTCCCTTTCCCCCTTCAGTAATAAAGCGTTAAAGGAGTATGTAGGTACTATCTACTCCTTTAGTAGGTATACTAGGTATTGCGGTCCACGACAATATTGCAACGATTGGGGTTTTTGAAACTTTAGAACCTACGACTTTTCAGATTTCAATCCGCCGTAGATGTTTCTCTTCTAAAAGCTTGAAAGATTTCTTTACATTTACGATCATACTCATAACACTATATCCATGTACCTCAAAGCACCGCTAACTCAGTCCAATTTTATCGCTTAACTAGAGTTTAAAAAGGGCTTAAGCGATAATATATAATCACAGGCTTGGAGTTTTATAACGGATAGAAACTATTACCTAGTAAGACCACCCATTTGATGATATAGATACCCAGGATATTATGAATCGAGGATACCTACCTAATAGTATTCTTTGGTTTCTTTAGATATACATATTATTACTTAAGTATATTTACTTATTATCCAAAATATGAAAATTAGTTTAAATAGTTGTTTTATCACGATAAAATGTACACAAAATCAGACTTGATCCAGTAGACAGTCAAGTACACAGTCTTTGTAAAAATTAATTTCCTCACGACACAACCTCGTTCCTAGTGATTGGCGGATATAGAGCTCAAGTACTATCTTCGCTCCTGATCATCAGAGCGGTCACGATCTCCGCTATTGTAGGAACAACAAGATGCTATCTGTGTGGAAATGTAACATAAACCCGCTTAGATTAATCTTTAACACGACTCGACGCTAATGTAATGAAAATGGATCAAATAACTACGCCGCGTAGATATACGCATCTTCCTTTCTCTTCTCTTGATAGTATGAAAACAAAGTCTGTCGTTATCTGTGTTTTCACGCATGACTTTAAAGCTTATAGTACTATGAGAAGGCTAAGCTGATCTGATACAAGAAAGTGCTATAACGAACATAAAAAGAAAGCTAGACTGGCTAGTCCGTGTCGGCGAAAATATACAATTTAATTAGAGACGAACTTGTATCATAATAGATCGATAACAGTAAACGATCTGCCATATCAAAACTTCAGAAGAGTAGGTACTTCTTCAATCAATCAATAAATCGTGTTCTATAGTGGTCACCAAATAAGTACCTGAGGCCTTTCACCTTCGGCTACACTTTTGTAGATTTCAATGCGTTTTTCACAGATTCAGAACATTTCACGAAAAAGGTTTATAAATGTATCCACATTAATAGATAAGGTAACCCGTTAGCAGCCGAGACGGGTCAGGTAGTTTTATAATATTACTAAAGCTTCCAATGGGTTTTAATCGATTGCAAACTTCGTAGAACAAGTCCATTATGATTCGCATGCACACGCAAAGTTAAATGAAACAGGAAACGGAACGGTAGGACTATAAAGGGGGGAGGGGTGCTCATAGGAGTACCTATACTTATTCTACACAGTAGGTCAACTTCATACATAAGATAGTTCCAATAAGGAATTTTCCAATTAGGGAATGTGGTTATAAAAAGCTGTAAAGGATAGAATAGAACTACTATTTAATTATCATCATCATTCCTAGTCAGTGTCATCGCACCCTAACCTCAGCTTTCCTCATCCAACCTCTTCTCGCCACGCTCTTTATATACCATCGTGCTGGTGGATGTCCCATGCTACGCCATGTTTATTAGTCCACGGTCAAGACTTGGCGCCAAAGGCCATACCACCCCTATAACAAGCATAACTTGTACCCACTGCCACTTCAGCTTGCTGATGGTCAGAACTGCAGATATGGAGGAAAATTGTAGAGGAGACCAAGACCCTCGAATATTTGTAGCGCCGAAGGTTATGCAATACGTATTCGTATTCTTTGGTTCAATAAGTATTCTTTGATTTTGGCAAGTACCTACATATTTGTGCGAAGAGACTCTGACAAACTCGCAAAGATACCAGATCAACTTTAAAATATTTTTCTAGCAAGCGAGTTCCAAAAAACGATGAAAGTTTGCAGTTCCCCTTCCGAAACAAATACTACTTGCAGAAGTATAACAACAAATTATTGTACGAGCAAAAGTAGAAATTAAGTCAGTTTTCGCAGTATACAATCATAATGTTTGTTTGCGAATGCCAGAGTAGGTATCTACGCGCAATGAATATCGATTCGTTTACTTTCAGGTGACCACGGACGGACGGATTTTGCTGTAAATAAGAGTGTGTCTGATGGAGACATACAGACATAGGTACTCGAATATCCTGTTTAATTCTATGTTTCTGTATTTAGTGTAACCTTTATTAAAATCCATGAAAAAAAAGGAATTGCATGGAATATTTAAAAGGGAAGCAATTTTCAAAACAATTGATGTTAGGTACATCCAAAGACGTAGAGTAATTCGTTTAACTGACGTATTACATATGTACAGTGATATGATATACCCTACTATAATAAGTCAATGCATATTGCATATGTATTACAATTACATAGGAAATGTGACTTTATCCGACCTTAGATAAAACGTTACAATTAATACCAAAATGCTCTACAGTAGCTGCTCTACAGTGCATGTTTTCTTTAAAATATTTTTATATGTAGGTACGTAATATCTGATTTGGAGCAATCTGAGTTGCTCAATGTGAAATATATCAATCATCTGAAATTAATTTAACAAAGTTAAGTAATCACGTAGTAATAGTTAATATTCTTTGCTAATATATAGTTTGGAACATGAGTTGAATCTGGAACGTCTAACGGATCTAGTACGAGGTTACAATATCTCAATATTCGCATGGGTGTCTCACCCCCACGTATCGTAATGGATAAGTATATAGGCAATCGAGCCTTCTCGATCAATGCCACCCCGTTCATCGTCCTAACATTTCATTTCACATTAGTGCCTCTACCATCTTCTTACAACAAATACTTCTATATACTTAATATAAAAATAAATTATTAGTAATTAGTCAGCCCATTAACCAACAAGGCACATTAGAATCTTGTATTATATTATGTCGTGAATAATATACATTATAATATTAACATTAATACTTTTAGATGGAAATCAACATTCTAGATGTTTCGAGATTGGTGGAAGATTCGGTGTCGTTGAGACCGACAAAACGTCACATTGGTATGAGTGACAGAGACAACGCTCTACAAAGCCGAAATATCATTCTAAAGGTCGATATACAATATTTTCTGCCGCGTACTGTACTTAAATATTCCACAAAATTTTACCCGCATCTTGTATCCCGGGCATCTCCGCTTTGTTGGGGCTTAAATGAAAAGTTTAGGTTTACATTAGCATCAAAGATTTTCCGCCCTTGTGTTCAAAGGAAACATCCGTTCAATTTCACGACATGTTACATTACAGCGGGTATCACATAACAGCCGGTGCGGGTCGACTGTCTCGACTCTCGATCGATTCTGACCCCGCTACACCACACTTGCCTTTTAACGCCTATAAGGTCAAAACATTTTAAGAATTCTCTTAGGAAGATTATAATATTTGGTACATGTATTGTTTATACTTGCCAGGAACGGTGTAGAGTGAGCTCGCGTAATAAGGTCTCTAATTCGACAACCTATTACAAAAAGTTTATTACTAAATGCAAGAGCAGCAATGTCCTGCAAATCTAACGATGGCCTAGTTTACCATCAAGTTTAAAGCGCACTTGAAGCAGCATCTACTCAACTCATAGCCATATACCATCAAGTGTGCATGACATCATGTACACTGATAGCCACAAGTACACACTCAAGTTTACTGAACGCCGCGACAAGTCCGCTGCAAACTTGACCGGTACGTAAACTTGATCGTGTATGGCCAGCGTAATGGACACAACTTCACTGGTCTAGAAGTTCTCCATCAGCCGTGTTTTGCTGTCAAAAATTATCACTATCTATATCATAATAATTGTTATAACGCAATTCTCAGTGACAACAGTCAGCGAGATTAATAGAATAATTTGCATACATCGTTGCAATCAACAAGTGAGAATCTACCTATTATCTAACGCAATGACTACTACGAACCTGAATTATGGGCAACAATACAGAATTTTTAATTACATTCTCTTCGTCCATATGGCTGAGCGTAGATTCAGTGCACTAGCAAATTCTGTCAAAAAAGCAGACTACACTTCACTGAACGTGGAGATCTGCGATTGATGATAAATAAACTCCACCAGCCTTAAACATCCTATTGATATTTCTTTTTTTTATAAGAGGATACCCGAATCTTTGTCCGCGTGGATTTAGATTTTTAAGAATCTCGTGGGAACTCTTTGATTTTCCGGGATAAAATGTAGCCTACGTGTTATTCAAGGGTATACGCTATCTCCATTCCCAGCCAAGTCGATATCAAACATCCAAAAATCCAAACTTCCACATTTTTATTATTAAGATATTAGATACTATAGCTATTGACGAAAAACAGACACTTCATAGTTCAAGTCATAATAAAAAAGTATTTGTATTTTGTACCTTCACGGAGTATTTAAAAGATGAAGTTCAAGATTTTCCAACATACTCGTAATATTTCATCTAAATTCTAAAGTGCTCCAACTTAAGTAGACAAAATTCAATATTCGTAAACCTCGTCGTTTAATATTTACCCATATATTCTAATGTAATCATGTTCTTGAGTCTCCTCGAAGTCATTTAAAATTCCAATTACAATAAATATAACACTTAGTAGGTACTTATAAGAAATGTATGGGAGAATAGGAGAGTTTACATAAATTATAATAGATAGGTACCTACTACCTACTTCTTTTGTCCACATACTCAGGAACTACCAAGTCTATAGTTCAGTTCAGGGCTATATTTGCTAGCCCTAAACGCTTCTTTTAGATAGTAGGTTCATAATATGTAATGTCATGTCCGGTTTTTGGGCTATATATAGATGTGTAAAAAATTATTTAAGCATGTGTATTTTTATTATTTACTAAGGTACCTGCATAATAGTTAGGAGGCACAACCAGATTCCAACAATAGAGCATCTATATGACACGGCCTCGGGCGGTTACAAAAACTAATAAGAGAAGATTCTTGATAAAGCAGGTGACTGATAATTACTAGAGTAGGCACGTAAGTAATTTATTCGGTATTTTGCACTACTGTTTATTCTAATGATTGGTAAGCATACAATATATAAATAGTAGGTACTAGGTAAGAATATATTATTATGTCCACATTTAAAATACACGTCGCGTCGCTATGAACATTTTACCGTTTGCAAATGGGTACAAAAATTAGCCGAACAAGAAACCGAACTGATCAAAAAGTCAAAGTCAGCAGCATTGTGTTGATTATGTTTAATTAGATATACTTACCGAATTTCTACCAAATTTCTTACTTAGTGGATATATAAATATTAATAACAAGGTTATACCCACGATATCATCCGCTTGGACCACGCAAACAAATCCCTATTTTATCCCCTTAGGGGTTTAATTTTCAAAAATCCTTTCTTAGCGAATGTCTACGTCATAATAGCAATCTGCATGCCAAATTTTAGCCCCATCCGTCCAGTAATTTGAGCTATGCGTTGATTAGTTAGTCAGTCACCCTTTCCTTATACCTATAATATATTCTAGCAAAAATTTACAGTCTTACTTAAAATCAATAAATGAAATTGAAAGTATTATATTTATAGACCGTCAAGCTTTTCTACAATAGGAGCCGAAGCGAACAGTGACCATTTTGTTTATTCAATTCGTCCACTAATCTGTGCGGAGAGCACGTGTGGTGCTGTGGTGCACACATGCGCCGGCGCGGCGTTCCAACTTCCAACGTTCTCATTGTTTGAAATTTCACGTTCAATATGGGGCGTAAATATTTCGACAAAGCCAAAGGGAGAGCCCATAAAAGAACAACAGTTATCCGTTAATAGATGCCGCGTTCTATCAACAAGTATATATACCAATAGGAGCATTTCTATTTTATTTGGGATCTTATAATATGATCGAATGGGTATGGTATGGTGATATAAAGGAGTTTGTTATGGTTGTTTTGTGGCGGAGATGTGTGCATTCCGAGCTCTCGTGTAATTGACGGACTGCAGCGATATAAATGTTCCACTAGATGCGGCGCTTCATTGTAACAACATGTTCCAACGCAAATCGGTGTCCGCACTCCTGTCAATCGGAATCCGTAAAATCCGCTTTAGATGCTCTCCGTTTCTACAAATATAGATAAGTTAGAACAAACTATAAATACTTACTAAAGCTACCTATACCTACTCAAATATGATAACATGAATTACTACCCATATGATAAATGTGAAACTGTGTTTGTTTGTTGGTTTATTGGTTTGTCCTTCAGTCACGTCGCAACGAAGTAACGGATCGACGTGATTTTTGGCATAGATATACTTAAAGACCTGGAAAGTGGCCTAGGCTAATTTTTATCCCAGAAAATCAAAGAGTTCCCACGGGATTTTAAAAACCTAATTCCAGACGCACGAAGTCGCGGACATCAGATAGTAAATAATAATCAAGAGTTATCGCACAAGTTAATTTTTTTAAACGGATCTAAAGCGGATTACGATTGACAGGAGTGCGGACATTGATATTCGCTGGAACATGTGATTTCTATGAAGCGCCGCATCTAGTGGAACATTTATATCGCTGACGGACTGCAATAAAAAGCCGGCAAAGTAAAGGGAGCTGGATTGTCGCACACGTGCATCCGCCTGCCACTTCGCGAAGTTATTTTTAAAGTACACATTTCTTAACTATGGCATTAAGATCGTCAAACGAGGACGCAAGCTATATTTATGAGTAGGTCATCATCATGGTCAACCTATCGCCGGCTCACTACTGAAAACGGATCTCCTCTCTGAATGAGAAGGGTTTGGCCATAGTCCACCACGCTGGCCATATGCGGATTGCAGACTTCACACACCTTTGAGAACATTATGGAGAACTCTCAGGTATGCAGGTTTACTCACGATGTTTTCCTTCACAGTTAAAGCAAGTGATATTTAATTTCTTAAAACGCACATAACTTCAAAAGTTTGAGGGGCGTGCCCGGGATAGAACCCCCGACCTCCCGTATAGGAGGCGGAGGTCTTAACCACTAGGCTATCACGGCTTTATGAGTAGGTATTTGCGTTGAACTATCTATTTTTGATGTTCTATTTCTTATTATTAATCAGGTAGGTGTCTAAACAAATAAAACGATGGTTTTTCCAATAATTTTCAACCCGAAAAATTAATCTATACTAATATTATAAAGAGGTAATGTCTGTAAGTTTGTTTGTAGGGGGTAATCTCTGGAACTATCGAACCGATTTAAAAAATTATTTCACCAATAGAAAGCTACATTATTCCTGAGTGACATAGGCTATATTTTATTTTCAAAAAAATTAAAGATCCCTTCGAAAATAGTAATAAAATAAAAAAGTCGTCTCATCTGTGAGCTTCCGCAGCGTGCGCTGCGTAGCTGTAGGTAAATAGTTAAAGTTACACGAAAATAAAACAATTATTTACATACTTAAATGCCAAACTACCTGCAAAAATTAGAGCGAAAAAACAATTAGTTAGAACACCTATCTAAAATATCTATAATAACCAAACTATAACCAAAATTAAGCACACAAATACCAACAGCCTATATTACAGAGATCTAATAACACAAAATGATGGGCTGTTAAATATCATCCTCATTTATAGTCATAAGATAAACATTTTCCCGAACCGCCCGCGTTGCATCGAACTCAATAATAATTATGATATCAAAATCAAAAGCTGCAGCGTCACAAACCATCACGTGCATCTCTTTCTAAACGCGGGATGAGCGCATCGCATCGCTACATCGGCTATTAGACACGATTCTATGCACGCTCTCGTATTTTTATTTTACAAACCATTCTCTCTCATCGACGTCGACGGTGAGAAATTTATAAACGATCCAACTACAATTTCAATTCGGCTATTAGGTAACACTCATGTGAGAGTCTCGATGACAAGACAATAAACTGGCGTCATACGGACCGGTACCGGTACCTACATTCCTAACAATTAAGACTGTTCCGTGCAAAAGTATTATCCTGACCTATTGTTAAAAAATATTAAATACTTAATATGGCGTGGGAAATACATCCGCAGAAGTTGCGTATAGACCGAGCTGAGTTTGTTGTGGGCTTCTTCTCTAATTAGAGCGCCTAGGGAAACCTAGTTCTACTTTAGTTTCTATCTCTCCGGTCGTTCCTTCATTGCTGGAGATCATGGTCCTGGCAAACTGCCCCACCTGCTGGACTTCTTTAGCTGGTCGGACCACCTAGTTGGTCAGTGGCCTCTCGCTCTTTTACCCTCAGTGTTTTTTTTTTTTTTTTTTGTATGTTTCGCTGGCAATCCTCCGACATGGTTATCGGAGACTTTGTATAGCTTAACACGGCATTTTTTTTTTAACCTTTTTCTTTTATATTGTCATGAAACAGGTTCTTTTTTTTTGTACTGTGATCATGATTTTTAAGCTAATAATAGCCTTACGTTTTTTAACTTATTCTATTCAGACTTATATTTATATGCATATGTAACATATTATTCCAATAATATATTATATACATAATTTCTTACATTTTCTATTTATATATCTTATTTTAAATTAACTTTAATTATGGCTTCAAATATTAATTAGCTACTATCCTGACTTATTTCTATCTAATGTTTTATTTACTACACATGTACAAAATTTTAAAAACCTTTTTCTTATTTCACTATTCATAATAATTTCAGGGACCGACTGCAGAGTTAAATTTACTTTTATTATTTGCTGTAGGTCTTCCCGTACTCTTCCGTATCTGGGGCATTCCACAATGGCATGCAGAGCAGTTTCCTCTTGGTCTGGGTCACAGACACATGACGGGCTATCCTTACATTTAAACTTGTAAAGATAGGCGGCAAAACCTCCATGTCCCGTCATTGCCTGAACCAAAATCGGTGTTAGGTTTATTTCCCTTACGAATTTGTACGCCAGTTCTACTGTGAGGAAATACACTTTAGTTATGCTTGCAGTTTCGCCTTCTATATATTTTTGGTTCCATCGATTTATAGTCTCCTTCCTTATGACTTTTTTTATATATGATACTGGGCATTTGTCATAGTCAGCTTGTGTTCTTGATTCGTTTGCTGCCTCCTTTGCTAACATGTCTGCTCTCTCGTTGCCCGGCACCCCTACGTGGGCTCGTATTCAGAATAATTTTACCAGTTTACCTATTTCTTCTAATTTTATTAAATTATTTTTGATAGCAAAGCCTAATGGATGAAAAACTTGCATGTTTTTAAGCAATTCTAGTGAGGATCTCGAATCACTGAATATATTCACCTGGTTTCCGGTCGTTTTAAAGGCATATTCTGTTGCCTGAAAGAGCGCGTACAGCTCTGCCTGAAAAACTGTACAATAAGCCTCGAGACGAAACTTTTTTTTGTGCGTTTCTTCCCTATCTTCCCAACAGGTCAGAGCTGCACCCACTCCATCTTCTGTCTTGCTTCCATCGGTGAATATATTCAGTCCGGTTATTCCATTCGCAGCTACTGTCAGCTCTTCCATATCTTCTAAACAAGAAAATTCTATATTCGGCTCTTTGGCGGGGTGAGGAGCAAAAAGAAAGCAGACTCTATTTTCAACTTCCTTATTAGCTAATATCGACGGTGGTCTCCCTCTTTTCGCCTCGTAAAGCTGCGCAGCTTCTCTGACTCTTGCATCCAATGGAATGAGTCCGGCCAGAACCACTGCTGCGTTATAAGACACTGTGCGATAGGATTTACATATTTTTTGTGCGAATCCTCTTTGCACAGTACGTAATTTCTTTTGCGTTGTAATTTTTTCTGCAGCCGGCGCCCATGTGCTGGATGAGTACATTATTATTGGTTCAATTACTGCTTTGTATATCGTTCTGATAATTTCCGGATTCAGTCCCCACTGTGTTTTTGCTGTCCGAGCTAATGGCGTATAGATATTTATGGCTTTCTTACAAATGTTTTGGATATGACTATTAAATGTTAATTTATGATCAATCGTAAGTCCGAGTATTTTTATTTCGTTGACGATCTGTATTTGAGTTCCTCCCATGCTTATGCGTGGGTTGTCGACTTTACGTTTCCTTGTGACTAGCATAGCATTAGTTTTATGAGGTGCAAATCGTAATTTATTAGCACATCCCCACTCATAAGCAAGTTGAAGAACTCTTTCAGCTTTTTCTTCTATTTGACTTATTGAATCTCCGGAAATTACCAGAACGATATCATCGGCAAATGCTTGGCAATGAACAATTCTTTCGTCGAAGCTGTCAATTAATGGGTCGAGTAAGATATTCCACAGCGTTAGGCCACTTATAGATCCTTGAACACATCCTTTTGTTGCGTCCTTCTTATATTCGGTATCGGAGTATCGCACAATAACCTTTCTATTTTCCATATAACTCTGTGCTAGTTTTCTCAGATTTTGAGGACATCGTTTTTCAGCCAGTTGTACTTTAATAGCCGGCCACCAAGCATTATCGAAGGCTCCCTCTATGTCTAGTGATACGATCACGCTGATTAGTTTCTTATTAAGATTTTCTCTAATATGTTGTACTAAGTCATAGAGGGAGTCCTCCGTACTTCGCTGTGGCACGAATCCATATTGCCTCGTATTGGCTTTGGGCAACATATGCCACCTTATTCTTCTAATAAACATCTTTTCAAGAATCTTACCTAGAACAGACAATAAACCTATAGGTCTATAAGATTTTGGCTCATTATAATCGCTTTTACCCGGTTTTCTTATTACGAGAATTGCTGCCTCTTTCCACTGTTGTGGAAAATAAGATAGTTCTAAGCATTTGTTAAGGATACACAGAAAAGTTTCTTTATCCACGTTAATCGCTGCTGTGCAGATATCTGCCGTGAATCCATCCAGCCCTGGGGCTTTTCTGGGATTAAAACTATTCACCGCACTTATCAGTTCTACGATTGTAAATGGGGGATCCTGTGTATCATCGTTTATTTCTCTACAAAATTCTTCCGCTTTTTTTCTTTTTATTTTATGTTCTGGCATGTCACTTTGTTCATCATCCTCTGGGAAGAAGGTGTTCGCTAGGAGCTCTGCCGATTCTTTGGGACCGAGTGTTATTCCATCTTTTATTAATGGTATATCTTCTCGTCGTTTACAAGTCTTACGAATTACTCTATAAATACTGTCCCACATGCTTTCTCGATCTTGTTTTGTACAAAATTGCTTCCAACTTTCTGTTTGTCTTATCCTTGCTTCTGTTTCATATCTCTCTTTTGCTTGCAAGTATTCATCCACTACGTGTTGCCTTCGTGTAGCCGCTGCACATGAAATTCTCCTCTTTTTAGTTTTCACATCCTGTCTCATTTCTTCAAGTTCTTTAGTCCACCACGGTAGATTAATTTTAATTTTAGGCTTATATTCTGGTATTGATTTTTTACAAGCATTATCTATTACATTTATATAAGTATTTATTAAATCTCGTAATTCTTCTATAGTATTAATTTTTTCAATTTCACTATTATTTATACTTTTTTCTTGTATTGATCTCATAATTTCTTCCTTAAACTTTATCCACTTTGCTTTTTTTGTGTTATATTTTCGTGTTGTATTAGTTTTCCTAGTTTCACTATGTTTCTTTAATTTCAGAGAGAATGTAATTGTGTTATGATCTGAATTTATCATGCCTTCATCTACTTTCCAATCATGTATCATTTCTATCATCCCCTGTGAACAAACAGTAATATCTACATTGCTCTTAAAAATAACGTTATTTCTTATTGTATAAAATGTAGGGGTTGTACCTTCATTTAGTATGTGCATTTCTATTTCATTAAGTACACCTATTAACGCTTCCCCTCTGTGATTTTGCTTGTCACTTCCCCACCATGGGCTCCACGCATTAACATCTCCTCCGAGTAGGATATTATTGCCTTTTAATTTACTTTTAATGTTTTTAATCTGTTCCAGGTAAGGTTCTATTGGTTGACTGTCCTCAAAATATACAGAAATAACATCAATCATCCATGAATCTGTTTTTAGATTTGCAACTGCTACGTTTTCTGTGGTTAATTGGGGGCTTTCGGTTATACTTATTGCTTCATTAAAAACAATTATAGCTGACTTTATTGGTTTTGTTCTGTTCCGTGTACATTGTATAATTCTAGTTCCCATATATTGTTTTAGTTCTCCGGTAGCTCCTATATAGGGCTCCTGGACTAAGGCAAAGCTTATTTTCTGTTTTTGGGCCTCTATTAATAATTCTTCCGTAGCGAGTTTCTTCCTATGTAAATTCACTTGTATTATTGAGTATATGGTATTACTTTCTACTTCTACTTCTATTGTACTGTTTTCACTAGTGTCACCCTTAGCAATATGCCACACTTGATCTGGCAATGGAATCCCATTTTCTTCTCACCGGGCAGCATTCATCGAAACAATTATGGTCGGACTTTTCGTTTTTAGCTAACATGCAATTTCTACATGTCGGTGAGTCTCCCGATAACCATGCAGGGCAATTTGCCCGCATATGAGGTCCCGCACAGTGGCTACACAATTCCGTTGCTTCTTTACAAAGTCTTCGCCCGTGGCCATACTCTAGACACCGCGAGCATTGAACCAAAGGAGTTTGGTCTTTTACTATTAATCTCTGCAGATCTACATGTACTTTACCTTCAGTCGTAAGTTTTTGCCAGATTTTTGGCGACACTTGTAGCACTATATGATTTGTGTGCGGGTTTCTGGTCTTTCTCCTATATTTAACTGATGTTCTGTAGTCAACATCCTGTATATCGTTGAATAAATGTCTGTTTTGTGTTTTCAACGCTTTAACTACGTCTTCGTCACTGTTTATCTTCAGAACATCTCTGAGGATTACTAGTGGATCCTTATTGCTCCTCTCCTCTACTACTAGCTCTGATTTTGATGCTTTGATTTTTTCGGCAATTTTGCCCAGTTCTTCCTTTGAACAGCACCCTATGACAACTTTCTGATCTTTTGCTTTACGGAAACTATCCACTCTTATACCTGTTTCTTTTGCATTTACCGCTGTCCTTATTTTATTTACCACTTCTTCTCCTTTATCTTTCGAGTCTGACGATGACACTACAATAGAACGCATGGCTTTTGTATTCATTGTCTTTGTTTTTGCTGCTATTTCTGCGTATGTGATGTTATCTGTTCGATTTTGGCTTCGTTGCTCTTCATTTAGTCTTTCCATCCTATCTCTTATAGTGTTAACGTCCTTTTTTGTTTGTTCAACTGTTTCTTTCTGTTCTTTGATACAGGTTAAAATTTCTTTAATATCTTCATTTAACTCTTCACTAATAGTTTTATTTTTGTCTGTTCCTTTTTTGGCTTTTTCAGTTTGCAACTTTTTTCTTGAATCATCTAATGTTAAGACAATGTTATATAATTTGCCTAAGTTGTTCATTACTGTGTCCCTAATTGTTGTTTTTAAATTCGCAGATTGCTCCAATTGTAATGTTGCCTCCTGATATAAATTATTTGCTTCATTTGCTAGAGAATCTAAATCTCCTGTTCTTACCAAAACTGACTTCTCACGAGTTACGTCTTCTGGTGTTTGTCCCACTTTAGAGGAACCTTTCTTAAAGGGTTCTGATTCTTTTGATTTAATTGTCTGTGACGTGGATGGTCCGCTCAGCGCCGATTTTGTTTTCCCAGTGCCATTTGCACTAGTGGTTAATAATGGTTTAACCATTTTATCAACTTATATTTTATCTCTTAGTCAATTCCCTGAGCTTATTACAAAACAAATATACGGTAAATTATGCCGTAACAGTAAGTATAACAATAAATGTCAGATGCCGTATGTATATACGCGCTTAAATAGTTAACTATTAAATGTTTGTGTAATAATTAGGTAGTTTAAGGAGCTACCTAATGTCAACTTGCCAGCAAAGTTGTCACAAAAGATAAATCGAAGTACCTACTACGGTACCTATGTCACAAATTAATCTAAAAGTTTTTGTTCCTATTACGACATTTTTATTTTATAGTAATATTTATACATCTTATATCTGATAGTTAATTTAAAGAATATTTTAATGTCTCTAGTAGGTATATCACAGGGATTCTTCTATAAGTATGTGAGTAGACGGGCGTGTGATGCTTGCCAGGCAAAGACGACGGCGGTCACTTGTTTCGTGTAAATTGCAGGATATAAACAGATCGTATTAATAAATCGGGGAAATCTTGACTACTTTAATCTGCTTCAGTCTATTATTGCTTTTTGTCGTAGATACTTTGTAATAAAAGCAACAAAAACGTTGTCTTTTATCATTTAACAACTTGAGGGTGTTTTGAAAATAATTTGTAATATATTATGCTTAAATTAGTAAATCCTTATGCATATTTTCACTGATACTTTTTCTGTAATAACACACAAAAATGTAAAACTTTTTTTTATAATTTAAATTTTGAGGGTGTTTTGAAAAAATGTTTGTTAAAAGTCTTTAATAGCAATATATTTTCACTGATGATTTCGTATTTCACTATTTGTAATCACTATTAGCACTCAAGAATAGACAACCACTGTATTTTAGTTGAATTACTATTTTTAATAATTTTTAACACAACTGGATTTTATATTCACTGCACTCGCCATCAACAGCGCGAGCTGTCCTTTTACCCTCAGTGTTGCCTGTCACTATTAGCCTTTCTAAGCTGTCGTCCTCCCGCCATATGATGTGGCCGAAATATGAGAGCAGTCGTTGGTAACATAATATGGAGGAGAGTCGAGCAGTGATTCCGAGTTGCGAAAGGATAGACACGTTTGTGCGCTTGGCAGTCCACGGAATCCGTAGCATCCGCCTCTACCACCACATTTCGAACGCATCTATTCTTTGCCTTTCTCTTGCTTTGATAGTCCATGTCTCTACTCCATACATAAAAATTGGGAACCCGTCTCGGGTCTTGGTTTTGAGTGATATGCCTCTGTTTTTCCAAATCCCAATTAATCCTGTCATGGCATTTTTCGCCATCGCAATGCGTCTCTTTATCTCTGGCACACAACTGCCATCATAGCAAATTTTGGGATCCAAGGTAGATGTTATTCTCCACGACATCCACAGATGGTATTATATTACTGTTCGACAGCTTACCAGCGCGGTCAACTACAATCAACTTGGTCTTACTCCTGTTAATGGTCAAACCCAAATCCATACTTTCTGCTTCTATAGTTTTTGTAAAAGTTCTTTCATGTCCTCCAAAGTGGTGGTAATGAGAACTGTATCGTCGGCATAGCGTAGGTTGCATATTCTTTTTCCTCCTATTGGAAATCCTTACTTACTTTAGTATAAAGTTCACGTAAATAGTTAATTATCACTACACTGCAATCGACGTGCGAGTAAGGTACTCATGACTATTTACTTGGTTAAATTCGTATTTGACCGCCTAAATAAAAATAATCTACATAGTGCTTCGAATTACCTATTTACCAATTAAATAGCTAAGTAAAAAAATTGAATAATTCAATATTCAAAAGAACTTTTAAAATGCTGCTTTAATGAAAAAATAATTTTAAAAGCACGGATTTGTGACGTAACACTCTCTCAGATTAATAATATCTACTGCAAGTGTGTTGAAAATTTATTAACGATCTATCAATCAAGTAGACGGAGTGTACGGACTACGGAGTGTAGGTTATAGGTAGGTACTACGCTGAGTCAATCTGCTTACATACAAGTGTTACGCTTGTTCGCACTATAAATTGCTAGGTTTGCGTACACGGACGGGAATAACATCTTTAAACTGAGATCTCTTCTAGGCATATTTAGCTGACTATAAGTTTAGGAATTATTGATCTAAAACCTTAAATACATAAGTTTGTAAGTACATTATTGATATTGATAAGTCAGAGTCCCTAGTTTCAGTACCTATCGCTTTTTCATATACATACGGTAGCGAATAGCAAAATTAGTGAAACTGTGCAGCCATCTACGAATAGACTTCAAATCAAATAACTATCAACTAAAGTCCGCTTGTTGGAAATTACAAATAGTTACGAGTTGCGACAGAGTTTCACTTTAAGTCAATTAAACATCCGAAACTTTCAACTGTACAAATAAACAGATATGGCAATGTGTTTATTACTATTCGCTCCTGCATACGATTTTGGTCCAAAATAATGTTCTAATATTGTGGCTTATTCCATTGTACACAATCTTAAACTAAACTAAAATGACTCGTCTAAATAATTGCTATCCCTTTCATGAAGTTGCTTGCAGAAAAGGATAGCACTAGATTTAGACCTGTTAATTTAGTTTAGATTAGAGTTTGTGTACAAGGGAATCGGCCCCATTCTAGTATTAAAAACCAATTACTATTTTATTAGTAGCATGCTAGAGATATTTTACCGTCGTGATTTCTTTCCGAACGACCAGTTTCTACCTTTATCAAACTACGTAAGTTAAAATAAAAATCCCTTCCTGCTCTGTGATTCAGCTTGAAGACCACAAACCGTGTCGAGTTCTCATCAGCTTTCGCCACCACTTATCAGAATAATAATTGTAAAATAATTACCTACCGAGCACGAATCGGCCAAATAGTTAAAGCACGACACAAATATCAAATCCCGTTGTTTTTAAAATCATCTCAACTTAAGAGATAATGGTTGATCATTAAAGATGTTAACCTACTTAAACAGTAAATGACTACATAACAGGAATTAAAACGAAGGAACAATCATATTTATAATAGTTAAAGAAAGTACCTAAACACCAACAGATGATACAATCTTTTTTTCCACTATAAAGCACCATTATTACACAATGGCAGCATGTGGGCTAATAAGTACCTAGTGCTTATGATTAATTTCCATATCTAATTCACAGTCCAGTAAACGAAAGACTTGTCTTTCGTTTACTGGACGTAAAGCAGTGCTTTTATAATAATTAATTTTAAATAATAATTACTCTGTGTTGTGTTTGGGTCTGATAAACAGTCCATCCTTATTATGAGGATTTTAATTTGATAGAATGTCCAAGCTTGCCATTATAGCAATAGTTTTAGAACCCTCAACATATTTCCCAAGGGTGAAAACCCTAACAATTGCACCTTTTCCCAAAGCTGCAGTAAATCTCAATGAAGAACATTTTCCTCGTAATTCTGCATTCTCATGCTAATAAATTACACACGAAAAGCAATAACTACACTTTACCTACTGCATGCAATATCTCTTATTTATAATGCAATCACTTGTTTTGGGTAAATCAAGGGCAAAAATTAGAAATTCTAGTGAAAATTAGTTAGGTACTTACTTTAAAAGAGTGTTACTTTTCATGAACCATTTACAAACAAACTTCTTCAACTTAATGGGACTTAGATGAATACCTATATATACCTAAATGAATAGTTAATACGTACATATATATTACGTACCTACATATAGTTAGGCATGATTTTAGAGGCGTTTTTCACATTCCTTTTAATTACACCATTTTTGAGTAGACATACTTAATGTAAACCCCAAGTCTAAATCAAACCAAAAAGATAATCAATATAATGTTAAATAAACACTCGTAAGTCGTACAGATAAATGAATAAGTCATAAGACTTAAAAGGCTATCATTATTTTGTCATCCAGTACGCGTTAAACTCGCATCAAGATTATAATCATCTAAAACATAGTTAACGAAAGTAATTTCTTAGTGCTCTTCGTTGCGCTACGTAGGGAAAAGTGTATAACTATAGCTACTTGTATGCACAGCATGCTTTTGAGAGCTATTCGAATACTTCTAAGGCAATTAGGCAGTCTTGAGTCTGATTTAGCTCGTATTACCACGCAAGCAGGAGAATTTGAGACTGGGGGAGAGCTTCATGCGTGTACTGTGAATTCTAAATACCAATTGAGCTATAAGGGCCCTCGAGTAGCTTTCCTGAGTGAACAATGAGTTATGAAGTGCAGCGCATGCAAGACCTAATAACACATGGCTTGCTGGAATGTTAGTTACTGACTAAGTACTTGGGTATGCACCTTGATTTTATTACAACGAATAACAAATCAAGCTCATTCAAATTACTGTTAAAGCATAAGCAACCATAGATTTGTTTTTATCAGAGAACTTTACGAAATAATAGCAATGCGAGTAAATCAATAAAATTATTATAGTTAACAACAAAACTTTTACTGTCGTAGTTTCGCACATTTGTCTTTCTAGTGTTAGCACATAAGAGCCAAAAAAATTGTTTTACAAGTATCTAAGTAAATAAGTACGTGCACAAATAAAATAATATCTTAATATAACTGATCACATTTAACAACAAACGAAAGGTAAATAAATTCAGCAATCCCAGTCCTAAATAAGTATAAACCTATAGGTAAGTACATGTGTGCAAAGGGCAGATTAACTCGCGGTTTAGGAAGACGAGTAAATGACCGCAATCAAATCACAATCAGAGTGAAAGCCTACAGATGCATCAGAGGCTGGATCGCCGCTCACGCTCCAGTGCGTGTTCTGTTTACATTACAACATGTTAGATCTAATAATTACCTACATAAGATGCTCTTGCTTCACGCGTAAGTCACGAGTCACGACTACCATATTGCTTCGCCGCAAGCTTTTATCTTAGATTCGTTGCTTATACTTCACGATTTTATTCAGCCACGATCTATCAATCACTACAAATTATACTCGTAAATATAGTGTAGCACCACTACTATTCTGTCTGTGGTGTGAGCTACGTTTTATTATCGCACGTTCAGAAAGAAAGTAATTTATCATTGAAATTAATATTAACGTTCTTCGCAACAATAAGGATTAATTTGTGTTTAACATTAAAAAAAACTCAGAATACAGAGTTTATTCTGTATTCTGAGATTAAAAAATACCTAACAACTAAACTTAGGATTCGACTTCCTCAATCTGCATGACTTATGCTCGCATAAACTGGTAGAGCACGGATCTATGGATTATTATGAATTTATATTTTAGATAAGTAAATTATGTCACTTAAAACAATGTTGCGCGTGGTTATACCATTATAATAATTGCATAATGATTATTATGTACCGCGTGCTTATATAATATTTGTATTTTGAAACAGTGCGGGAGCCCAAACATGGGAAAAATTTTACAAAATGCAGTTTTTGAGTTTTTTTTAATTACTTGTATAAATACGACCTACTTTGACCCCGCGCTCTTCCGCGCCCTATGCTCTTTGTGGATACAAAACATGTTGTAATATGGGTTCTAAAACACACAGCATAATGGCATACTTCAACTCCGGAACAATTTACAAGTGCTCAGTAAACACTCATGTCTTGACCTATTCCTAGTATGTACCTATAGGGTGTAGAGACTCAGCAACGCGTCGACTTTCGCACGAGTTACTCCATTAGATGTTTGCTAAGAGAAAATAAACTTCAAGATCATAATATAAATAGGTAGGTTAGGTAGGTGCTTACCACGCAGAAACTACGCTTAAATAAATCAGCTGACACGCCCTGGCTACACTCAAATTATCAAACACTAATACCTACTCATATTATCTAACGACAAGCTTATGCCCGCGACTTCGTCCGCGTGGACTACACAAACCAAACCCTAGTTTACACCCTTAGGGATTGAATTTTCAAAAATCCTTTCTTAGCGGATTCGTACGTCATAATAGCTATCTGCATGCCAAATTTTAGCCCGATCCGTCCAGTAGTTTGGGCACTTTGGGTGTGCATTGATAAATCAGTCAGTCAGCTTTTCCTTTTATATATTTAGATACTAGCTGATGCCCGCGACTTCATTCGTGTGGATTTAGGTTTTTAAAACCCCGTGGGAAATCTTTGATTTTCCGGGATAAAAAGTAGCCAATGTCACTCTCCAGGTCATTAACTATAACCATACAAAAATTACATCGATCGGTTGCTCCGTTGCGACTTGATTGAAGGACAAACCAACAAACCAACAAACAAACACACTTTTGCTTTTATAATATGAGGTAGTGAGGTAGTGAAGGTAGTGATGGGGTAGTGATATAAAAATGTAAAAATGTGCCAACAGATGTGCTCAGATCATGTGTGACTCGTGGGGTCGTTCATAGGAAGTAAGCGTATGTAATTGTGGCGAGTGGACACAATGAGGGGAATTGGCCAGTGCGCCGATTGTTGTGCGACCGACGCCCGCACCCATTGCCATTGATTGAATGAATGCGTGCAGCGTAACTCGAACAAACAAACGCTGACCAAACGGACCGTAAATGTTTTGCGAGGCCCGGTCCGTTGCTCCTCATTCACTATTATCTCAGCTATGTTCATCAATGGAATTTCAATTACTTATAATATTATACCTATAATACCTAAACCTATAGTTATTATATTGACAATTTTGGTGTCAATCTTGAATTTTTAGGGTTCCGTACCTCAAAAGAAAAACGGAACCCTTATTATGGGATCACTTTGTTTGTCTTTGTCTGTCTGTCTGTCTGTCTGTCTGTCGGGCTATCATAAAACCTACAGGGTACTTCCCGTTGACCTAGAGTCATGAAATTTGGCAGCTTGGTAGGTCTTATAGCAGATATTAGGGGAAAAATCTGAAAACCGTGAATTTGTTGTTACATCGCACAAAAATAATTAAATTGTGGTTATGAACTAAAAATTAGTATTTTCAATTTTCGAAGTAAGATGAAAGGGATTTACCTGTGCATTCTAAATCAGGTTTTTAATTCTTTTTATGGATTTTGTTTAGTTTTTGAAGTTAGTTAGTTTTTGAATTATCGTACAAAATGTTGAAAAAATACGACTGTAGTACGGAACCCTCGTTGCGCGAGCCTGACTCGCACTTGGCCGGTTTTTATTACATATTTAGGTCTTTATCATTTAAGTTGAGAGTTCAAGGACGAGCTGATGACCAGGGGCACATAATTATTCTATGCTACATAATATAAGGTGTTGTTGTAACAGGATAGCCTAGCAGGAAATACCTAGCATCTTCACCTAAAAAAAATTGGGATCACAATCACATGCCATAGCTGATACTAAAATATAACTGATTTTTCCGGTACACCACTAATGAAGTCTTGAAGTGTTTTAAAATTCATTTTACATTGATGAACTCAATTTAAGTTAATTTCTAGTTTTTATCATAGGAATTCGTTACATCTAAAGCACCCTATTCTAAAAGTGTGAAATTCGTCACCTGACCAAAATTGAGACCCGGATATTTAAATTGCAATCTAACGTCATGACGCTCTAGCTAGCTGGTAGTTTCCAGCTTACTCAATCATCGATTTAACTAGCGTGTGTTAACTGAGACTAAAGCCACAAGACACACGATCACTAGTTCAGTTTAAATATCAAACTATTTACATATAGATATTATGTGATGCAGATTTTCGTATTTATGCTCCCACAAAACATTACAATAAACAAGTCAACTTAATTAAAAAAATTAAAAGCACGACTGTTCTGTGTATTGATTTTTTTTAATTTATAGCCTGTGTCACTCAGGATGATGTAAGGATTCTAACGATACCGCATACCTACATCCAAATTTCATACATTTAGAACTTATGGTGGAACAAAAAACTCACATAATTATACGTAGGTACGCGACAGGTTGAAATGACAATCGGGAAGGGAACGCCCCCGCGCTAACTCGGTGCGGGCGAGCGCGGGTGACGTGCGGGTGTGCGGGGCGTCCCCCCGCATCATATCCCGATTGCCATGACCTGTCGCGGACTATACATGAACCCCGAAAACATTACACTTGTTTTCTGGGTAGCCGTGTAGTAAGATCTGCTCTGGTCGCAAGTTATATTATGCTTTATTAACCCAATCCTTGTGTTATTATGCTAATAGGAAGCAATAATTAAGCGCAACTACCTAGGTACACGAAGTTTTAACGTGACTGCACCAGAAGTAGGGTAATATTTTTAGGGTATAAATATGTATGTGTTTTCTTATCAAATATGTAGGTGCTTTAGAATAATTTATAATAACAAACACCAAGTGTCATTCCTTCCAAAGCACATTTTCCATACTAAGTTTTTATACCATAACAATGCAAAAAGGCTAGATAAAGAAGGAGGAATAGATTGGAGTCGCAGCGCGCGACCATCACGGCGCGGGCGTGTAAAATCGACAAGATAGGCCTGGGGCCGTGCGACAGGTCCACGATTATCAACGCATTCAGCCTGGTCTGGTGGCAACCTGTCGCATCTTTCACGCAACTACGTTTTTGCTTAGATAACTAATGGGGATTCCACGCGCACCTGTGTTTTGTCTCGTGCTACGCTGCCAGGCTTATAAATGAGTAGGCAAGTAAATCGTAAATTGTAAAATGTAGTAACATTTCTTAATACTTTTACTTGGGAACTTTTCTTTCAATTCATGAAGAAGTTATAAAGTATCTTTATAAAGTCAAATTGAAAAGCTAATCTATTAATCTGATTTATTGTTGTACTTAGGTGCCTATCTGTATTTATCTCTTCAAGAATATTAAATTTGGATTTGCTTTATAAACCGGAATAGATATATTAACTATTATACCTAGTATACCAAAGTATAGCTCTTTCTTGCTTTTATTAGTGAAAGAACTTTAATTGTTATAATATATAAATTCGAAGTATTTTACTGTATCGTAGAAACTTGATCTATTCTTAAAAACTTTTAATGGCAGTTTGAAATCTCCGGATAGAGAACATTATCTGAGTATTATTATCTGATATTCAAGCTCCGATTTCATGTTAAACGCTAAAACCTGCTAAATAGGTAGGTATAAGTATTTAAGTTGGTTTGTGATCATCGGTCATCGGTAGCTATCATAAATTAGTTATAACTTAAAGATTCTACAATACATACTCCATACTTAATATTATAAATGCAAAAGTGTGTGTGTCTGTCTGTCTGTCTGTCTGTCTGCTAGCCTTTCACGGCTTAACCGTTCAACTGATTTTGACGAAATTTGGTACAGAGGTAGCTTGCAACCCGGGGAAGGACATAGGCTACTTTTTATCCCGGAAAATCAAGGAGTTAACACGGGATTAAAAAAACCTAAATCCACGCGGACGAAGTCGCGGGCATAGTCTAGTAATATAATAAAATTAGCCACTTCAAAAATACTTCTTTTGTTTACTGCATATTATTACATACTATTCTCCAAAATATTATGTACAGTTAGGTGTACCTAAACCATCTCTCTAAATTGAATTCAATAAAGCTAATTTTATTACTATAACGAGTATCTTTTTAGAAATTACATTATTTCGTAACTAGCGACCCGCCCCGGCTTCGCATGGGTGCAACGTAGATACTAATGTGGTGTCATTGAGGTGTCATTGCCTCGGAAACTCTCAAATGAGAGGATTTTTTTTCCGACCTAATTCACATTATTTTAATTTCTCTAGGGATCTCTAATTTTTTTGAGAATTAAACTATAGCTATAAACCTTCCTCTTGAATCACTCTATCTAATGGTGAAAACCGCACGCGTTCATCCTTTACGACTTTATTTTATACTATGTAGAGATAGGAATATACCCAGTGCAAGTGCAGGAGACCTCTCGAATCGACGTTATGCATCAATGCGTCTTTCGTCACGACAGGTGCAAGCTACGCAAGTACTGCAATTTTATAGAGAGAGAGCCAGCGCGTGCCAGACCTTCGTTATATTATAAAAGCTAGCTTTCTCTGCATATTATCCTCAACACTGGGAGGAATGTTTGTTTAGATCATGGTGGCTTTGGGACATAACTGGTAATAAAGGTGTAAAAATCATACGTCTTATAAAGTCTAATTTTTTTTTAATTTTCTTCGGATTAGTATCAGAAATCACGTCATGCTATGCAAACTTTTAGTCGCACTGCAACGTTAGCAAAGTCGCACTGAGAGCAGCTTAATCGTTACTTAAGGCATTAATTAGTATGGATAAGGAATGCCTTAAGTAACGATTAAGCGACTCTGAGTGCGGCTGTTAAACTGTAAAGGTTTCTGGCGGGGGGTTGCCGTGATACTAAGTGTCTGGCAATGCATGACGTGATTTCTAATACTATTCTGAAGAAAGTATAAAAAAACTAGACTTTATATTTTGTCGCATCGATGTAAGATTTTTTTACACCTTTATTATAAGTAACGACTTATCTCCCAAAGCCACTATGATCAAATCAAACATCCAAACAAACGTCCTCCCAGCATTGGGGACAATATGTAGAGAAACTTTCAGCTTTTATAAAATAACGAAGGTCTGGCACGCTCTGGATCTTAGTCCATCAATATGACTGCTTAAACAATGTCGACATTAAACGACGTTGACCTTAACCAGGCATTAAGTACTTCTAACCTTTAGATTCTCGCACCATAAAACTGTACATAGAAGCAGATATTTTCATACAAAAAGACCATCTTGATTGTTTACAAAGTATTGTATTTAGTGTACCTTTATTTTTTACTGTTGTAATATTGTGTTTCGTTATACTTACTTAATAGCAAAATGTCATTCTACTTTATGAATTAACGTTAAAAAGTAGATAAGTACCTAAATAGTTGATATGGTGCAAATTAAAATTTAAAACTTACCTCCATTTCCAGCGTTTGTTATAGTGACCCAGAAGTCGATAGTCTTCTCAGGCCCTAATTCCTCAAAGTCCCACTTCTTTTTAACTTTCACCACACCACTTGGTTCAACTGCAACCCACGCATTGTCGTCTCGAATCTTGAAAGTTTCTCGATCAGTCTCTTTTTCGAGTGTAAACACAGCACGTCCTTCGACTTCACCGTCAGCTTCACTGAATTCTATGCGTTTTGTTGGGCGAACCGCACGTGTTACTCTTCTCTTCTCACGATGAAGAATCGGTAACTGTTTTGGTTCACGGATAGTAAATTCGATAAATACTTGAGCAAAATGACTTTTTCGCGGTGGAGTTCCAGTATCGTGCGCCAAAACTTGTAGTTCCGCTTCATGACTATCGGGTTCGCCAGCAAGTATCAGTTCTCCTGTTTGCGGCACTATGACAGCAAGATTGGTAGGGGTCTTGATGGAATAGTATATGCGATCTCCGTCTGCATCAAAAGCATTCACTTTACCGATATTTGAATATCTTTGCCAATGCGCTGTACCATTCCGGCAATTACTGTCACAAGTACCGTTCACAGTAAAATAGTATATTTCCTGTTCAAAAGTGGGGTCATGGTCATTCTCGTTTGTGACTGTGATTTGAACTGGCAGGTTCGCCTTACTTGCACCATGCAAATCTGTCGCTTGAATAACTAAATCGTAAATATTTTTAGATTCGGCGTCCAACGGTTGCGTAGCAATTATTTCTACATCACCATCCGTTATGACTGATCTCACATCAGAGTTGCTATTCTGAGCTTTATCACGAAGAGCAAAAACAGACTGTTCATTACCTTTTACAATCTTATAAGCTATAGGACCCACATTAATAAGCGCAGTGGCTCTTATAGGTGGGAATTCTACGACAGTTCCAGCCGGAGCATTTTCGGAAATCTCTCCATGTAAACCATTCGTTTCGGCAAAATGAAGAATTTTTCGACGATCCATGACTAAAAGATGTATCGAATGAGCCGAACTGCTAAACGGTGTTTGTTCTAATATAGCCAGATTGAGAGGCTGGTTTAACAGTGGAGCAAGATCAGCTGTTGTCATAAGAAGTCCATCGTCCAGTAGTGTGAAATACGGGGCATATTCAGGATCGAGTAGCGTGTACCGCGAATGATTCCCGACGAAATGGCGGACGGCGTGGCCAGGGCGGACGTCGTGAGGCAAGAGGATAAGTGCGCTCGTCTCAAGCGCTATAGTTAGGACGTAGAGCAATGCTGCTCCCGCCAACACAGAGCGCGCCATAGCTCTTATGAGGAACGTTTTCAATTACCCCGACATTTCCATCTGCAAAAAAATAAAATTCTATAGACGCATCTAATAAACATCAGGTTCAGACCGGGGGCGCGGCGACGCTACTTGAAGATTTCATTCTTAAGCTATATGAAAGTTTTTTTTTTGTTGAAAATTTGTTTTTGTTTTAATTAGGCTTTATATTAGTAGGTAGGTAAGTGATTTAATAACTTTTGTATTTCATCATGATTAACCTATTACCGGCTCACTACAGAGCGCGGGTCTCTTCTCAGAGTGAGAAGGGTTTTGGCCATAGTCTACCACGCTGGCCATGTGCGGATTGGTAGACTTCACACAACTTTGAGAACATTATGGAGAACTCTCAGGCATGCAGGTTTCCTCGCGATGTTTTCCTTCACCGTTAAAGCAAGTGATATTTAATTAATTAAAACGCACAAAATTCCGAAAAGTTAGAGGTGCGTGCCGGGATCGAACCCCCGACCTCCGATTAGAAGGCGGACGTCCTAACCACTAGGCTATCACTGCTTTTGTATTTACTTTTATTAAAAAAGTTGAACGTCGCTGAAATAGCATGAGTAACTAGGTATAGGCAGTTAATAGGTAAGTATAGATACCCTATTTTACATTAGGTACGTTACTTGACGAACTTCCCTGAAACTGACGAAAAAAGCACGACAGTAGAAAATTGGTACCTAATAGGTAGGTAGACGCAAAACTAAGCACCGGAGTAACCGACAAGTCTTTGGACGTGATCAGCCCTCAAACATTACAAAATCTGCATTAAGTACTAATGATTACAGACATTCAATCTGAAGCACATATTCCCATTTCCCACAGCAACTTCTCAGCTAGTTACCTAGTTCGATGAGTTAAGTGGATGAGTTAACCTATGCACAACTTGAGCAAAACAAAATAGGTAGGTACCTACCACCTACGCCATAATTATGTAGTTAGTGGATCTTAATTTTCGTATAACGTAGGTAATTAGGTACCTACTGGAAAAAACAATTCTGTCTTGGTCGGGACGTATGACAAGACACATCAGTCCGGGAATTAAAAAAAAAACATTCGTTTCGTTGCCACTAGTCCATGATGGAACTATTGATTTATTTAACAATAGCTCCGTTTTAAAAGGATTCTGAAAATAATGGAACTAATATTCAATTTTTTATCACTATAGTTCCACATTATTATTTTAAAAATCGGCTTATTTGGTAGGTACTAGGTAGGTAGGTAAAATAATATGAAGAGTAAACAAGTTGAGTAGTTACTGAAGAGTTAAGCAGCTAAGTCATATTTTATGATCATAGGTTTTTAAGCCTAGAACGCCTAGAAATTCATGGTTATACCACACTCGTGTGGTTATACTGTGGTTATTCCTAGTGCTCAGGCTAACAAATAAATTAGAAGGTAGGTATTTAGCAGATTCATAATACGAGGGGGGCATGATAGCGCAAGATGCGCGGCGGAGACGGCATCGGCTTTAGGGCGGCGGGGCAGCTAGCACACATGCAGAGCTTTATTTAGGCGGCAGGCGGCAACGCCAGCGTCTCGCGACCCGCCGCCGCCGATCAATACCCTCTTTGCGCCGCCGCGCGTCGATTTGCGAGCAAATCTAGACTGTATGCGCTCCAGTTCACGACACACCATCAAATATTTACACACTTATTAAACTGAATAGAAAACCCATGCTATTTCAGCGAATTTCACAAATATGCAGTGACTGCAGTAGGTAGGTATTTATAGAAGTCACCGACACTATGAACTTTCATATCGCCTGGTAAAATCAAGATTTTTTCACTGGGTAAATATGTACATTATAATTTTAACACTTGTTTATTCATCACTTTCTTATCTGCTTGTCACAAATAAATTATCTCCCATTGCTTTTAATTTGTAGCACTCATATCAAACACGTGGGATAGAATTGGGGATAGATGTAAACAAATTTAAAAAAATACCTATTGAGAATTTTACTTTATACATTAATTTACAAATACACTGCAAATATTTCAAAGACCCTTTTGTCATAATAGTTTTGTCAAATAATACGTACTTATTGTAGATGCGGATAAAATAAAGAAATCGTGCGTTCGGTAAATGCCTCCTTTCATACGCTACGAACCGTATGCAAGCGGCGTCAAAACGCGACTGCTGGAGCGAAATCTGCAGCGCGCGCGCGTATCGAACGTAGTAGATGACCGACCCCGCCACCCCCGCTTTTGCGCCCCTGCCTTGCTACCACTGCTACGGTACGTCTACTACGCACGATAGCATTCCGTCTGTTTCCATTTTTAGGAATTTCACCCTTTTTCTAGATCCGTAACTTATGAAATTGCCGTTTTGTAATAGAATTTAATTTTTTTTTAATGAAAAGTACCGACCCTACCATAGAGGAACTAATCGAAGTATGTAGGTGCAATGAAAGTTCATTGCCATGCTTCTGCTATAGAAATCCTGGAGACGGACGGCTGATTCGACAATCTTTTTACTGTGATCGACGACGGCTGTCTGACCGACAGATTGCGACTGCCTGGTCGGTTGGCTTGACTGTGACTGTCTGACCGAGTAAGTAGGTATCTAACAAGTTACTACTATTTCATCATCATGATCAACCCATAGCCGGCTCACTACTGAACACGGGTCTGCTCTCTGAATGAGAAGGATTTAGCCATAGACCATAGTCCACCACGCTGGCCATGTGTGGATTGGCAGACTTCACACAACTTACAAACATTACGGAAAACTCTCAGGTATGCAGGTTTCCTCACGATGTTTTCTTTCAGCGTTAAAACAAGTGATAATTTCTTAAAGCGCACATAACTTCGAAAAGTTAGTTACGTGCCCGGGATCGAACCCCTGACTTCCCGTATAGGAAGTGACACGTCTTAACCACTACGCTATCTCAGTTTACTATCTACCTACTTAATAACCCGGTATTTAGTTCAGGGGTTTCAGTGTGAAGCGCACCCAGAGTCAGACACAAAATTTGAAAAATTCAGAAAAATCTCTACCCACGTTATAAATGCGAAAGTGTTTAACTATTGTATTTTTATAGCAAAAATACTATGAAAACAAAAAACCATCCTTCTCATAGTTTTTCTAAGACCAGTTTCATTTAATGGAAATCAAATATCAAATTAAAAACTATGTTGTATAAACAGTTTATTAAAACAATAATTATTTTATAGACTAGTATAAAAATAGCCAAAGCTACACAACTGAGCAAATATTTGATTGTAATTTTTGAAAGGTAGGTAAGTAAATAAATATAAGTAGGTACTAAGTAGATATGTGTACCTACCTACAGTTTTATAATTTTAACATTTCATATTATAATAATATGCTTAAAAGTATCATATAACAGCTTACAATATGTAAAAACATCATAGGCAAAATAATTTACCTACTGTCAGTAATTTAGATTCATAGGTACCTAGGTATTTATTTATTCAGCAGCCCACAAGGTAATGTAATAGTTACATAGTAGTTAAAGTAATTTAGATTGTATGAATTTGACTATTAATGAACATTAGTTTGAGATCTATACAGTTATACTTCTCAAACACAGAATCTCTTAAAATAAGTATACAGAAGAGTTACTTCCAGAGTACCATCAGTATCTACAGGACACAGCTAAAGTTTTTAATTTTGCTTTCAGATAGATACTACTACATGATGTGGGTATCAAAGAGTAGAGATACAAGTGCTTTTGAATCAATTCATAAGTGCTATTAGTCTAAAGATCCATTCGTTGAGACAGACAGTCATACAGTATGAGTGACAGGGACAACGCTCTAAAAATCTGAAATGTTATTCTAAAGGCAGATGTACATTACTTTTGGCCGGGTACTGTACTTAATCGATTTCATATTATGGCAGCTTAGTTTTAACTTCAAAATAATCATTAAAATTCGATTTGTAAAATGCAAATTAATCATCAAAAACACTTTATTTGGGTTAGGTCCATCAATATAAATGACAAGATATGCCCAAGCGAACAAAATTTTTCACGGTTTTGGAACCAAATAAATCAGCACCACCACTTAGATACTAATGCATTGGTGCTAAAGCACCACTGAATCAGTGTCATTTTGTTTGTTCAATAGCCCTGTCCATACAAAGTAATATATAAGTCAATGGTTAGGTTTCATATTTTTAGAAGGTTAGCCCCAGCGTCATACTCATATAGTCTCTCAATATTTTTGATTGCTGTACATAATTATTGTGATTGTACAAGTACAATATATTCACCAAGAAGATTGAATGTAATGATTGTTGAATATTTGCAAACACTTCACTTACCTTTAATTAAAAATATCAATTATTAACATTAAATGTCCTCTTTTAAAGACTATCTTTCATTAATTTATGTATTCCTATTGTATTGTATACAAAATTAGGTAAAATAAAAATCACATATTTTGTCAAAATAGTACAATGCTTTTCCATTGCAGGGTCAAAATTTCTCCTAGAACAAAAAATATATTTTGCACTATGTGCAGCTGTACTATGGTAACATAATATGTTACCGATAATTTCAAGCTAGATATTGTGAGTAAATTGCTTAGGTGGTACACTGTCACTATTGTTCTTGTATCTTATCTCCTTTATAGTCAACTGCTTTCCCTGATGGATCCTTTGTAAATGGCTTCTCATATCATAGGAACGGGAAAATGACCTATGGCATACTGGACACTGTGTTTTACCTGCATGAGAGTCTTTGTGCAACGTTAAGGATGTAGGATGTTTAAATCCTTTGGGACATAATTGACATCGAAACTTGGCCAGGTCTGATTCTGAAAACATTTAATTTCTTAGTTAGACATGTAATAGTAACAATTAAATTAGTATTTAACATGGCCAATTTAAATAATATCTGTCCGGACTCCGGGCTTTACTCACGTGTGTAGTTAGCCCGACTAGTTTCGAACCCATACGGGTCCTTTTTCAAGGGAGTCCGTATGGGTTCGAAACTAGTCGGGCTAACGTCGACTACACACGTGAGTAAAGCTGGGACAGATATTATTTAGAATGGAAATCACTCACGGTAGTTTAAACGCTAAAATGGCCAATTTGTTGTTTATTGTACACAATTTCAAAACTAAACTAAATTGACAGGTCTAATCTAGTGCTTTTTTCTCCAAAGAGATCTTCATTATGAAAGAGATAGCAATATATATTTTAGAACTGTCATTTTAGATTAGTTTGGAGAGTACAACAGAATTAACCACATTGTGAAGATTATGAGAATGATATACACAAACAAGTTATTCAGATTACTTATCAACATTTGACATTCAAAAGGTCAATGAAATTCAGAACATTCTAACTATAAGTTTTACACATTATGAAAGAGAACTACAAAATATACTTGCCTGAATTAGTTTTATCAGTTAAATCTTCAGCTGATGTTGATTGTGTGTCAATTTGCATTTCTTCACTAGTAGATGCGATTTGTTTTTGTTTCGTGATACCAATGTCTATTTTTGATGTCTCAGGCTGTGGTTCTTGAACTTCTATCTCACTATCTTGGGAAGTTACTGAAATGTCTTGTGGAATGTTATCGCCTCTACTCCAAGGTAGGGTCGTTAAGTTCACAGGCTCCTCAATAATGACAGGCACAGGAAGATCATTAGCTCTATTAGATTTAGAACTTAGGTCTAAAGAATTGTTGTCGCTGATTCTAAGTTGATTACTTGACGATTCTTCTTCCACGTTATCAGTCAAACCCTTAACCTCTAAAAGCTCTGCAGTTATTAGAAAGGATTCCAACTGTTCCTGAAATATGTTCACCTCACCATGATACATGAAATTAATAATTGCATTGAGATCCTCGAACTTGAAGTTTCTAAATATAATCACAGGATGCTGGCAGGGGTTTTCTTTAAAAATTTGTCTAAAATAACTGCTGCACGCTGATAGTAACATTTTGTGAGCCCTAATTTTGCCACCATCGCAACATAGGGTCACGTCGACCAAGTCATTTTCAAATCTAAGTGCATTAAAGGCCTCCGTTACGTGAGTAACATAATTATTCCACCGCAAAGAAAACTGTGGTGCGTTATTCATTTTTTTACAATAAGTCTATCTAAATTAATGAGAATTTTTTAGAATATTGAAGTAATTTTTATTTTAAAACAAAACCTAAAAACATCAGTTTTTTTTTTTTTTACACAGAGTAATGAGCACAGGTACTAGTAATGATCCATTTCTTAATTTATTTTACGGCCCTGGATAACAGTCCTTTAAGGAATGTCATTCCAATCACAGAGTACATTATATATACTGGAATATATTCCAATGTACTCTGTGGTGATTACATCGTACAAACTCTTTGAGGACAGTCCTGTAATTATACTCTTTGCTATAGGTAGGTACTATTCTCAGGTACTATTCTGTGGTGATCTGTGATTCTGTGGCTATAGAGTAATAATCATAGATTATCTACTATATACTAGAAATAGATGTGCGACTCTAGATTTCTTTTTCAAAGTTACGCGTGTACTCACATCTAGAGGGCACTAAAAGCGCGCTAGGCGTGCGAGAGCGCGAAAATTTAAATGCTATTTAAATGTACTTTACTAGAATATTTTATATTTTTGGAACACGTTTTAAATAAACATTAATAATTCCATTAACGTTTGTTTAAAACATGTTTAAAAATATATATTACAAGACTATGACTCTTTGAGCTACTTAATTATAACTATATTATAGAAAGAAAAAGGTTTTAAGGTTTTGTAAATATTTATTATCATAAATTCGTAACTAGGTAGATACATAAAATACAATAGAATAGAAAACAATACGAAGTGTATGTAAACACTATAAAATACATACCCAAATTCAAGACCCGCAAGATTGTGAAATAATTACTATTCAAATTTAACATTTTCGGTTATTTACTTTTAATAATTTTCAAATTATTACCACAATTGGTGTATTTGTGTAGTCAGAAAACAATAAAATAATTGTTATATGAGCCAAAGATAATTAACATAAAGCTAGCTTTAAGTTTTATTGTAATATTCAAAATAAAAAAAATTAACATAAATTATATTAAATAAAATTCCCTGTAAATAAACTGTAAAATAATAAACATAAATTATACTAAATCAAGTAATCAATAAAACCAATCTACTAGATTGATTTTATTGATGGGAATTTATGTTTACTAGCTTATGCCCGCGATTTCGTTCGCGTGGACTACACAAATTTTGAACCCCTGTTTCACACACTTAGAGTTGATCTTTAACAATGAGATTTTAACATATGAGCTTAATAAAATATGTCATACTGCAAATTGCAAAAATATTAACTACAAAACTTTATAGACACTTCAAAACTGACAGAGTTTCATACAAACTTCAAACCCCTATTTTATCCCTTCAGGGGTTGAATTTTGAAAAATCCTTTCTTAGCGGACGCCTACGTTATAATAGCTATCTGCATGCCGAATTTCAGCGTGATCCGTCCAGTAGTTTGAGCTGTGCGTTGATAGATCAGTCAGTCAGTCAGTCAGTCAGTCACCTTTTCCTTTTATATATAGATTATATTATATTTGACTAGTGCCACAAAGGCAGTAATATTAAAAACATAATTACACAAATTAATCACACAGGATTGGCAAGAGTCTGTGATCAATCTACAATTAACAATTTAATCCCCCATATTTGTTAAAAGGAATACAAAACAATTTACTAAAAAAAACAATTTAGTAAAGACTGCCAAACGGATATAGCTTCTGTTAGATATTGATGCAGAAGATGACTTACGAATGTGCAATAGTTGACAGAAGCTTGAATGATTCCCCTTATCTAAATATATAAAAGGAAAGGGTGACTGACTGACTGACTGACCTATCAACGCACAGCTCAAATTACTGGACGGATCGGGCTGAAATTTGGCATGCAGATAGCTATTTTGAAGTAGGCATCCGCTAAGAAAGGGTTTTTTGAAAATTCAACCCCTAAGGGGGTGAAATAGGGGGTTGAAACTTGTGAAGTCCACGCGGACAAAGTCGCGAGCATAAGCTAGTTTTATCAAACGAAGTCTGTAATTCAACTACTGATTTCATTAGATTGCATAAAATAGATTATTTACCTTTATGTGTTTGATAATATCTCAACGCCTGAATTTTTATGCTATCATTTTCAGTATCTGAATTTTTACCTTTTAAAATTTTATTTACATTATTGCACCAGCTGTGAATAATCAATTTGATCACAAAATTTATTATATAATTTTTCAAATTGACTTTGTGTGTATCACATGTTAAAAAATCAAAACTTGTACTCTGATCAACTAATAATTTTATCATTTGACTTTTGCCACTTTTCCCAGGATCATTTTTTAACATGCTTTTTACTATTTTTATTATATTTCTCACACAATTTGAAAAGTTACGCGAGGGTCGGTAAAGAGATCTCCTTGTGATATCGATAGAATGTATGTATTCATCTGCTTGAGGTGGGGTGGTGTCACACAATTCATTATTGCATTTTATACAAGGAATGTGTGTAAAACACATTCCTTTTTAGCTTTTTTATGACAAACCCTGTCACATACTTTTTAGTTTCAGAGATTATTAATTTGTCTCCAATTTCTGAACTACTATCTGCCAAATTTTCTATACTTAGATCTGTATCCATTGGCTCATTGCTCATCGGGGGCTCTTTGATGTCATTTTCTATCAAAAGACAATCTAAATTTTGTAACATTTTGTTAGGATCTTCCTCACAGTTAGCCCCTAATGAGTGACTTGAATTTAAATTATTTACAAGTAATGTTTTGTAAATACTTTCAAACTGCTGGCAGGTAGGGTTTGTGTTTCTAGCCCCGTGGCTCCTCACAGAGGAGAATAAGTTTTCCACAGGATCTTGGTTAAAACAGCGCGTTAACAAACTAGTTACATTATGTTTTTCATTTAGATATAGCCACAATTCTTTCATAACTTTAATATTGTGGATCCAATTTTTAATTGATGGAACCTGTTCATAACGAATACTTACTGTTCCATCTTTTTTTTTTGTTTCCATCTTAAATCGCATTGATTTTAATATTGGCACACTTTCATCCCATAATTTAAAATGGTCAGAGTTCATTTTCAAACAATTTTTATATATTTTATGGGTCTTTTTATAAGACCCTCCATTAAAGGAGTCAAAAAGACGATCAAATAATAGCAGCAAGTCGGCTGTGTCAGCACACTCTTGTGGTAGTAAATTATTTTCTGAAAAAGAAAAAAGATTAAAAATTAAATACTTAAATAAATACTTAAATATATTTTTTTATACATAAATGTCAGGCCACATTTACATGGATTTGTAGCTGATGCTCGCGACTTCACCCGCGTGGATTTAGGTTTCTTAAAATCTATGAACTCTATGATTTTCAGAGAAAAAAGTAGTGTCCTTCCCTAAGAAGTTATTTGTATACCAAACGTCAAAATTGGGTGGGCTGTGGGTCGATTTCATAAAACCGGCATCAATCATTATTACAATCTCAGTTGTTGTGATTGGCTGAATTTGTGCGATTCTTGTTGCAACAATGCATTGTAGCCAATAGTGAGCTGGCGTCAACCATTTATAATATTAGTATGGAGTTGTGGATGTTTTAAAGTTGCACTATCATCACATTACAGATGTAAAATAGCGCCATATATGTTGCTAATAAATAATTATTGAGAATAAGATTAGTCCTTGCTAGTCAAGTAGTACCAAAGTCTGATGAATTAATTCTAAAGTGAAGAAGGTCTTCAAATATCAGGTCTTTAAAAGTTTCAGAACATTAACAGTACTTACTTGCACAAAATCGTAGCGCTCCTGATACACGCTGACTAAAAACTTGTGCAGCATGTTTTACTTTCATCTTCGGAATTTTCTCTATGAGTACATGAGCTTCTGTTAACTTGTTGCACATTCGTAAGTCATCTTCTCCTGCATCAATATCTAACAGAAGCTTTAAATGTATCCATTTAGCAGTCTTTACTTCGTCCTCCTGTGTGAATCTTAATTCTTTTGTCAGTAAATTGTTTCGTATTCCTTTTAACAAATGTGGGGGATCAAATAAGGGGAATATATTATTATTTTCTACAGCAAAACTACTATCCCTAGGCTCGTTGCCTAATCTAAGACAATCTACTTTAGTCTCTTTTATCAGCTCATTTATAACTTTGTTGTTAATTGTAGATTGATCACAGACAGTTGAGACGACAGCCAATCCTGTTTGATTAATTTGTGTAATTATGTTTTTAATACACCTTTTTAATATTACTGCCTTTGTGGCACTTTTGCAAAACAAATAGCAAATTGGCTGTTTGAACTTAGCTTTTAGCCCCTTTATCATGAATACCAAAACATGGTCAGCAATATTCTCTGTAATTTCATTTCCCCCAAAATCTTCAAATCCGATTACTTGATCGAATGCTGTATTGAAATGTAGGGATGGAGACAAAGACATTTCATCAAAGATTAATACACATAATCGTTGCTCCATCCCCAATTTGTCTGCCGCATTTTTCAAAAGTTTAATTATCGCAGGGTTTAAGCCTGGTTTAATTGTTATTTGTTTAAGGACATCCAGTAATGTTCGTTTTGATGGCAAAGTTAACATTTTTCTCAAAAAGTTATAGCCTTTTGGACTTTTCTTATATATCGAGAGTGACATTAATTTTTCTGCATGATTAAATCTTCTTCCACGGCTTTTTTTGTTATGCTGTGTTAATTGCATTTTTACAAGTGTTTGAGCAGGCATAGGTAAGTATTTTAGAACCTTGTTAAATAATTTTGTTTTTGACATTTTTTTTTGCTATCTTTACTTGGTTTCTTTGTTCGAATAATTTATTTTTCAAATTAACTATTTTCCTTAACAATTTCTGAACTTTGAGATTCACATGTCTTTGACCAGCTTTTCCTGAAAAAAAAAGGTGTTTTTATTAAGTATACATTAACTATTAGACAATTTTCAATACTCTATTCTTGTTAAAATCTTGTTAAACAGTAAAGATTTTTTATCTCTTATTTAATTAAATTAAATTAAATTTATTGGATATTATTACATATTAAATTACATATAAGGAACACAAAAAATACTTATAATACAGATAAAAACAAGTAATAACAATTAAGTAGACCTAGGTCTAGTGGGGTGCCAGCCAGGTAACCTCCCAGTGTGTATGTGTGTATGTGTATTATTTGTTGTTTATGGCCACAACTTACTAGTAATTATTTTTTTCTGAATCTGAGTTTGAGAATATCCTGCTTGGATGTTGTGAACCACAGATGGGGTACTTTGAGCGACCGATTGATTATGTGTAGAACTTTCTGGTTGATTTATTGTATTAGCATCTAGACTTGAATCAATGGCACCTGAAATATGCAAAATAGAGTTTTAGAAGAAGTGTTTATGTTATAATTATTAGTTATAGAGGAGGAGATGTCTCTCAACAAGTTCAAAGTTTTCATAAAACGTAAACTAATTGAAAAATCCTATTACAATGTAAAGGATTATTTAAATGATAAGCAAGCTTGGGAATGAGTTGCTTAACGACTTTGTGATAGTTCTAATAAGTTACAATAAATTTGTAAAGTGGTGATAATAAAAAGAATACCCGGCTGAGTTTGTTGTGGGCTCTTCTCAGACCTGGGCGCGTTTGGAACCCTCGTAGCTTTAGTTTTAAGTTTGCGTTATAATTATCACCACTATATTATCTTACAAATCTAACACTATACCAGACAATCAATAAGAGTAATTTATTACCTATTTTGAATAAATCATTAGACTTTGACTTTGACTTTGACTTTGACTTATACATAGTTAGTTTCTGTCTGCAACTTCATTAGGAGATTTCAGTTTTGAAGATTCCATAGAAACATTTGTACTTATTACATTTGATACCAAGTGGGGTATCCCGTAGCGCTGCCAAGTCGATTTTTTTGATATTAACAATAAACCTCTACAGTTTTGCGGCTTGTTAAGAAAAGTGATCTGTTTTACTCTTGTGTATTACAGAACCCTATGTGCTGTGTCCAACTCGCACTTGGCCAGTTATTTTCTACATAACAGTTCTTGATTTATCGTGCAAAACGTCGAAAAATACGACTGAAGTATGGGACCCTCTGTGCACAAGTCTGACCCACACTTGGCCAGTGTTTTCAAGCTTCTACAATCTGTGCTTTGACCTATTATTGACATGTCAATCAATGTAATTTCTCAAAATCCTCTCTACTGTAATAACTAATAAATAAAACTCACCAAGGTTAAGAGAAGGAAATGCTGTCTTTGCTAGTCTTTTACTGTGATGGTATAAAAAACGATCTTCAAAGTGGTGATTGCAAATTCGATAATTCGTATATATTTCATCATCAGTCTTGCTTTCTAAATCTTGTCCTACTATCTCTTTCCATTGTTGAAATCGTTTCAAAGAGGAGTGGCCAGGTTTTGGAAAGTGATGCAAAACATCTGAAAAAGTAGTAACATAAAATATGCAATATATTATTGTATTATCTATACTTATTGTACTTATTTACTTAATCTCTATAATATATATATAAAAATGAATCACTGAATGTGTTGCTAAGCGCAAATTTCGAGAACAGCTGAACCGATTTCGCTAATTCTTTTTTTATAATATTCCTTGAAGTACGAGGATGGTTTTTATGGAATTGCCCGAAATCGACTAGGCGGTAAGACGTTCGCTGGGGCAGCTAGTAAAATATAAAAAAACCATAGTCATTAAAGTTCAAAATAATATCTAATGTTGTACCTACGTACCTACACTTAATTACAAAACAAAAAATGTACAGAATTAGTAGTCAATAATCCTTACCAATATTATAAATGCAAAAGTATGTCAGGCTGTCTGTCTGCTAGCTTTTCACAGTCAATTTGTGTAACCGTTTATGATAAAAGTTAGAAGGTACAGAGAAGCTTGCATCCAGGTAAGGACATAGGCTACTTTTGCCTCGGAAAATCAAACAGTTCCCATGGGATTCTTTAAAACCCTAAACCAACGTAGACAAAGTGGCGGGCATCATCTATTTGGTGAAGAGATAGCTTGCATCGGAGACGGTTGTAGGCTACTTTTATCACGGAAAATTGGACTTCTCACGGGATTTCTAAAATGGTTTTTTGGATGATATCCACGTGGACGAAATCGCAGGAATTATTTAGTATCATGATAAAATACCTAATGTACTAATGGAGCATAGAGTTTGACTCGTTTAAGAGATTTGTGTTAGATTACAAGTGAGCTGATTTTAAACTTACCGAATTGCTCACATCCGAACACACATCGAGATCTCCGTGGCATTTTCCCTGCACAAATCTATCGACAGAAAATCTTTTCACAAAGCAAAAACAAGTCCGTAATCCGTAGCCGTGGTCAATCGTTCAGGCATGAATCGAGTCCGTAAATCAATCCTTAGGTAGTTATCGAGGTGGTTAAAGGAAACACAGAGTCCAGTAAACAAAGCAGGGTCAGATAAATTTATCAGAAATAGAAATATTTAGAACCGCACAAACAACAATACACGAAAACATGAAAAGTTTTGAACTTCAACGGTGACCAGGGTTGCCAGATATTTACCAATTGAATTCGCCCGTTTTTTTTTTTTTTTAATAGATATAGCGAGCAAGCGAGCAGGCGGGTCACCTGATGTTAAGTGATTACCGCCGCCCATGAACATTTGCAGCACCAGAGGAGCCGCCGATGCGTTGCCGGCCTTTAGGAATTTGTTTTAGGATTTTGCCTGCTGAGTAGCCTAAAATCGCCCGTTTCTATCTTCCAGGGGCCCTACCGCGGTTGTTTGACAGCTACAATGTTACGATCACAATCATCTCTGATTGGTTAATGCTCGCTCACTATTGGCTACAATGCATTGTTGCAACAAGGATTGCACAAATTCAGCCAATCAGAACAATTGAGATTGTAATAATGATTGATACCGGTTTTAGACAATCGCCCTACTGGTAGCCTAAATGGTTACTGGTAGCCAATCGGGATTTTAGGGCGCCGATTGGCCCCCCGAGGTAGCCTAAATGGCGGTAATTCGCCTTATCTGGCACCACTGACGGTGACTGTGGCTGTCCAAATGTTTGTAATTTAAAATTACAACAATGTGCCCGCCATCTATTTACGTCTTTTATTAACTGTTATCTATTTGTTTAGCCGTACTCGCGCTTAGATGGCACCACAAGCGAATTTCAATTTGCGATTTTTTAATGTTCTGGAGTTGCACCCCTATGGTAATAATAATATGTTCCTTGGTTCCCATAGACGGAGTAAAAAATCTAGACAAAGAAACGTTTGCTTTCTCATTCACACTAAAAAGAGAGCACGGATGAAGTTACTAATGTGATAAACAGAGACGCAACTAACCTATTTTTTGTCCCTTACCGTGTAACCGATTTTTTTCAAAGAATACAACTTTAGTTTCAAAACAAACTTTGAGAATTCGTCGCATCATTGTAGTTATATCTCATTAGTTGTTTTCACATAAAAAACGTTTAATAAAAATATTGTTGAGCGGTTCATACAAATATTGACTAATAAACAATGGTAATTGTCGTGTTATTCATCGTTACGTTGTGCTATCGCTATCTCACACGTGGTTACACAGTACTTTAGTCTAGCTTTTTTAATCAGTATACGTTGGTTCCTCCATCCTCATAGATCAAGGATTATAGGCATAGATTTGCCACTAAAATAATAATAATTACGAAAGTGAGAGGATGTTATGTCATGATGAGAAGATGTTTTAGTGTGCAGTGATGGTTAATTGTAGCATAAATAACTGTAAAAGCCGTAGTAAACGGCAGGAACCAAACATAACCTTTCATCAGTAAGTTGTTTTTTGATTCTAATACAGCAAGTAAATCAAAAGTTTAAATACTAAAGTCGATTTTCTGTCAATATTATGCAAAATTAATTTATAATTATATTCAAAATTCCATAATATCCAAACTTATCCATACTGTATACGCTACGGCAATCGGCCTACTGATAGCTCGTCTATTCACTATGTCTATCTTCTTCCCGGATTACTGGTCTGTGCCTCTTACTTTTTCTTGATTAAAAACCAAAGAGTATATACAAAAACCATCAAGTGCATATATAGTGATTATATACCTACATAGTGATTATCAAGTGAGTGAACTTTTTTTTCTGGTATACTATGAACCATATTAATCTGTGCTATGAACTATCTCTATGCTGGTGAGTGAATTTGTTCCAGGAAAACCTTTATAAACGTACCTACATCGTACATAAGTGCTTAATATATTTTATACTTAGTGTATACTTCTGGCGTTCCTTCCTAGATAAAATGGTAAGATCATCGATGGGTAAGATTCATAATAATATTATTATTTACTTTTTCCACTGCTGGCTTGAGTTGACCTCATCGGTCGTCCACAAATATAAAGACGATGTTGGGAATCTTTCAGAGATAAATCATATAAAGAGATCATCACAGAAAGAGTTTTGTAGAGCAACGAAAGTGGCCAACAGCCAGAGGCTAGTGGGCTGTGGGCAGATCATGTCTGTCGCAGAACCGATGGCTGACGGGACAGACACTTTTTGGAATTGAGACAAATACTGCACGCAAAACTTGAATAAAGACAGATCTCAGCCAGTCTTGTGTATTTTAATCTTTAGTCTAGACCTGTGATAACCTCTATATTGCAACTTCAGATTCGTACTTGTTTTATGCTAACTGTTATATTAAGCACAGCATAGAACAACCCATAGCCCACTGACTAGAATGACAATCTGAAGAGTAGTGAGAAGTGGGAGGATGAGTTTGGTGACATGTTCTCCAAAAGGCCTATGTTTAGCAGTGAATAAATACAGCCTAATGGAATGGATTGATTGAATAACATAAATAAATAAGCCTTTATTTCATCATCATTAAATCATAATACTATGTGCCCCCTTGGGAGCAGATGGCAAACACACTTAAGTTTATTTAATGAAGCATTTATTTAATGAACCTAAAAATTTTACAAAGTATATAATATATAAGGACTAAATAGAGAATTAGTTGATTACTAATATTTTTTTAGGTGTTTGATTATATTTCTGAAAATTTTCCATTGTTTTTAATACTGGTTGTAATTTTACAGCACGGAAGAATTAAAGTTCGAACAACAGAAGAAGAAAAGGCTAGAAAAGAAAAAGAAAGGCAAGAGAAACTGAAAATTTTTAAACATGCAATGCGGAAGATTTTTAATAAAGTGAGTTTTATAATTTTTGTTCATAGTTTCATAGAATATTTTTAATTCTTTAATAATGTATGATTAATACAATTTCAGAGAAAAGATGGCGAGCAAGATGAAGAACAACTAGAAATTACTGGAAAGACACTGTCATCTAATCCAGATATTTATACACTGTGGAATATAAGACGAGAAATATTAATTGTTTTCAGGTATAAAAAAACCATTAGAAAAAATAAAGTACCAATATTTTTACTAAACAATCTGTTAAATTACCAGATGTAATTATTATATGTAGAATAATAAGTAATCTATACTCTATATTTATATATAAAGGAAAGCTGACTGACTGACTGATCTATCAACGCACAGCTCAAACTATTGGACCGATTGGGCTAAAATTTGGCATGCAGATAGCTATTATGACGTAGACATCAGCTAAGAAAGGATTTTTGAAAATTCAACCCGTACAGGGATAAAATAGGGCTTTGAAATTTTTAGTCGCTGTGGACGAAGTCGCGAGTATAAGCTAGTATTATTATATAAGAGCTATTAAACATAATATCAATTCTTTCAAGTATAATAATAGATATTCAAAATTTAACTGTACAACAGCTCTCACCGAACAATCTCCTCCGTGCCTTCTCCATAATCGTGACACTGGCAAAACACTCCAGCCAAGAGCCAATAATTGGGAATTGAATTGAATTGAATAGTTCATTAAAAATTGTTTAATGTTTCAGTAAAACAAAAAGTGAAGAGGACATGTCAAAATTGTATGACACAGAGTTGAATTTAACGGAGTATTGTCTAAAAATAAATCCAAAATCATATTGCGCATGGCATCAAAGAGAATGGGTGTTGTCTGCAAGACCCAATCCAGATTGGAAGAAAGAGCTTGAATTGTGTAACATGTATCTCAAGTATGATGAAAGAAATTGTATGGTTTCATTTTATAGCATCACCTACCACAAAAATAACTGGCCAAGTGCGAGTCAGGCTCGCGCAATGAGGGTTCCGTACTACAGTCGTATTTTTTCCACATTTTGCACGATAATTCAAAAACTATGATGCATAAAAATAAATAAAAATCTGTTTTAGAATGTACAGGTGAAGACCTTTCATATGATACCCCACTTGATATAGTCACTCACTTTGAAAATACTAATTATTAGTTCATGACCACAATTTAATTTTTTTTGTGTGATCTAACCCTAAATTCAAGGTTTTCAGATTTTTCCCCAAATATCAGCATGAAGATCTACCTACCTGCCAAATTTCATGATTCTAGGTCAACGGTACCTAGAAAAGTACCGGGAAGTACCCTGTAGGTTTCTTGACAGACAACAAAGTGATTCTGTAAGGGTTCCATTTTTCCTTTTGAGGTACGGAACCCTAAAAACATTGCATTATGTTTTATGAATACTGTCTAAAAATTATCTCATTATAATAATTATACTTATCTTTATTTTAAGTTCATACTTGGGATTATCGCCGATTTGTGGTCAGCCAATGTAAGCCACCACTTCAAGAAGAGTTTGATTTCACTACAGAAAAACTATATGACAACTTCTCAAATTATTCAGCTTGGCATTACAGAAGCAAACTGTTAGTTCAGTTATATCCTGATGAAAGAGGTAATTTAATATTATTTATTATAAAAGATTATGTTGTAGATTTCTTGGCTCGTTAATTGCTCGTTTTTGGTATAGCTCTACTTAAAAACTTATTTAAGATTATACAGTCTCATGATAATGGACTAAGAGAAAACGCATGCCTAATATTCCTTATTTTATAAAATAGTAGCTGATAGTTTCTCGGCGTGTTGTTCGTGTGCGTAATCCCAGCAAAATAATGTCGAATTTCTGGATTTGAGTTGGATAGATTTTTAGTGCGTAACGTCGTGTAATTGTGCGTGAAAGTTTTAAATTTGTGCGTCCAACCAATAAGTAGATATTCGAAAAAAACGCGTTCTGCCAGGAATACGTCATCCCAGCTACACATTTTTTTCCCAATGGACGTACGAGAAAAAAAATAGGTCCATGAATTAGTGCGTTTTAAGAGGTAAATGTGCGTGCTAAAATTAAATTTGTGCGTCATAACACTTCGAAGATATTCAGTTTTTTGCTGGGATGACGTTTAACCATTTCTTATATCTCTTAAACGGTTAAACGTATAGATGTGATTTTTTTTACACATGTTGCTATGAATTTGTGCGTAATGTTTGTAAAAACAGAATTTAAAAAAAAATTACCGTTCAGTTTTTATAATTAAAAAATAAAATAATGTTATTAGGTCCTAGTACTTTAAATATGACCTCTAAAGATAAACTTATACCGTTGATTTGTCCCTTATAACGGCCCACAGTATCTTATCAAGTTTCATTGGAGTATTTTAAGTATTTATTGAATTATGAAGAAAATTACTACGACAGGACACGATATTTTTAGACATTTAATTGGTCGAGTTTTTTATGAGTTGGCTAATTAAAATTTCTACCAATAATTAGTGCGTCAGCTCATTTATCCATCTGCAAAAATATAGCCCAATACACAGATAAATTATAGAGATATAATCAAAAACCTATAAGATGCGCAATACAATGATAAACCGACAAAGTTTGAATAGCCACAAAAAAGCGACCGTGTCATATATCGTGCTAACCTTCCAAAATTGATAGTATTGTACCATTACTTTTTTCGCACCTAAGTACAGGTACGTACATAATAGTTAGTGAAAATTAAAACAACAGAACAGTTCAATATATTTTTTATTTTCTAAGTTTTAGTTGATCAATATTCTGACTGAATACCGATTGTAAATTAAGTAGGTAATCTAAAATTATTGTATTAACATAATAGGCTACTTGACAATTTTTTTAAGTTGGTCTTAAATGGTTAATATTTGTCCTATTATATCAAAAAAATTAACACTATATTTTTTTGCGCCCTAAAAACCGTAAAACTTTAATTTAAAAAAATATTTTTCTTAGACAGGTGAAAACACTGTCGGCCATGTTTGGCCGATAGATTATCTGTGCTCTGACGTCATGCATTTGTAAACAACAGTATAACCCTGTGGTTATACTGTTGTTTACAAATGCATGACGAAAAAATTGTCAAGTAGCCTATTTGTCATATTAACATAACAATAAAAATAATCAACAGTAAAAAAATAGTAAAAAAATCTAGAAATAGAGATAAATCACGTTGAATCAACTAGTAGCTGGTGCAGTGCCCCATATTTTCCCTAACCTACCTAAGAATTTGCGTTACCTAAGTTACGTGCGAAAAAACATCTAGGATGGATCCCTCTAAAAGGGAACAGCTGTATAAACAGCGAGCGTCGTCAAGAACTACATCAGCAAGCCCAAGAAAAGGACAATCACAAAGGACAGGAAATAAAATAACTGTTAAGTCTAATTATAATAGGAAATAAAATATCTATTAACCCTCATTTATGTTTTATTTTAGTGAAATAGTAGGTAGATCTTCAAAGTTTCAAACAAGTTTTAAGTTCCTACATTCTTACGAAAGACATACCTACTAGGTACTGCCTTACATTAAGTAAGTGGGCTGTATGTGGTCAATACGTAATTTCAAAAACTAATGATTTTATGTATTTGTAATGTAAGTAGGTGCATAGTGTTTGTAAATATAACTAGATACAGCCTATAGAAAGCTGTCCACTAGTACACTTGTAGCTCTATCGGTTTATGCCACAGATTCACGGCGGATCCTAATTGCGACGTTGCCAAACTTAATAGCATGGCTTGTAAGTAAAGATGGCTGTGGTCGGAACCTTTGGTACCTATTAGTTTTAAAATTCAGTTTTATTGCCGTGTTTTGAAGACGAACGGGTGGCTTAGTTTAACAGTTTCCAGAAAACTATATTGTTTAATTATGGCTTGTGACCAGACAATAGGACTGTTTGCTTTTGTTTGTTAAAATCCCGTGGGAACTCTAATATTTCGGAATAAATGTAACGGGTCACTTATGCAAAAATCACGTCAATCTGTAACTCTGTTGCGGTGTGATGGAAGGACAAACCAACAAACAAACATACTTTATAATAATGCACGCATTTATAATATTATAGTATGATTAATAAAAAGCTTAATAATTTTGTGCGCACATGTACCAGAAAAGAAATGGCACAATACTATCAATTTTGGAAGGTTAGCACGATATATGACACGGTCGCTTTTTTGTGGCTATTCAAACTTTGTCGGTTTATCATTGTATTGCGCATCTTATAGGTTTTTTGATTATATCTCTATAATTTATCTGTGTATTGGGCTATATTTTTGCAGATGGATAAATGAGCTGACGCACTAATTATTGGTAGAAATTTTAATTAGCCAACTCATAAAAAACTCGACCAATTAAATGTCTAAAAATATCGTGTCCTGTCGTAGTAATTTTCTTCATAATTCAATAAATACTTAAAATACTCCAATGAAACTTGATAAGATACTGTGGGCCGTTATAAGGGACAAATCAACGGTATAAGTTTATCTTTAGAGGTCATATTTAAAGTACTAGGACCTAATAACATTATTTTATTTTTTAATTATAAAAACTGAACGGTAATTTTTTTTTAAATTCTGTTTTTACAAACATTACGCACAAATTCATAGCAACATGTGTAAAAAAAATCACATCTATACGTTTAACCGTTTAAGAGATATAAGAAATGGTTAAACGTCATCCCAGCAAAAAACTGAATATCTTCGAAGTGTTATGACGCACAAATTTAATTTTAGCACGCACATTTACCTCTTAAAACGCACTAATTCATGGACCTATTTTTTTTCTCGTACGTCCATTGGGAAAAAAATGTGTAGCTGGGATGACGTATTCCTGGCAAAACGCGTTTTTTTTCGAATATCTACTTATTGGTTGGACGCACAAATTTAAAACTTTCACGCACAATTACACGACGTTACGCACTAAAAATCTATCCAACTCAAATCCTGAAATTCAACATTATTTTGCTGGGATTACGCACACGTGTTGTTCCCAACACAGAGAGGAACGCTCAGCGACTAAAGTTTGGATCATGGTGGCTTTGGGAGATAACAGGTAATAGGATAAGAGGATAAATGTCAAAGTATGAAGTAAATTTTTTAAATATTTTCTTTAGAATAGTATTAGAAATCACATCATGCAATGCCAGACGCTTAGTATCGTGGCAACCCCTGCTAGGCATCCTTTAACTGTTGAACTTAAAAGGCATCTCCTAGGTGGTTGCCACGAATTCTTACTTTGATGTAAGCTAAGCCAAAGCCACCATGATCCGAACTTCAGAGTCGCTGATCGTTCATCCCTGTGTTAGGGACAATACACAGAAAAACTTTCAGCTTTTATAAAACAACGAAGGTCTAGCATGCGCTGGCTCCAACTATAAGTTAATATTCAATGTAAATTTTCAGGAGGCAGACCAATTCAAGATAATCATCACAAACATGAATTAAAAATGGTTCAAAGTGCTGCTTTTACAGACCCTGATGATACAAGTGCCTGGTTTTATCAAAGGTGGTTACTAGGTTAGTATTTTTTATATTTTTAATTAGGGTGTAGTATAATTTTGGGTGTAGCTTAATTTTTTTTTTTTTTAAAGAATATTAGCCATGTTAAATGACTAATATTCCCCTTTCCTCTCCAATTAAGCGTCAGGCTTTGCTAGGAGTAGGTACGACAATAGTGCAACGGGCGGGGTTTGAACCGTCGACCTTTCGGTTTTCAGTCCACTTCTATACCGGTTGAGCTATTGAGGCTCTGAATTAATTAAAACACTTCTTTTTTTTGTCAATCTACGGTTTTTGGATTTTTCCCTTTACTTGTACTATAAGACATTGCTACCTGCCAGACATGATTCTAGGTCAACGGGAAGTACTTTATAGGAAATACCTTTAGGACCCCTGACAGGTCTTGACAGACTGACAACGAAGTGATCCTATAAGATAGAGAGACTAAAATACAGAACCCTTAAAAGAAGGATGATATGTGCATGTGTATTTTGAATTTAAACTGTGATTTGTTGCATTATCTTCTTGCAGGTGCAGTAAAAGTCAATATTGAACTTGTTTGTTGCACTGTGACTCCTTCAAAGACAACACTCGCTTGGAGCAAAAGAGTTTCGAATGAATATATAAATAGCAACATAAAGATATATATCAATAATCAAGTTGTTGATGGCATGTGGATCTCTTGCACTGGGCTTGATTATGATGATGTATGGATTCTTGAACATAATCACAAAATTACCGATAATATTAACATTAAGGTAGGCCATACAACAAGGTGTTATAGTACCAGGGATGGTAAACATTTTGCATGTGCATATTTTAAAAATACAACAAACTGAATTTTTCAGGTAGAACACACTCTTAGTGATGAAAATCATGTGATAATCAATTGTGAGAAGTACCAACCTTACACATACGTGGGAAAGAATAAAATATGTTTCAAAAACCAATATTCTCAACCTGTGATAGAAGAGCTAAACGAGCAACTTGATTCATGTCGACAATTACTAGCCTTAGAACCAGATAATAAATGTAAGTTACTAAAATCTCTTTTGACATATTTTTGAATCTGTTTAGTTTAGTTTGATATATGAGACACTGAAGTAGATATCCACATACAGCTCAAACTGCCTACCTACTGGTTCTAGACACTTAGGATTTTGTAGTACGCGGCAGAAAATAATGTACATCGGCCTTTAGAATGACATTTCAGCTTTGTAGAGCGTTGTCTCTGTCACTTATACCTACATGTATGACGTTTTGTCGGTCTCAACTACTGAGACAATGCTCTACAAATCTGCTATCTCCTTCTAAAGGTCGATGTACATATTACTTTCGGCCGCGTACTGTAAGTAGCGTTTCTCTATAATGTAGATTGTAGACCTCCAGTAAGAGCCATTACGCACAGTCGACTAGTTGCCCGGCAACTCAGTCGACAGCGACCTTTAGAATCTAATTTATATGGAAGTCTCCGTGTCTAAGCGCACGTAGTCGTGTGCATAGGCACGGCAACTTCCATATAAATTAGAGATTCTAACGGTTGGCGTCGACTGAGTTGCCGGGCGACTAGTTGACCGTGCGTAATGGCTCTAAAGGTGGACTTTCGAGACGAGCGTTTGTGGTGTCAGTGACGCTCTGAAGCGACTACCTGTACATCTGTCGCGGGTATCAAAAGTCACCAACGCGACTTCATTGGCGCCGTGTCACTTACGAGGCGTTAGTGACGCTATGGACGCTGCTTTTGTGTTGCTTGTCTCGAAAGTCCACCATATGATTTTGAAAAATTCTTACGGAATCTTTAAAAAATTTAACATACGAAGGAAGTCGCATAAAAAAGCTAATTTGATAATATTATGTTATTAATAATTATTATGTCGAAGCAGGTATAGCAAGCAACTCCTCTGGTTTTGTGTATTTAATTTTATTAAACTTTTGTTTCAGGGACATTACTAACTACTACATTCTTTTTATATTGTATTGATGCAAGTCTATATCACAAAGAAATTGTGGCAAATCTAAGGACGTTGAAAGATTTAGACTCTCAAAGGGCTGGGTACTATAGTGATTTAATATCGAAATGGAGTATTGAACAACAGTTACCCAAAGATTATGAGACTGAGAATACAAGTCTACAATATAAAACAGTTTTTAGTGAAAAGATAACAAGCTTACCTCATTTACAGTATTACAGTTTTTGTCAAACTGTTGACCTATCCTGTCAGAATTTAACATCAAGAATTTTACCAACTTTAATCAAACTGCAGCATTGTAAGGTAAATATAGACCGTAAAAAATGACTCCTTATGCGCCATTTTAACTTTTTGTGTCAGATTTCATGTGAAAAGTACGATATTAGTCCTTATTTTAAAGGTGAACCGTACTTTTGACATGATAGTTAACCCATAGTTAAAACGGCGCGTGAGGAGTCATTTTTACGCATTGTATCAATTTGTATTTGGAGGGGTCATGCGAAAAACAACTTTTGTCACTTCTTTTTTTTCAACTGGCAAATAAATTTGCAACTGGCAATTTGGTGCAAATGTTACTAGCACTATAGAAATTACATACTTAAGTACAATTTTTTTGTGTAATCCATAATATGTCATTCTGGCAGATTCTGTTATAGTCCGTTCAAAATGACTCCTCACGTGCTATTTAAACTCTATGGGTCAACTGTCATGTCAAGTAAGGTTCACCTTTTAAAATAAGGACTAAAATCGTACTTTTGACATGAAATCAGACATAGTTAAACTGGCGTGTGAGAAGTTAAATTTTACGCGTTATACCTATAAACACTTTGTGCACAAAAGCGTAAAAAGCAGTTTTATCCGCAGCATAAATAAGAACTTTGAGAGTGAAAAAGAATATTTTCCATCTAGGTTTACTATTAAATTAATTCATTTTGCTTCAACTTTTTTACAGGTACTGAACCTATCAAGCAACAAAATAAACACAATAGAAAATTTTCCTGCTATAGAATTGGAAGAGTTGAATTTAGAAGATAATTTCGAGTTAGATAAGACACAGGTTGAAATGTTTAAAGACAAACACAAATCTATGAAAATATTTTTTTAATTCTTATTTAATTTCTAGGCAGTATGTATTTGTCATAATATAACAAGAGTGAATGTAGGTATGTTATTCTGTTATCTTAAATTTGGCACAAAGATGAATTGCCTGTCCGTACTCCGTTTCCTAGCATAAGTGTCTATACAGATGGACTGCAGCTGAAAAGCAGCCTGTAATTCACACTGAATGCCCATACTAGAACTGCAAGCTGACTATGCAGTAGGTTGGCTGTTGCGATGCAGTTGTGCCAACTGTAATAAAACTGTATCCCGAATTTTTACATATTTTCTATGTGTAATTTTAGGTTTTAATGTCTATGTTACTAAAATTAAAATATAGGTAACAAAAATGTTTATTATTTATACCTAAATATAACGCGTACAATTTAATTCCTCACGCGCCGTTTTAACTTTTTGTGTCAAATTTCATGTCAAAAACTATTTTAGTCCTTATTTTGAAGGTGAATACTTTGACATGACAGTTGACCCATAGAGTTAAAATGGCGCGTGAGGAGTCATTGGTTACCGTAGACTGACTAAAAAAGCTAGACTAAAGTACTGTGTAACCGCGTCTGAGATAGCGATAGCCCGACGTAACGATGAATAACACGACAATTACTATTGTTTAGTAGTCAATATCTGTATTAACCGATCAACAATATTTGTATTTAAACATTTTTTATGTGAAAACAAGTAAATAACTAATGAGAAATACAATGATGCCACGAATTCTCAAAGTTTGTTTTGCAACTAAAGTTGTATTCCTTGAAAAAAATCGGTTACATGACAAGGGACAAAAATAGGTTAGCTGCGTCTCTGTTTACCACATAAGTAACTTTATCTGTGCTCTCTTTTTAGTGTGAATGAGAAAGCAAACGTTCCTTTATCTAGATTTTTACTCCGTCTACGTTGGTTACAGAATAGCCTTATTTATAATGTAAACTGGACCAAAGAATGGTTGAAAACTTAAATGAACTGAAAACGTTGTTAACATTATGCTTAATTATTATAATGACAACTATTTATAAAAATCAGAATTCTCTTATTTCCTAATTGCTACCCATTTAATAAGTTTGTACCTTTTTCATTTTAGACTATTTTTAACCGACTTCAAAAAAAGGAGGAGGTCTCAATTCGTCGGAATCTTTTTATTTTTATTTTTTTTATTTTTTATGTATGTTCCCCGATTACTCGAAAACGCCTGGACCGATTTTGAAAATTCTTTTTTTGTTTGAAAGGGTATACTTCAAAGTTGGTCCCATTTCAATTTGGTGAAGATCTGATGAACATCTTCGAAGATAGATACTGGAACTCCTCAACGGATAAGAGTAAATAAGTAATTGCTCGCGATCAGTGTAATAGCTTAGTAAACAATAGATTTTTAACCAGTCATAGCATAATTCCATGGGGCCACTAAAAATTGTGAAATAAAATTTTTTACAAAAAAAATAAAAACCGACTTCGTTACACAAACACTAAAAATTGAAAAATAATTTAATTTATTACCGAATATATTATCTATACAAGAGTTAATATAGTTCCATAATAATATTTTTTGGGGTCGGTGCCAATGAGGTGCCATTGTGGAGTCCCATAAAAATATGAAGTCTAGACGATTCGCGCAGCTAAAGCTAATTGGCACCGGCACCAAAAAGTATTATTATGGAACTATATTAACTCTTGTATACATAATATATTCGGTAATAAATTAAATTATTTTTCAATTTTTAGTGTTTGTGTAACGAAGTCGGTTTTTATTTTTTTTGTAAAAAAAAATTATGTGTGAAGTAGTTAGTTACTAACATATAACTACTAGTTACTATCTAACTAGTTTTACACTAATTACTTGCAATCTAGAAGTGGTGATATTAATCCCCAGACAGCTATTAGTAGAGGATCTTCATCCCAATACAGTTTACCACAGATTTCACAAATAGTCGCTTGTTTACAGGACACGGTTAGCCTGTGAACATTGCTGATTTCAATGATTGCTCCTTTGCTAGTTACACATAGTTCGGTTGGAACCATTTTATTTGACTGTGCTAGTGTTTCAGGTTGGCTTAAATACAAATCATCTCCATCAGAATCGCTAAGGAAGTTGTCATAATATGCATCATCATCTTCATTATCACTAGTATGTCTTTTGCTTATTGTTTTACTGTTGCCGACAGCTTCATATTTATTGCACAAGTCCTTAACTTCATCAGGAGTCATTGTTTTCAGATCTCTACCATTACACTGTAAACATCTATTTAAAAGGTCACTTCGCGTAACAGTAATGTTGAAACTAGATAATACTTTCTGTAACTGGTCTTTGATACTGCTTTTACAAACATCCAAAATAAAATTTTGTGAGAATTTGGAAGTAGGAGAAAACTTTAACTTTGCTGTTAAAATCAAGCGATTTTCAGACAAAGCTAAATTAACTGTGTCGTGCCAATACATTCCTGGTGAAGTTACTATTGTATCAATATCACAGTATCTCAAATATGCCACTAAGTCTGACAATTCATACTCCACCAGTATTTTTACGTTTTTACTTAATCTTTGGAAATTTTGGGCCGATGTGTTGATGTTATCAGCGACTTTAGTCTTTTTTGCAGTTTTCATTTTTTTTTCTAACATAATATAATTGCAGATTTCTTCAAAATTTATTTTCTGTTCCAAACATAACTTTTGGAGATAGTTATAAATTTCAAGTAATACATATGCATCGAGAGCAGCATAATTTATTTGAGTTTTTCTTAATGGTCTTAATTCCCAGTTGGAACACTGTTCTGCCTTTTCTAATGGGACTCCAAAGCAAGCTTGCACTAAAGAACTCAAACTGTTTCCTTCGTTATAACTAGGCAAGGACAGGCCAAGATTGATAACACTTTTCCACAACAAACTTAAATCTAACAAGCCTTCACCTTTTACTTTAATATTACCTAGACCGATAACTGATGCTTTTATTTCTTTCAGATCTTGTTCAAGGCCAAAACCTAATTTAATTATTTCAGCATTGTCGAGTACTGATTTATTGAACCTATACCAGAAGCTTGAATATTGCTTACTATTCAAAATTAATGTATCAATCAAGTAAATGAAATCAAAGGTAGCAATTTGAATGAGGGCAACTTGTGACTGCACAGCCCCGAAAGATGGTTTCCACTCGCAGTCAATACTCACTATACTACAATTTACTAAAGTTGTAACAACATCATACAATTTTTCAGCAGTATCAATGATGATTATATTATTTTCAGACAGGGGAAGTTTGTAGGAGTTCTGACTTGCATTTTGTTCTTCATCCCACTTCTCTTCTTCTTCAGGTACTTCTTGTAAAGACATATTTTTCAAAGCCAAAGGCAAAGTGTCCTCAGACAACTGAAAATATGAGGCCCATTTAAGAGCTTCATTAGTGTCATAATCTACTAGCATATCAATAAATTCTTGAGCACATCCACTCTGGCGAAGAGAATCTTTAACTAAATCATCCCACACTGAAGAGCTCACATTATGTTCAACATATTTCTGATGTATCAAATATCTCAACCCTCCTGTTGTACGATTTTTGCTTAAATTTTTACATGTCTCGATCGGAATATTAAACTTGTTACATAGTCGTGCAACTAATTTACCAAGAGGTTTGTAATGAATTTTTTCATATTTTACATGACACACTTTATTTTCTTCTATATATTGCTGTGCATAATCCTTTATACTAAAATTCTTATCCAATAATCTGTCTAAAAATAATAACAGTGGTCTCACTTGGTTCGGACACTCTGATAAATATTCATCAATCATGTTGGCTTTGTCTTGAAGAATTAATGGAAATAATAACTCTTCTACAGGGATGTCATCACACAACTCCATAGCTATTACTATCTGTGAAGCCTGTTTGCAGTTATCACTTCTTATCATTTCTTTAACCAAAGGCAAAATAGTTTCCTTGATTGTATGGACCTGGTATGTTCGTATCACTAATTTAAGAAAATGCTGGTTTCTCTGACTTATTGCAATATGGAAAGCAGGAAGCTTTAATAAATCTGTTGGTGTCCTGCCATTTGATTGAGACCATTCACCTAAAGACTCTATGATATAGTATTGCAAAGACTTGGGTTTGCTATCTTTAAATTCCTCACATTTGACGCTGCATAATAAAGCCACTCTGTAAGGATCTGTTGTAAAATGAAATAAACTGTTAAAGTGGCTATCTGTAGCAGGGCATTTTTTCCAAGTTTTCCATTGAAGTCTAAGATGACTGAACCATATCTGAATTCTTTCATCGAGATCTGTGTTAACTCCTAATTTTTTAAGAGATTCTTCAACTGATGGAACAATTTTGATCGTTTGATCTTTGTGAACAAGCTGATTTAAATCCACTTCCATGATGCTTCCAATGTTACTTCTAATGTCTCAGAGAAATAACTGTATGAGGCCACTTATTTTGTTCATATTGATTGTAAAGGTTTTTGATGTTTTACAATTATTTAAATTTTTAATAGGTATATTATTATCTTCTTTTGTTCAAGAAATATAATAATCAAATAAAATGACTTATCACACTAAAATTGACAAATCAAAATCTCACGTGTGACCACAGAGTACATTGGTTGGATAAAAGATTGGTTGGTATTGGTATGTGGTATGCAAAGAGAATATAATCACTACGTTTTAGTGGTATGTGCACAGAATACATGGGTATGTCACCGTATGTGTGACGTCTCCTAAGGACGCAAGGACAAGGAATCCAAAGAGTATTATAATAGTCCAACGAAAAAGTTTTTTTAAACTGAGGGTTGGTTACAAATGGGTACAACCATGTGTGACACGTAGACTGACTAAAAAAGCTAGACTAAAGTACTGTGTAACCGCGTCTGAGATAGCGATAGCACGACGTAACGATGAATAACACGACAATTACCATTGTTTAGTAGTCACTATTTGTATTAACCGATCAACAATATTTGTATTAAACATTTTTATGTGAAAACAAGTAAATAACTAACGAGAAATACAATGATGCCACGAATTCTCAAAGTTCGTTTTGCAACTAAAGTTGTATTCCTTGAAAAAAAATCAGTTACACGATAAGGGACAAAAAATAGATTAGCTGCATCTCTGTTTATCACATTAGTAACTTCATCTGTGATCTCTTTTTAGTGAGAATGAAAAAGCAAACGTTCCTTTGCCTAGATTTTTTACTCCGTCTACGGTGTGACAAGGCTATCTTGGGGCGTGGCGAAAATCGGAACAAACATTGCCGCCATTCGCCAAGTGTCCCCTTTGTTCTTGTTTGAATATTTTAAGCCTTTGTTCTCCTGCTGTTGGAGCTGCTGCTCGTGCTGTTGGAGAACAGAGGCTTAAAAAAAGGGGACACTTGGCGGGAACGTTAGTTCTGATTTTCGCCACGCGCCAATATAGCCTTGTCGCACTGTACATACTCTGCTGTCATCACCATATCCCTGTGGTCATCACAGAGTACCTACGTTTACATACGACTATCATTCATTAAAAAAAAATTAGCAAGTCATTTTCTCATTTTTGTTGTTTTTCCACTTCCTGTGAATAAGCGAGATTTTATATTCACATTTCCGAATTCTGAATGTTTGCTTGTTTGTTATCATTATTAACTTGATTTACATTAAAAGGACTCAATAATGGAGCTTTCAGCCGAAGGAACAACTCCTGAATACATGGCATTAGCTGGTATAAAGTTCAAGTTATCGCTCCCGCAATTTAAAGACAATCCGCAACTCAAAGAACAGTTACTTCAAGGAATAAAAACTGATAATATGGCTCCGTACTACAAAGAAGTTTGTACTGACCTGGGCTGGAATTTTGACCAGAAGCTATATGATAATATGGCTAAAGAAAATGAAGATCGACTGTCAAAGTTCCAAGAAGATGATTCGGAAACTCCAGTCTGGCAGGATCGGTATGTATGTCTTTGATTCATCAAGTTGGAGGTTGTGTCTAAACATCACCACCAGTGATCAGAATAGGTAGAGTATAAATATGAGTATAAGCAGGTGGCTCAAATATTATCATAGATTCATCTTGTCCATAGTGTTTATTGATTTCTAGATAATTTATTCTGAGATCTTGGAAAAAGGCTTGAGTATAGAAAGTGTGAGCACTATTTTGATAATGCAGTATTCATTGAAAATAACACTACTCTTTACATATCTGTAAATTCATTTGAATGGTGTATTTAAAGAGATAAAATTTAAAATTATTAATATAGTGCAAAACAAAATCTGAGCACCCCAACCCCAAGCAGTCTTAATCCTACACTACTACAGTCTGTCCTAACCCATGGAGTGTTTTCGTAAAGCACTGCTCCCAAAGGAGGTCCAAGACAAAGCAAGCTTGGTGGCAAGATGAACGAAGTGAGCTGAATGAAGAGGCGACAGAGCGAGTCTTCTGGTGTAGCCCATTTTAAAAAACTTAACATTCTTGAGTTCCCTGCTAATTGCTCTTTAGTGCGAATTACTAAAGTACCGCTCGCAGCATCCTATACAGTCCTGTATAGCCTATAGAAGTGTAGAGGATGCCTTTAATCAAGGCCACCCTAAGTGATTGGATATGCTAACAGCACTGCATACATTGCCTAATAGGTTAGGTTAAAGTAAAGTTACCACAGCGCATGTGTAAAGCGAGCGTTCTGTGGCGGCGGCCCAAATTCTACAACCAAATAAGTATGTACAACAGTACATACTTATTTGAGAGCAAAAAAAGTAAAGATGGGAATAGCCTGAATTGAGAACCACCTCCCTTTTGTAAATCGGTCAAAAAAGATTGTGATGTTTTAAAGAAAATGAAATGGTTGTCTTGTTTGAAATTGATTATTTGTTCTTCTGCAGATTGGACTACTTATGCTCGATTGGTGACAAAGAGGCTGCTACCACTCTGGCCACAACCAAGTATGAAGATTCAACTCTAACTACAAATAGGCGGCTGGATGCAGTTTTTGCCTTGTTTAGGATTGCATACTTCCATGGCTGCAATGTTAAAGAAATGGCAAAAACTATTAATAAGGTATAAAAAGTGTTTTTATTACAAAACAGGCTTGCAATCTATAATAAACATGCTTAGTAAAAAACTGGCCAAGTGCAAGTCGGGCCCCGCTTTTTTAAGGTTCCATACAAAATTATAAACATCATATTATTTTGACAGACAGACAGTGGAGTGACATTAATAGGGCTCCGTTTTTAGAGTTCCTTACCTCAGAAGGAAAAAAGGAACCCTTATAGGATCACTTTGTTGTCTGTCTGTCTGCCTGTCCGTTTGTTGTGTCTGTCAAGAAAACCTATAAGGTACTTCCCGTTGACCTAGAATCATGAAATTTGGCAGGTAGTCTGACTCACACTTGGCCAGTTTTTACCCTTTGGGTACAGAACTTTAAAAGCAATGATGAGATCTAGCTTGGAGTGCACTTGCCTAGATGATGTCTATTTTTTCTTGCCTTGAAGGTATTTAGATTATATGTATGGCAGGAAATAAGCAGATGTGGTGGTATGGAGGGAAGGGTGGAGTGGAAGGAAGTAATTTGTACAACCTGTCCGAAATGTCTGCAAACCTGGCTTACTGACGTCATGCGTTGGCAACGGTAAAGATACGGTCGATATAGAACGGAAAGATAGAATACGGTCGGATAAATGAAAACTGGTGAGATGCAGGGAAGCGCATTCCAGCGAGGAGCGCAGATATTTTGGACGGGTTGTATATGCTGTTATCTGTGTCTACATTAAAAAATCCCTAATATGTAAATATGACTTTAGTCTAATTGGTTAACATTTGAATCCATAGTCCCTCCTGTGTAACAAACCCTCCCGCACCCCTCCACTACCTCAGGAGCTTCCTCAGGGATGGGCTATACCTATACTATAATGTGAAAGAAAAAAATTAAAGGTCCATTTCTTTTTCTAGGCCCATGAATTAGTTGACAAAGGTGGTGATTGGAGGTCCAGGAATAAGCTGAAGGCTTATGAAGCAATATATTGCCTTGCAGTGAGAGATTACAACCGTGCTGCGGAACTGTTCATTGATTGTGTTTCAACCTTTGAATCTTATGAACTTGTTGATTTTGGTAAGTATCAAGCTTTTAATAATATTTTTGGTCAATCGAGTCTGCTTCTTCTTGATTAAGGCAGTTGTCCGATTGCCAACGATTAGTGAGAAACAATTTGAGTTAACAACTAGAAATGAGTGAGTGTGTTGTTGCAATAGTTTTGTCGCTGCTGCTGGGGTATGAGCGAGGGTGCGAATAATCGCCCATTATGCATCGCTGAGCAAGAGAGGAGAACCGTGCTCAGTGGTCAGCCGGCGATGGGTTGATGATACAGCTTCATGTCTGACTTGTCTTGTTTACAGGTACAATAATCCAGTATTGTGTGTTGGCGTGTGCGCTGGCCCTGGAGCGGCACGCTCTGCAAGCGGCTCTGCGCAGACAGGGCGCCGCCGTGCAGGCGCTGCGCTCACGCTTCCCAGAGCTGCGGGAGCTGGTCGAGTCGCTCCATGAGTGCCGATATGCTGACTTTATGAAGAGTCTTGCTTGGGTAACAAATATCTACACTCACAGTTCACGACAATTAGGGCGGTTACGCACTCATCCGATCTGAGTCCGTGAAAATACGTTCCGAAGTAGTCATCGAATTATTTGTATGGTAGCTTAATGACATATGACGTAGATATTTTTTATATTCATATTTTCATGGACTCGTATCGGATGAGTGCGTGATCGCTTCTAGGAAACTTGTAATAAAACGTCGAGACTTTGACATCACTGGCAGTTTTTACCTTAGGTAGCCTATGAGTCGCCTATTTTTCTTTGATATCCCGTCACCCATAGCCTAATATTTGACATATCGTCGATTTAGGATCAAGCCGCGAGGTTGACGGAGCCTCTAGTTCACTCTGCTTACATCTTAAAATCCTGATAATGAATTTAAAAAGAGAACTTTAATGACACATTTTATTTACGTGCGTCTTTTATAACAGTGAAATATTCTATAGCATTCCATTTAATAGCAAAACAAAAATGATATAAATAATTTTCTTCTATCATAGTATGCTTTGCTTGGCTTCATAACTCTGGGTTGTAGCTGTTTGAGGCTTGATTATACTGAGCTCTAAATTATTCAATGTTATTTTTAGGGTTCCGTACCTCAAAAGGAAAAACGGAACCCTTATAGGATCACTTTGTTGTCTGTCTTTCTGTATGTCTGTCGGTCTGTCAAGAAACCTACAGGGTACTTCCCGGGAAAAATCTGAAAACTGAATTTGTGGTAACATCACACAAAAAAAATTAAATTGTGGTCATGAACTAATAATTAGTATTTTCAATTTTCGAACTAAAATAACTATATCATGAAAGGGCATGAATACCTGTGCATTCTAAAACAGATTTTTATTTATTTTTATGCATCATAGTTTTTGAATTAGCGTGCAAAATGTCGAAAAAATACCACTGTAATACGGAACCCTCGGTGCGCGAACCTGTTTCGCACTCGGCCGGTTGTTTTATGTGGCAATGTAATTTTGACATTATACTATTATTTAATCTGTGGTCATATGCCATATTTTCAATATTTTTTGTTTTATTATTTAGTCTTTATTATGTTTGTTCATCAAAAGTTTTAGTATGGAGGATTTTTCTCTAGAATAAAACGGCTTTTGACAAATTGTTCATTTTGAGAAAATCTGTATTTGGCCATACTTTCATAGTTAGTGTCTAAGTAAATTATTTTTCTGGTTCAATGTTGATTTTCCTATAAATGCGAATACCCAGTTTATAAATGCGAAAGTGTGTTTGTTTGTTGGTTTGTCCTTCAATAACGTCGCAACGGAGCAACGGAATGACGTGATTTTTTGCATGGGTATAGTTAAAGTCCCGGAGAGTGACATAGGCTACTTTTTGTCCTGGAAAATCAAAGAGTTCCCACAGGATTTTTATAAAACCAAATCCACGCGAACTACGTCGCGTTATCAGCCAGTGATAAATAATAATAATAATAATCAAAAATGAGCGTTAAAATATAACTTTTAGTTGAGTTGTATGTTGAAGGATCTGCGAACGCATCGCATTATTAAAATCATCCTGGAACTAATAATGACTAAAGGCAAAAATAAATTATCGGACGGACTGACCGCCGCGAGTTATCTGCTTAATAAAATGTATACTAACTGTGCAAACTATCGCACGTAGGAATATAAGTAGTGGAAGTAACCTTGAGCGCTCGGACGTCCGATAGATCTCGCAAGCCGTGTCTCAATCGACTATGGACACCTATCTGTCGCGGCTTACGGACACGTCCGATAGTTTGTTTCCGCCTTAGGAATGCAAATCTAAATATATAAGAGGAAAAGGTGACTGACTGGTCTGTCAACGCACAGCTCAAACTACTGAACCAATCGGGCTGAAATTTGGCATGCAGATAGCTAATTTGACATAGGCGTCCGCTAAGAAAGGATTTTTGAAAATTCTAACCTTAAAGGGTGAAATAGGGATTTGAAATTTGTGTAGTCCACGCGGACGAAGTCGCGAGCATACTGCATAAGCTAGTTTATAAATAACACTGTAACTTATTGACCCAATAAATCTGTTGTAATTATATTAGATGGTACCTACTAGGTATCTTATTCATTGATTATAAATATAAAACAAGGTTTATGTCCGAAATAATAGTGAAATTTTAATATTTATGGACATAAACAATTGTGCTTGCGAAATTAATTCACAGTAATATGAACACTCATAGAAAAGATATTGGCATTTCCTAACATAATCTGTATTTTTGTGTATTATAATATAAATTATAATCGATGTAGTTATGTGCTTATATTGCTTTTTAATTTTATTTTTTGCATCACCCCACGCTCTGGTTATTAACTCCTGTCACCAAAGGTTGTCTGTAAGAGATTGCTTTAGCAATAAGGCCGCGTTTGCACCCTTTTGTACAGTTTCTTCTGTATCTTGTATAGTTTTTCTGTATATAATATTATGTGTGTGCAATAAAGATTTTCAAGTAAATAAATAAATCTGCATACTTTTTCAGGTAGAAACTCAAATCTGCGTGGATCCAGTATTCAGACCGCACTACCAACATTACGTACGTGAGGCACGCATCAAAGCATACGTGCAGTTGCTCCGCGCGTATCGCTCACTCAGTCTCGACAACATCGCGGACACGTTCGGCGTTACGCGAGAATTCATCGAGGAAGAAATTTCCACGTGAGTTTTAAATTGTTTTATATACGACCCGCAAATTGCTATTGCGCTGGAACCATGTCTCATTAACATCAAAATGACATTTTGACGTCAGCCGAAATAAAAATATACCATCAGCTCGAAACTTCAGTCTAGTGGTGACGTCACTAAAATGGCGGTCACGCGCGTTAGTAATTTGCGGGACTCATACCTTAACCCTCACCACGTGTTAGACGGCAAAAACTTGGCGGTTGTTCTACTCTGTGGCATTGTCTGAAGAAAAGCTAATCTGTGTGGTGACGTCACTTTTGAAATGGCGCGTAGATCAGCGGCGAGTCCAATGTTCTCTTGAAAACTTAATTATGTGAACAATGAAATAAAAGCCTATTAACGTATATAAAAGTGTTTTACCCTTATTACTGGGTGCCGGGTGCACTACGACCGTCCGTTGTGCCAGATCCTTTTTTCCACGCATATGCAAATTGTGGAATCAACTTCCATCGGCGGTGTTCCCACTAGATTTCAACAAGGGGTTATTCAAGGTAATTATTTGTTCTTGAACACTTTTTTTGTGATGTAATCACAAATTTACGATTTTCGGATTTTTCCCTTTAAGTGTGCTAAGACCTACTTACCTGCCATATCTTGTAATTCTAGGTCAATGGGAAGTACCCTATAGATTTCTTGACAGACAGACAACGAAGTGATCCTATAAGTTTTCCTTTTGAGGTACGGAACCCTAAATAAACTGAGGAGAGACCCGTGCTCGGTAATGGGTCGGCGATGGGTTTATAAGATAATGATGAATCGGTGTTGTAGGTTCACGGCGGCGGGGCGGCTGCAGTGCCGCATCGACGCGGTGGCGGGCTGCGTGGTGACGGGCGCGGGGCGCGGCGCCGACGCCGACCGCTCGCAGCTGTACCAGTCCACCATACGCGAGGGAGACTTGCTGCTCAATCGCGTCAAGAAGCTCGCCAGCGTCATTAACTTCTGAGCTGTCATGAGCTCCTGGTATACAACCTTTACTTTGTATTTAATAAGTTAATCATTTGATTGGAAATAAACTTAAATTCATCTCGTATTTGGGTTTTTGAATTTTTAACCATCTACTTGATTCATCTTCTTCTTTAGTACGTATAAAGAGCCTTATTCATATAGACCCACGCACTCGGCTAATGCACTAGCTTGCCGTGTGCCGCAGCTATGTGGTGTAGGTACATTTATCCCGTGGCCGGAAAACCAAAATCAAAGGATTTTGAAAGCAGGTTTTGGCCGGCAATCGTCGATAGCATTACCATTATGTCGATAGGCTTACATCTTTACTCTTTGTCTGTTTTTAGGGTTCCGTACCTCAAAAGGAAAAACGGAATCCTTATAGGATCACTTTGTTGTCTGTCTGACGGTCTGTCAAGAAACCTACAGGGTATTTCCCGTTGACCTAGAATCATGAAATTTGGCAGGTATGTAGGTCTTATAGCTGGCATTAGAGGAAAAATCTGAAAACCGTGAATATGTGGTTACATTACACAAAAAAAATTAAATTGTGGTCATAAACTAATAATTAGTATTTTCAATTTTCGAAGTAAGATAACTATATCAAGTGGGGTATCATATGAAAGGTCTTCACTTGTCTTCACATTTTTATTTATTTTTATGCTTCATAGTTTTTGGATTATCGTGCAAAATGTCGAAAAAATACACATGTAGTACGGAACCCTCAGTGCGCGAGCCTGACTCGCACTTGGCCGGTTTTTTGGTATACAGAGCTGTTGGGACTGGCAGCATTAGTTTGAAATATGTAGTATAAACAAAAGAAGGATCTGGGTAAAGGACAACAAAAAAGAAAAGAATTATTAGTATAATAGTTTTTTTTAAATAATTTGAATACTTTTTGGACATTTACATAAACATTTAATAATTTACAATGATTATTATTTATACTGACATGGACATGACACATCATATTCATGGCTAACACTACTCTAGAACTATTTGCAATTTGAAAATTATAACTTGTAGGTGCTATGAGAATTTACTCTAAACAACTAAACTGATCGGAGGCCTAACGCCCCGCAAGCGTCACTTTAATACTAAGAGTGTATGCATGATTTATAATTTTATAAATAATTTAGCTGGACATTTATACACAGTACTAAAGTAAGATAGAAAACATACATTAGTTCTTTCATAGTGAACAAAATTGTGTTTTATACACTGAAATGGACGTAGACAAGTACGCTATACATGTGCCATACAAAACGACAATTATATTTTGTGAGCGATTTCGAGCGTACCGGGAGTTAAAATTGACACTTTGTGTCAAATGGCAATCGTGTTGACACTACGTTGATAGATGGCTCATTATTAACATTTAAGCTCACGTGACGCTCACTGCTGCTATCAGCGCCAAAATGGCCAAAATCAAGTTGCTTAAAAACAGATCGTCAATCGCAAGTCCAGCGTACTTGTATTAGTACAGGTCAGTGGTTTTCTAAAGCTGCACTTCGGATCATGGCTTTAAGGGTCACACTCGCGCTATACAGATGCAGCGACAATATGGTCTAAGATCCCGCTATAGAACGACCTTCACCGAGCTGGTTAATGGATGAAACGTATTTTATATTCAATTTAATATGTCAATAAATATATTGCATATGGGTTGCCTAAAAAATTTCAGTCCAGTAAATGAGTAATTTAATAATTTAAAAAAATATATATTTTTTTAATCATTTCACCGGTTTGTTTAATTGACAAATTCCATACCAATCGAAAGCAAAATGCCCATAAACAGGTAAATCGATACTAGTAACTTGCACCGCGTTAATGAATAAAAGTTCAATGAAAATAAACATTATTTCATTGACCTAACGTTTGCATATTCTATGGGCTTCATACTTTCGATTGGTATGGAATTTATGAAATGATTAAAAAAAATTTTTTTTATTATTATTAATTAATCATCCTGGACTGAATTTTTTTACACATATGTCATAAACTACCATACAAAACAAAAAGGAACGTATTTTCACGGACTCGGATCAGATGAGTGCGTAACCGCCGTGACGCTGATAACGCACTGCATATCGATCCAAATCCGTGAAAATACGTTCCGAAGTAGTCATAGAACTATTTGTATGGTAGCTTACGCACTAGCTCCGACTTCCGTGAAAAAATCTCTGATGTGCCTCAGATTCAAATCGGACATACGACGTAGATAGATATGTCAAAGATTTCCACTGAACTGCTAGGATTTCAATCAGAGATCGGATTAGTGCGTAAGCAATATCAGAGTTTTTTGTGATCCGTATTTTCACGGACTCGGATCGGCTGAGTGCGTAACCGCTCTTAGAAGTGTTTATTAATGTTTCTGATACTGTAACAACCTACAAGTGTATGCGTTGGTATTCACTTGTAGATTGTTACAGCATCTCGTTCATTGTAACACTTATTCAGCTACGAGCCTCTATCTTCAGCAACCTCACGCCAACGTACTTACTTGATACATTATTGATTAGATACATCCCGGCTTTAAATAGGGCGTAGTACAGACTTGGGTATGCGATAGAACTGACGCTGTCGCGTGCGTCTGTCACTCGATGCTATAACCCAAAGTGCGCCTTAACAATTTCATCTATCAAACTAATCGTAAGCATCGAAAAATGCATATTTGGAAAGAAAAGTTTCATTGGAAACAGTTTATGGCTCAGTCTGCTCAGTAGTACTGACAAAGTAAAGTATTCCGACTTTATAGTTCAATCGCTCGTCGATCACACTTTACAAAGATATGTCGAAGTATTCTAAAGCAATATAATAGCTATGACTCTAAACACTTAAATCTATATAGACCTCAAATGCAAATACTTTTTAATTTACATGATATGAATATGTCGTTAAACTCTATTACAATAATTAAATATAGAGATTAGAGTACCTAGAGTGGAAACTATGACTGTTGTAAATCCTTTCATAAACATTTTATTTTTTGTGTGGAAAATTTCAAGGAGATTCGAGACCGATTTCAGTTTGTGACACAGGTAGCATTGGATAACTAACTACATCACGACCTACGCTTTACAGATAAAACTATGTACTTTCTAAAGAATCTCCTCACGTTGGAATGTGCCTTAAGAGAAAATCATGCATATCGCACTCCAGTTACAGGTATAGATAAATATAGTATAGTTAATTTATGTCTTAATTTTTATCTATTCATTCATTACAATATTATCATACAATTTTATATACAGTTAGAGATATATAGATTTATGAATTTAATTAATTTTTGGGATAATTTATAATAATTTTTGATGTCATAGCACATTGGGCCACGTCTCTGATAGATGCGAGTCTATCTAACTATCGAGTGTTCCGAATGGCGTTCCGGTACTAATGGTACGATTACACCTACCGAGTAGTGAAGCGAGACAGTAAAATGTCACTCGGCCGAGACAGTGCTGTGGCTGAGAAATTGTGGCGAAATTGCACTCGTTAAAGTGTTTATACCAACCGAGTACTCGGCCGAGGACACTGACTCGCCACTGTACTCGTTAGGTGTAATCGTGCCATAAGGACGCGGCCCTCGATCGTGCACTATCACAGAGTAATGACATAAACGCGGGACTCGAGAGTCCCGATTGCCCCCGGCCCGTACTCGCGCATATAAGTTACCTACATAATACTATGCGTAATATTAAGTCGATACACAGCGCTACATTCAACACGAATTTACACGATATCTAACGAAACATTTTCGATCGATTCGTTATTTGTATAAGTTCATCGTCTTTCGAACCGCGTTTTTTTGTACAAGAGTATGATAAGTTGACTTTATATTAAAGTTCATAACACCGACAATAACTCACACAATATCAGCCGCTGCGGGCTCACCGCTGAGTCTTGATCGGAGTGTTCTGGAATGTGCTTGGATTCTCCAATGTGTCTCCAACCCGTGGTTTTATACGGTGAGGCCCTCGGTCCGCGCGGGCGGCGGCAGCGAGGCGAGCGGATGCGGATGCGGATGTGGCGCGGGCGGCGAGGCTTGCGCGGGATTGGGTGCGAGCGCGGGGTGTCCGCCCGCAGCTCTGTAGTGCTCCCTTTCGCTTTCCTCGCGCATTTGCCGACTCCTCTCGGCGAGTTCTCGCCCTCTCTCGGCCAGTTCCCGCATCGCCGCTTGTCGCTCGTCTCCGCCTTCCAGCGACGGCGGCCTTTCGAGTGGAGATGCGGCGCCCGGTCGTCCTGCCCCGAACGCTCCGAAGCCGAGTAAGCCGGGGAATTTTCCAGTCACACCGTTCTGTCCGGCGTTCTGTTGTATTACTGATATCTCGTTCAGCTGTGGTAGTAAAAACGTGCTGTATATAGAAATTATTTTTGTGCCTTTAAAGCTTATATATATAGCATATGCTGTAACTTTAAAACTTTCTTGTAAAAAGTGGAAGTCTTACCTTCTGTTGCATGCCGTTGAGGAAAGGCGCGGGAAGGTAGGGGTAGAACAAGTCTGGGCGCCGCAGCAGCTCGTGCGGCTCGTGCAACGGCCGCGGCGGTAGCTCCAGCGACATGCGACGCCCGCGCCGCGACGCGCCGCCGCTCCACATGTGCGTACCCATGTGTACCTGTACAGTACAATAAAGATACTATGAAACTATTATTATAGAAGGCAAACTACTAAAACAGCTGCATATAAAAATTACGTAAACTTTTTGATTTATTGGTAGGTACATGCACTGTAGACTTATTTCTCGGGGACCTCATACAAATAAGTAGGTACATGATTGGTCTCATGTAGTGTGTCGTGATGCGACTAAAGGCGTGTCTGATATAGGTAATTATGTAATGATGTGCAATTTTATAGTGCATACTAGTAAATTATCCTGATGCGACCTACCGTTCTACAATGGATTTTGGAATCTGGAAAAGTGATATCGTCGTTTTATCCCAAAATCTGATACTTAAATCCGATTTTGGGATGCTAATAAAATTGAAAAATATGCTATGCGGTTGCATAAAATTCCAATTATAAACGACTAGATCTATCAAATCACTACCCCTATTATAATTGCGAAAGTATGTTTGTTTGTTGGTTTGTCTTTCAATCATGTCGCAACGGAACAACGGATCGATGTGATTTTTTGCATAGGTATAGTAAATAGTTTAAGACCTGGAGAGTGACATAGGCTACTTCTTATCCCGGAAAATCAACGTTTTTATCACGGGATTTTTGAAACCTAGAAATCCACGCGTACGAAGTCGCGGGCATCAGCTAGTATTGAGATAAAACGACGATGTCACTTTTTTGGGTTTCAAAATCCCCTGTCCGCTCTGGCGAGGACATTATTGTCGTTCGTTACGCCAGACACTCGTTTCGTCAGTCAAATGTTTAGGTACCTACCTTAAGGTTTCCTTTGGTGGTAAACGCCTTCTGGCAGACTGCACAGCGGAACGGCTTGTCTCCCGTGTGCGTGCGCATGTGGATCTGCAAGGCGGACGATGATGAGAAGTTCTTCCGGCACACGCCACACAGGTGCTTCGAAGATGCTGAAGGTGGGGGGTGACTTGGGATACTGGGCACTGCAAAGTTCGTTATTCATCAGTAAGATGCAATTGACACATCTGACCTCCCTGGCGCAGTGGTGAGCGGGAGCAATTTGGAAATATCATCATGATCAACCCATCGCCGGCTCACTACAGAGCACGGGTCTCCTCTCAGAGTGACAGGACTATGGCTATAGTCTACCACGCTGGCCATTATGGAGAACTCTCAGGCATGCAGGTTTCCTCACGATAAGTGATATTTAATTATTTAAAACGCACATAACTCCGAAAAGTTAGAGGTACGTGCCCGGGATGGAACCCCAGACCTCCAATTAGAAGTCGGACGTCCTAACCGCTAGGTTATCACAGCTTGATTTGGAAATATATGATTTCTAAATAGTTTCTTGTCGGGTCTGGTGGAAGGCATCTGCTGGCTAGTTAACACCCTACCGGCAAACCCGTGCCATCAAACGATTTAGCGTTCCGGTACGATGCTGTGTAAAACTCGATAAGAGGTATGGGTTTAAAACTGCCATACCCCTTCCAAGTTGGCTCGATTACATCTTAGACTGCATCATCATTACCACCAGGTGAGATCACAGTCAAAGGCTAGCTTGAATTGGAATAAAAAAATCTGAGTTGCTGAATTTATGAATCAGATGTATTCATCATTAAAAATGTAATTTTTTAACGACCTCTGGCGCAGTGTTGTGCGATGAGATTTTATAATTGGCGTTATTTGTCTTTTTTATCTTTCTATTAGTGTGTTCGTTGCGATTATCTATGCCGTCTATGTCGTCAAGCGCAAGCCTATCTAAATATATAAATAGAAAAGTCACTCAACATTCAACATGCAGTCCAAACCCTTGGACCAAGAAAGCTGAAATTCGCAAATAGGTTCGCTATATAATGTAGATAAGGAATAAAGCCGGATTTTTCGGAATTCCCATGGGATAGATAATTAAAAGGATTTATATACTTATTACTAGATGATGCCCGCGACTTTGTTCGTGTGGATTTAGATTTTGAAAATCCCGTGGGAACTCTTTGAATTTCCGGGATAAAAAGTAGCCTATGTCCTTCCCCGGGATGCAAGCTATCTATGTACCAAATTTCGTCAAAATTGGTTGAACGGTTGGGCCGTGAAAGGCTAGCAAACAGACAGACAGACAGACACACTTTCGCACTTATAATATTAGTATGGATTTTCGCCGAAAGAAGCCGCGAGCAGTTTCTAATCTTGTAATAAAAAATCTTACCACTAGGTCTTTTCGGTAGCGGTGGCATGTCGATAGGAGGTAGGTGTGACATTGGGGGTGGAGGATGCACCGGCGGCGACCTCTTCAGGTCCATTTTCTCGGGGGAAGATCGTCTGTCCGGACTGGGGTCCCGACCGTCCTCGCTGGACGGCCCTGAAGGCCCACTCGCCCCTTTATCGAAACCAGGAGGCATGTCCCTTATCTTGTGTGTCAGCATATGTTGTTTCATGTTGCCCTGGTAAGCAAAAAATATAGTTTAGTGTAACCATTGATTTATTAACTAGGTACCTTAATAAATCAATGAGTGGTAACCGTTGAGTTGCCCTATTATCTATATTTATAAAGCACTGCAATTGACATATTATACAAGTACGCTGAAAGAGGTGTGCCATACAAAATACCAGTTATTTTTTTGCTGATTCGAAGTGCCCCAAAAATGTAGCGTTGAAAAATGTCTCATCACTAAAATTAAGTTCCAAATACGCTCACATGACGCTCACTGCTGCTATCAGCAGCGCCAAAATGGCAAAATCAAGTTTCTTCAAGAACAAATCGGCACGCAGCTCCAGCGTTCTTGTCTTAGTAGAGGTCAGTGTTATAAGGGCGGTTTCAGATTAGCGTATTTTTTTGCGCGTATACGGTCGTTCGGCATACGCGCTTACACGCGCGCTACATTACGCGCTTCAAAAAACCGGACACGCGTATACGGGCATATTTCGGCGTGTTCGCTCGAAACCGGTGGTGTTGCGGGAAGGTGTCTCTCGCGGCTCGCGCTTATACGAGCTTAGAAGCGCGTCAACGCTCGTACGAGTTGAGCGTGTGCCAAAAGGCGCGCCTACATACGCTTCCAAAAACGAGCTCATACCGCATACGCGAGTATAAAACGCTAGTCTGTAACCGCCCTAAAGCTTAAAAATTAAGTAGCTAGTATTTCCAGTAAATTGTTAATGCTACATTAAATAATTTATCTATGCAAGTAAGTTTGATTTCAAATAGCTATTTCTATTTTATTGTAATTTATATGTTGGACTTTATCGCGTAGAAGCAAAAATAAATAGCATTAATATTTAATTGACTTGTTAGTTGCAGCGATATCAAAACAGCCATTTTATTTTATCTCTGATATCTATTGAATATCAGTTTATTGTATAAGTTTGAATTGTTTTATACAATTGAGTCGTATAGACACTTGCCTATGTGCAAAAGTTTTCAAACTCCTAAGTTGCTTTCAAAATAAGTATAGGTACCTAGATGAAAATGATCTAGTTTTCCTTCTACATTCAAGACAATTCTTAAAGCACGATTGAAACATTATTTATTTATTTAGTGAGTAGGTACCTATTACCTACTAAAAAAAATGATTTTAAAACAATGGTCTCTTTTATGCAAGCAAACGGCAAATAATCTGGGGAAATACTTATCAAGCAATTTTTATAACTATTATTAGGTAGGTAGATATATCTAGTCTAGATGAGACACTTTGCAACATTTTGTTTCGAGATAAATGATAATGAATAGAGCAATAATTACTACTTAGTAGGTACCCTAGATACTGTAAGTATAATTTCACTTTCAATTCTACAATACTTAAATGGTTCCAATGGGGGTTCAAAAAAATGTGGTCGAAACAAAAGGTCATAGAGGGTCGCTATGGGCCGGGCACATTGCTTACTCGCCACCCCACGGTTAACAACAAACACGACGTGTTATCAAGAGTTTGCAGTGTGTTTCTAGGCAATAGAACTCTTTTACGAATTCTACGACTCGATTCGAGTCACTCGACTAAACATCAATTTGCGTGAGGTGGCGAATAAAGGTGAAACCAAACTAGTCTCGTATTGTGACTTGCGACTGACGACGCAAAAGTAAGTCAAAGTTAAGGTAGACTTCCGTGAATTGCGGCCGAAGCGATTTAAGTACGTGCGCTACGGATGCGCCGCGGCTGACGTGGCAATACTAAACACTATGAAAATGTATGGCAACGCTTCCGAGCTTCCCGCGTCGTGCGGCCGATGACGACCTCTAATATTTTCATAGTCTTTCTCTTTAGTATCGTCGCGTCAGCCGCGGCACGTTTGTTGCGCGCGTCAGTTGCTTCAGCCGCGACATATGAAAGTCCACCTTTATTAGAAGACGTGCACACTAGTCGATCGTGTTACGCTGTCGCTTTTGAGGCGCGGCCTTTCGTCGATCGTCACGCCTGCACCAGTGTGTTGCGACCAGGGTTGGCATTGTTTTAAACAAATATGTAAAACATGTTTTGAATTTAAAAAAAAACTGTTTTAAACATGTTTTAATCGTGTATTAAACAGAAATGTTTTGTTTAAAAAACTGTTTTTTCCAACCCTGATTGCGACACGACTAGATAATGTTTGTTTTCAACTTTGCAAATGTGCACAGCCCATTAATAGATAATTTAGAGTCCACGCTCAGGCGTCAGTCTCGCATACCGGGTAGACGAAGGCGTTCCAGAGGTCCAAAGCAGTGGCGTGCGGCGGGCGGGGTGCGCGCGCGCGCCTTCCGCACCGGCAACCGCCGCCACTGCTCTGGAACCACAAATACACACACATTTACGCACACGCATACACAATAAAAAGGGATTAATGGGGAAACATAATTGTAAGAGAAAAAAATCGGCATAATATTAAGGCGCGTCCCTGAACAAAACGCTACTACTACCTATGTACATACTCTTCATTTGAAAGAAATATCAAATAGAAACATAGGTAGGTACCTATACCTACATTATGTTGTCTTCACCAATTTAAAATATTTGCGATTATAAGTAAATAAGTCCATAAGTATTTATTTCTCATTATATAAAAGAACCAATGATGATGCGAAATAATGATTGATTTCATGCATTGCCTTGTAAAGGACACTTTAGACGATTCATAGCTTAGGAGTTGCCTAGTGGAAATCGTTTGGTGAAAAGTAAATTAGACCTAAGGAATCTCCTTAGCTTAGGCGTTACCTAGTTAGGCGCTGCCTTGTTTGTGGTTAGTGAAAAGGGCAAGAATTTTAATTTGCAATTAAGCCCATAACACGAATAAAATAAAAAGAGCATTTTTCTCATACATAAAAACATCAAACTAATCGTGGTATGTAGGTACCCGTTATCTACATAATGTGGCTAATTCCGTTGTACACAATCTCTAAACTAAACTAAAATGGCACGTCTAAATCTATTGCTATCCTTTTCATAATTTTGCTTTTGGAAAAGGATAGCACTAGATTTAGACCTGTTAATTTAGTTTAGAGATTGTGTACAAGAGAATCGGCCCCATTATGTCGTTAAACCACGAAATAAGCTTAAAATCATTAGCATTTTGCTCATTTTAATTTTTAAAATAGACCAAAAATGTATTTAATAAAGTGTTCATTTTCACTATCGGAACTCATGCGCGGGGCAGCGAAGTTGTGTCTACTTAATTAAAATTAACTGGCTAGCGCAGCGTTTTGCTAGGAGGCGCACCTTAAGATGCACGGTCGAATAGTCGCCCGGCAACTCAGTCGACGACGAGCATTGGAATCTGTAATTTGTATGGAAGTTGCCGTACCTATGCGCACGGTGTCGCCGCAATTCCGTGCGCATAGGTACGGTAACTTCCATACAACAAATTACTAATTCTTGAGTTGCCCGTCGCGCGTCGACTGAGTTACCGGGCAACTATCGACCGTGCGTAATGTAATGGCTCTAAGGGAATCTACTTTTCAGGAAGTTATATTCGTAAAACATCAAGACTTCGAGTAGGTACCTATGGTTGGGCCTTACAACATAATATTAACTTGCTAAATCTGAAAAGTTTCGTTGTTGGGTAGTTATCGTTACACATAAGTATAGGTAATATTCCTACGTACCTACACATATCTAACTACTCTTTTAAGTAGACCCTACCTGTGTGATACAAAATATAATAAGGCCAAAGAATTTAAATATAGGTAGATAAGTTTATATTTCATAGGTATCTATAGGTCAACTTTTTTTGTTTGTAAATATGCCTTATTTAATACTGTAGCAATTTATTATCCAGATCTCATCCAGGCAAGTAATTTGTGATAAAGTATCTACTATTAATTTCGTAATTAATGCCACTAAATAGCTACCTGCCAATGTACTTACCCAAAATACGTGTCAATATACCTACGAATGTTATTTTATTAAACTAGCGGCACGCTATGATGGCCGGTTTGACGTTTGTCCGCTCATGAAGTTCCGTATTAATTGATAACGACTTTGAAGGAAATAATTGTATTACTTTATTGACGATAGTGATGTGCAGAGATTCATAAATTTTATCGAATGTAGTTTTAGGTTTAGGACTCAAAATTTATTTATTAAATTGATTTCTTAAATGTATACAAGTGTAGAAAAATCAGTTTGCACCATTTAAGGGGTGAATGTACTTGTGAATATGAACAATTTTCACTATGTGGACAAACCTCTGAAATCGCAAAAAAATATCAATAAATTTTTAAAAATGGAATCTAATACGATCGTCACATAGGATCGCTGGCTAGCACAACTACTACCTCCGGCAAACTCGCGTCAATGCTCAATGCAAAACAAAGCAGTTTCGAATTGACGTTGCTTCGAAAAGTATAAACTGTCAGTGCAATGCGATTGTGATATAGTTTTGACCTGGCTTTGGATTTCAAATATTGATACTGCATTACTGTTGACCCTTGCTCGTTAATTTGGACTCTGTTCAAGCCCTTTGTTGTGGATTTCGTCGATATGACCGAACGTACGCAGAGAACTGTTCTAAATAGTCAGACACGTGAGTTCCTAATACGCCTTCGTAACTATTTCGATCGTGAAGCTCAAAATGGAGGGCCAATTTTACCTATAACGTCAGTGGTTGAACGCGTAGCTGATGCGCTTAATATTGGACAACGAACTGTTAGACGGATAACTAAAAAAAAATATGGCGAGACTGGCACAGAAGAAAATAAACTTCACACACCAAAAAAGAGAAAACGAGCAAAACCAGTCGTAGGCATCGATAGCTTTGATGCCGATGCTATCCGAAGACATGTTTACGGCTACTATTTACAGAAGGAGTATCCAACAAGAAAAAAGTTGGTGCATTCACTGAAGGAAGCTGGATTATTCTTCGGTGGGGAAAGTTCTTTAACGAAGATTTTGAAGACCATTGGATTTCGATACAAAAAATGTAACAAACGCAAAATATTGATGGAAAGATTTGATATAGCGATGGCAAGGTATACTTTTTTACGGCAAGTGAAAGAAATCAAAAATTGGCAAAATGTTGTGTTCTTGGATGAAACATGGCTTAATGCTAACCATACTGTAGGCCGTTCTTGGAACGATGACACAGCAGCATCTACTTCCAAAGTTCCTGTAGGAAAAGGATCGCGACTTATAATTTGTCACGCCGGAACCATCAACGGGTTTGTCGAAGGTTCTCTCATGGCTTTTGCGTCAAAAACCACTGGAGACTATCATGAAGACATGAATGGAGAAAAGTTTACTGAATGGTTTACCTCAATGTTGTGTAGCCTCCCTGAACCATCTATTATAATTATGGACAACGCCCCATACCACTCGATGCAAATTGACAAGCCACCTGCCCAATCCCAAAAGAAAGCTGATATCGTCGCATGGCTTCGTAAAAATGGCGTAGATGCAAACATGAATATGTTAAAAGCGGAATTAGTACGTCTTTTAAAAGAAAACAAACCAACCAAGATCCGATACGTCATTGACGAAATAGCATTAGAACATGGGCACAGAGTTATACGGTTACCGCCTTACCATTGTGAGTATAATGCGATTGAGTTGGTGTGGGCTCAAATTAAGGGATATGCTGCAAGACACAATACAGAACCCCCATTTACCACAAAAAAAATGCTAAAATTATTAGAAGAAGCTTGTGAACATGTGACTAAAGGAGACTGGGAAAAGGTTGTGAATAGAACTGTTAAATTAATAAGGGAAGATTATGAAAGAGATGTGAAAATAGATAATATTATAGAAAACGAACATATAATTATTAATGTATGTGATGATAGCAGTGACGACAGTGAAAATAGTAGTATGGACGAATCTGATTAATTATGGCCTTTTGTGGCACCTTTTTCGGTATCTTTTGTATTCATATGTTTCTTGTGTGCATATAAAGTATGTATATTCATTTTCGTTCAAATATTCAGTTCGTTCAAATAAATTAAATAAACATATACATTTTTGTTTTATTAAACCTATTTAATCAGGTACAAAAACAAAACTTAATTGTTTTTTGTTCGAGAATAAATTGACATTCCACATCACTATTGTAATGTGTCAAACCGGCCATCATAGCGTGCCGCTAGTGTAGAAGTACTTATTTTAATAAGTAGGCTACATTTACCTTCCACATAAGTTTAGTAGGTACCTACTGACTTCATAATATCGGTACAATTATCATAAAGGTTATTTCGCACTACGGGATACAAATTATATTATAGTCCGATCAAAATAGACATTCAATGTTTATTTTGAGAGTTAAATCTTCAAGGTTACAATAATTCGCATAGAGCTAAAAATTGGTACCTAGGTACGAATGTTGGGAACTCCAATATTGTGATGTGAAGTCCCTATCGATCGATTGGTGTTCCCAACTTTCTTACTTACTGTGTATTTTGACCGGAATATAATATAATTTATATCCCGTAGTGTGAAATGAGCTTTAAATATTATTGAAAGCTATTAATATTTTGCGGAAAGTTGCCTTTCTGTAAATATCATTATCAGATTCCTAAACTTCACATAAAACCGAATTGCCCTACAAGGTATGTAGGTACATCTGCCTAGATTTCGTAGTTTTACATTTACTTATTCAAAGAGTGTCAAACGGGACCTTATTAATCTCCGCAGTTTGTCTGTCTTTCACTTGGATCTACAGCTTCAGGTTGCCAGTTGAAATTTTCACAGAATAAGTATGATTTCATTTGGCCGGTTTTTCTTACCATCTTCTCTATATATAAAAATGAATCGCTAAATGTGTTGCTGATCGCAAATCTCGAGAACAGCTGAACCGATTTCGCTAATTCTTTTTTCATAATAGGTATTCCTTGAAGTACGGGAACTAAGTTCTTACGGAGAGAAAATTTAAAAAAAAAAAACTTGAAAAAGAATCGACTACAAAGCGGCGGCGGTACAAAGTTCGCCTGGGCAGCTAGTATTATAATATTTTTAACAAAGTGTCAAAAGTGGACTATTAAAATGACTCTACAATATGGTAGATACTTATGTAAAATGTAAATTCGATTTTTAAGTAGGTGTAGTCGAGTTGAGGTCAATATTTAAATCATTTATTTTTTATAAAAATATATTTTAGACTGTAGATATGACATTCACAATGGCTGATTATAATTTCAAAACGTTTGTCGAGTTGGTAAATAGTGCTGTTTCATGTTGTTTTTATATTTGGTTTGTCATAAAATCAATTTTATTCGATAGATGCTTTGAAAATTTTATCCGATTTTATAATTGTCTAGTTTTCGGCGTAACTATTGAACCGAAGTATTACCTCTTTTGCTTAAAAAAGAGCTCTATCTCTATACAATGTTCTTAGTTATAAGAATAAAAACCCTCAAGACGTTATTTTGCTGGTTTGCAATTACCGTCAGATGATTTACTTATACAACTTACAAACGGATTGCAATAGATACCTAAGTATACCTACTTTCAAATTATTATATAACTGCCTAGTGCCTACAGATGTCTTTGTCACTAGGCAGAACAGTATATACTCGGATAATCATATTCTATTGATAGAGCTAAGTGTGAGCATTACGAGCAATACAATTTTGATTCTTAAAAGAAGTTTCCTAAGTGCGCTGCTCTTGCCATTGGCTGGAGGCATCGACCTTAGGCTAATATTACAGGCCAATTATTCTATGACGATAAAAATATAACACGAAAAATATCTACAAATATCTAGCTACAAAAGTTTTTTTACTGTAACTGGACGATGACTGAATGGATATATTTGAATAAATCTTTAAATGAATTATACAAAAGCTAGCTAGGTACCTACCTAAGTATAGAAATGAAAACGTTGATAATAAGTACAAAAGGCGCAAATCGTGGTGACTAGCAAATTATGGTGTATTACCCGGCTACCGATGCGTTGCAAATCAGTTGTAGCGCAAACCAGAGAACAAGGCGCGCTGCCTTATCTAATAGAACCTTACAAGCGCATTTAAAATTCCAATAAGACTTAAGAGTCGCTGCTCGCCCGCGCCGAAAGTTCACGCTGCGAACTGTATCGATTATTCCGATCTGCGTCGACGTTTTATTGAATCAAAGCTTATATTACTACTAGCTTATGCTCGCGACTTCGTCCGCGTGGATTACAGAAATTTCAAATCCCTGCCAAATTTCAGCCCGATCCGTCCAGTAGTTTAGGCTGTGTGTTGATAGTCAGTCAGTCGGTCAGTCACCGTTTCCTTTTATATAATTTTAGATGTCCATTTGTCCAATCCTACCTATTCATATTTTGAAAAATATCTTTCAGAATACCTCCTAAACATTGAAACTGAGAACCAAAGAAACAGGCCAAGTGCGAGTCAGACTCGCGCACCGAGCGTGGATTCCGTACTCGGGTATTTCATTCGACATTTTGCACGATAAATCAAAAACAATAAAAATTCATAAAAATCTCGAATGTGTAGCTAAAGCGCTTTCATATTATGAAACGCCACTTGGTATATCCAGTTTTCTTACTTTGAAAATTAAAAATACTTAATTTTTTTTTGTGATGTAACCATGTTTTCGGATTTATTCCTTTACTTGTGCTAGAAGACCTACCTACCGAGTTTCATGGTTCTAGGTCAACGGGAAATACCCTATAGGTTTTCTTGACAGATACGACGGACAGACGGACAGACAGACAGATAACGAAGTGATCCTATAAGGGTTTTCCTTTTGAGGTACGGAACTCTAAAAAAATATTTGGCATGCTCCTCTGGTAGGAAAGATATTTTAAAATAATAAATATGTAATAACCCACAAAGTGGCAGTTCTAGGTGAGTTGAATTTCTTAGTTTCTAAATCCTAAACTAGGTATACCTACCTACCTACCCAGGTATAGTAGTTACGACACAGGTTGAAATAGCAATCGGGGAGGGAACGCACCGCACACCCGCATAGCCCCCGCTCTTACCCGGTGCGGGAGAGCGCGGGTGAGGTGCGGGTGTGCGGGCGTCCCCCCGCCTCATACCCCGATTGCCATCTCAGCCTGTCGCGGACTATACTAGATACTTAATAATATGTTGACACGCATTATACATAGATAACTTTTACCGAACCTACTTGCCTACCTATATTCAGGCATACTCCTTACGTAAATAGAAATATTATATAGGTATTGGTATGGCTAATACCATAGAGCAGAAACAAAGAGGAGTTGGCCTAAGCAACTGTGCACTGTGATTTTCAACTAGGTCCTGACGTCATCACTGTGGGCGGGGCCTTAGTTAGTATGCTGTCTGCGTTCGTCAGGTTCACATATATTGAGACTCGTATTATCGGTGTGTTTTCGCGTTTGTAAGAACAAAAGGATGAAGTGTTGTGTTTTATCGTGTCAAAGTTATTCAGACAGACGTTCTGATGCTATGAATGGTATCACATTTCATTTGTAAGTAATTTTAAACGTAATTATTAAAATAGTTCTAGATTATTGACATCTAGTGTGAGATAGCTGAACTATGTAGTGACATCAATATATCGATGTTAGGTCGCTAAGCGAGTAGTTTTGCTACTAACCCGCAGATGGAAAATTGAGAAGTGGGCGGCGTTCCACAACCCCTCACCCCGCAAAATGTCACTCGATATTTCATAGGGAAATCTTAATACAACATCTCCTCTTTGTTTCTGCTCTATGGCTAATACCTATTTCAGTTTTTTCTTCATAGGTAGGTATCGGTTGATAATGGCGTGCGTAAAAATTAAAAGCGTGGCTTTCAAAGTTTAATTGTTATCTAATTGAAAATGATCGAATCATAAATTAAATTCCACGGTGGACTAACAAAAAACTAATAGGTAGGTACCTGCTTAATGTTACTCGTGCCTCGTAACCTACCTATTTATAAGTCTTAAGTACCTACTTATATATCCTGATGAACGGGGATAAAAAACTAGATCGCTCTACTGGTTTAGAATTTGTACCAACATTTATTTAATAAAATTATTTATTGGCACTGATTATTATTTATTCGAAGGTAGGTAGATACTAGGTAGGTAGATATATCTCGAGTATATTATGATGCCCCGACTCTGTCTGTGTCGATAGATATAGTTTTTTTAAATAACGTGTGAGAATTAGGTAATGTGAGAGACAAAAAGCTGCCTAAGTATGTTAGTCCCCGGGATGTAAGCTAACTCTTTTTCCCCAATTTCGTCAAAATCGTTTGAACTAGCGAACAGCAGACAAACAGAGAGATCGACACACTTTTGAATTTATAATAGGCACTAGCTTATGCTCGCGACTTCATCCGCGTGGACTACACAAATTTCAAACCGCTATTTCACTCCCTTAGGGGTGGAGTTTTCAAAAATCATATAGTCATAATAGCTATCTGCATGCTAAATTTCAGCCTGATCCGTCCAGCAGTTTGAGCTGTGCGTTGATAAATCAGTCAGTCAGTCACCTTTTCCTTTTAGGTACCTAAGTATATATTTAGATTAATCTGTTATAGTATGAATTGTTAGGTACCCATAACCCAGTACTGTACGGAGGTATATCTACCTACCTGAAATTCAGTAACATTTTGTAGGAGTAACCTACCTAATTGTACAAATGTCTAGAGACTGTGCTTGGTCGCCTGATTGCTTAGAGCTTACTTGTTTACTACATACCTAATATATACTAATAGCTTAGCTGGAAGATATACGAGGTTCTGATAATATAACTTTTTCAGTATATTATGGATGGACAAACGTTTTGATCATACAATTTTGGTGTATTTAGGTACATTGTTCCGTTATCACGTTTTTTACATGATTTAGGTACCTATCTACACTGTAGACAAAATCTGTCTGCGGTAAGTATACCTACCTACCTAAAGAATCAAGATCAAAAGTAATACCAACTTTAACAAAAAAATGGATTTAGTCGAGCCTCTCAGATTAAAAAGGCTATTGGGTATGTGTCCCTAATGCCTATTCAAATAATAAGATATACCTAGGTAGGTCTGGGTAGGTATAGGTAGATACACTATAAGATTTGTAATGTCTATAATAGGCATAATTTATGAATGGTCCAATATCAATATTTATTCCCACTAAGGACTTAATTGATGTCAAAGCAGTGGGTAATAGACCATTTAAATATAGTTGCGGCGCCGCTATAAATAACTTATATTTTATTGATAAGAGTCCCGCGTGGTCACTTTCAGAAACTTACGAAAAATGTTATTTTGTCAAGCATAAATAATCTTTTTATGACGATAAGCGTAGGTAAAGGCTCAAGGATTTATAAGCAATAAATATTTTACGACATGAATTAATATTCCGATCGTTCTCCGTGACGTTGTTTTTATGAGTTATCATTTTTGTGGCGACGATGTAAGGACAGAGACGCGAGCGCGGCTCCTCATATAATAATATGAAATATTGGACGAACTTATTATAAACTTGAATTGCCATTTGCTATATGTAGGTTCGTTGTTAAAAAAAAAACACAAAAAAGATCATTTCTTTTAACAACCTTTACGTTTTGTATAAAATATTGAATTAATTATTTTAAGTAGTCCTCAAGTTGCTTTATTATTTAAATATTTGATCATAAGTAGACAGAAGCTTTGTTGTTCGGATTTCTTTTATAATACCGCCCGCCGTTTGATTTGAAAGGATTTGGGGAGGCTTTAAGATCAGCTGTCATCCAACGAAATGTCGCGACGGCATAAATATGGCGGAATTGAATTTGTCCAGGTTCATAACTTAAGTAGATAGGTAGTTCGGTAGGAAGGTATGTTTAAGGTGCTATGCACATGTAAGGCTTTATGCCTCAGATGATTATTAGCCAAAAGCTATAAAAAGCAAAATTTTCAGAACATAAATACCTAATTGCAATTTTTTTCATTATCATTATCATGAATAATATCAGAATGAGAAGAGTTTGGTCATACCGCAGACTTCACACACCTTTGAGAACATTATGAAGAACTCTCAGGTATGCAAGGCTGCATGCAATGCATGCTTAAAATATTAATTTCGCAGATAACTCCGAAAAGTTAGAGATGCGTGCCCAGGATAAACCGCCCCTCCTCCCCAGGTTACCGACATCCTCTAGCTAAGCTAACACCGATCTTCAGATTCTTCTTTCACAGCGGGCATTCATGGAAAATCAGAAATTCTACGTGGACGAAGTCGCGGGCAGCTATAACACAATTAGATAGACTCCTTTAGTCGTTGGTTAGGTAATTAATGAAATGGGTAAGTATAAGGTTCACGTCACATAAGAACTGCATTTCCATTTGCATCAAGTCATACGCCGCGTCGGAAAATCGGTGAAAGCACGGAGTGGCCAGCAAGTAGTTTGTTACCTAAGACTTAAATAGACATAAGTCTAACTTGTACCTAATGCGCTTTGGCACTAGCTGTAAGCATATCAAGTATCTATAATAAAATAAAATAAAATAAAGTCGCTCAAAGGACCGCTACATTTTAAGGTATAGGTAAATACGAGAGGAATATTATACCTATATAGTACACGACAGGTTGAAATGGCACGGGTGACGTGCGGGTATGCGGGGCGTCCCCCCGCCTCATACCCCGATTGCCATCTCGACCTGTCGCGGACTATAAACGGGGTGGCAGAGGCGGCATGGATTCATAAAAAATATCTATTTAATTTTTTTTAAACGTCAACTGCGTCATCTCTATTGCAAAGTTATCTCCATCCAATGACATCTTTTACTACCAATTATGTTGGTTTCGCCTAACATAGTAAGTATTCGATTATTTTAATTACGTTCGTACCAGGGGAGTGCATCCTCCAGAATGAGCCCACTGGGCGTCGCGTCGCGCAAAATAGGCACCGGCGCAGAGTTCCCGGAGCTCTGAGAATAATGACCACCGAGAGGGTTTTAGTGGGTAGAAATCGCACATAACCCGATCTCTCCTCAAAGAGATCGGGTGTCTTGAAAAGATTTCCCCCACGTCAACAAAAAAAAGGTACCTAAGGATGAAGTGATTTTAGCGAAACAATGAGGCCAAAGTTTTTGGAGTTGATCGTCATTTACTTAGGTATTTGCCAAGTCGGTGGCGGCTTGGATGCACGGAAAGACAACGGCTAAAACTAATGCGAACTAGACGCGTCGGCTAGGGACTTGTAATTACAGCTTGCAAAATTAATGCACAGAAACTTAGATGAAATGAAACCGGAGCATAAAGTTCGTCGTAGCGCACGAGTAACTTGCTTTCGATGTCGCGGGCTAACTTGCGAGCAAAGCTCGAATAGTTTCCGTGTTTTTACTAAATTATTTCCTGTTTAGTAGGTAGTTACTGGGTAGATAGTTAGCTTACAACAAACCTACAACAATTTCTTTGCAATGTTTAAAATATCTCTACCAGTAGGTAGGTAAGTCTTTCATTCAAAGATTTAATAATCGTGACTCTTGGTCGGTGATAGCCGGGCACGCACCTCTAACTTTGCGGAAGTAAGTAGATCGTACCTACCTAATACCTATGTGCGTTTTAAGCAATTAGGTAGGTAAGTTACAGTTCTTGCAATTCACAAAGGCGAGTGAACTTTACTTGTGGTTACGTCGCCTACAAGGGCATTGTGTAGGTAAGTGTGCGTGCATGTCGGGCCAATCAGTCGCGAGCAAGCGCTTGTAAATGCACACACGCTACACAAGCATAAGCCACTCGCCCTCGTGAAATGCAAGAACTATAATAAATAACATTTGTATTAACGGTGAAAGAAAACGTCGTGAGGAAGCCCGAGAGTTGTACATAATGTTCTCAAGGTGTGTGAAGTCTGCCAATCTGCACTTGGCCAGCGTGGTGGACTATGGCCAAATCCTTCTCAATCAGAGAGGAGACCCGTTCTCAGTAGTGAGTAGAGAGATGATGAGATTTACCTACTTAGGCAGCCTTACTTTCTTTGCTCTTGAATACAACATTAATTGAATTATTCGTATTAGCAGAAGATATTATTTAAAAACATTTTTAATCTAAATTTAATTAAGGTAATCTTGACCTGATTTCATTAGGCGCGCGAATACCGCGAATAATAATCCATTCGCGGTATGTCCATTTATTTTACCCACATGATTGACAAAAAATACTTTTCATTTGATTAACAGATGGGTGAAAGTCCACCCTTTTCGTTAACTTAGACCAAACTGTTTATATAGACATTCCTGCGAGACATTCAAGAGATCTGATGGATTGACGCTGGTTCCCTGGGAACGGGGACGGGCTCTAATGTGGGACGCAACTTGCATTGACACATTGGCTCCGTGTTATACCTATCAGGAAGACAGTAGCAAGAGCGGCAGCCGCAGTAGAACTGGCTGAAAACGGCAAGCGGCGCAAGTAAGTATGCCTCTCTTTTCGAGAGATACATTTTTGTCCCGTTTGTCGTGGAGACCCTGGGGCCATGAAGTTCTAGTATTAAAATTTGTTTAAGAGACATTTCACCGTGATTAATAAATAGCCTCATCTGGTGGCAGAAGGGCTGGCTCATTTTTTGCGCAACGGATCAGCCTAGCTGTCCAGCGTGGAAATGCAGCCAGTATTCTTGGCACTATTTCACGTGGGCATGATTTGTATAGTAATTAGATTAGAGCTTTAAGTTTTGTATTATTTTCATTTAAAAAAGAGATCTAGGTATTTGATTTATTGTGAAAATTACAGGAAAAGTAGTAAAAGCGTATATTTGTGTCGCTATTTGTGTACTCGTAACAATAAAGTACCTATAAGCTGGCTCGGAGCCAGAAGTATTCAATCGGAGTTCATATAGCTAAACCTCACTGAGTACACAATTATTACACATTTTACTGACTGCATGTAAGTAGGTAGGAATCGACTGTATTATTCTTTGGAAATATAAGGTACCTACTTACTTAGGTGTAGACGTATAATAAATTACTTGTACAGTTAGGCATTAATTAAGGCATATTTTGATTTTTAGATAATAACGAGTATATTTTGATATTTTAATAAAAATATTTTGTCTAACCTTGGTAGAGAAGCCTCTATCACAGACGGTACACTTGAACGGACGTTCCTTGGTGTGGCTCCGGTAGTGGATTTCCAGTGCTGAGTTGCAGGCAAAGGTCTTGTAGCAGATGGTACACGTTGTGTTCCCGCGCACTGCATAAAAACAAATCTGTGTTGATTGCCACCGTTAAACTCCGAACACAAATACGTATCATTTATGTTTAGGTTAGTTCCAGGAAATCGTTATTTTAAAGTTTAGAATACAGTGCCCGGTATTGGGGGTATTTATTATAAGTATAAAATAATATTAGGATAGCATGAAGGATTGGAAATGCGGACGACCGGGGCGGACGTATAAGTAAAGAGCCCGCTTTCGCATACCTGCGGGAGGAAAGGCAAGTCCGAGCGGGCTGAAGGGCGATCCGCCGAGAGCGCCGAGCGCGGCGAGGGGCGTCGGTGGCGACGGCAGCGGCGAGTGCAGCGGCAGTCGTGGCGGCGTGGACAGCGCCGACGGCGACGGCGACGGTGACGGCGGCGACGCCCGTGCACTCCGCCCGCTCTCCGAACCTGTCGCCGATGGGAGGGAAGCCGTTGTGGTGATGGTTTTAACTTCAAATTCGGACGCCGAGGCGCAGACGGAGAGCGGTGAAGTTCGACGATCTTTAATACTTTGTTCGTCGTCGAACTCCCGAGTGGCGGGCTCGCGCTCGTCTCGGCCGCTCTCGTCGTCGGTTCCGCGGGAGTCCGCCCTTCGGTCGCCGGGAGTGGAAGGAGTGGGAAAAATTGGAGGTGGGATGGGATGGTAAGAATTATATTCAGTGATGTCTGAACTGGTTAGTGACTGGCAATTGCTTATTTCAGCATCGCGAACTTGATCTAAATACACATTGCATCTTTCACCCGTGTGAAGACGAATGTGTTGATGTAGCATGGTTGGGTCCGAAAATTTCTTGTGACACACGGGACACTGATGTAATAACTGTGAAGGAGGCTTTATTCGATGCACGCCCATGTGAGTTTTCAAATTTCCTTTTGTGGTAAAAGCACGGCCACACAATTTACACCGAAAAGGTCGTTCACCAGTGTGAGTTCGATAGTGCATTTGTAAAGCACTTTTACAAGACAAAACGCGATGGCAAACAATACATTCATTCGGATCGGACACCTTATTATCAATGTTATCTACTAATTGTTGTAATTTCGAAGTTTCTGATGTTTTTGTAATTTCAATGAGGCTTTCCCAGGAGTTATCGTTGCTACCTGGACGCGGTAAAATTGCATTATAAAACAAGGGGTCACGAGTGAGATCACTGTCTATTGTACTACTGGGATAGTTGTGAAACGGAGTAAGGCTACCTGAAGAGACACTGCTGGGTGGGGAGTGTGGAAACAGTGGGAATGAAGGGAAAGTACGAAGTCCCGTTGCTATTGAAATTGGTCCAGATATCGATGAGGTCTTACTTGAGAGATTTTCCGGTTGATCTGGATCGGGCTTCACGTGTGGACTATCTCTGCCAATTTGATCTTCGTTGCTGTATTTGGAATCCATGCTGCAGTCGTCATACGGTGATGTCGATGGATATCGATCTTGTTCTGCATCGTGCCCTATGTCACTGTCTTCAATTTCTCGCTTAGGTGATATACGATCAGTCTCTTCGAAGCTTGAATCTCGTTGACTCTCTTCATCTTGTGGTTCAGATTTAAAAATATCAGATGCGGGTCGAGGAGGGCTCGGTGCAGAAGGTTTGCTGAGATCAGCTGGTGCGTCTTGTTCTTCTCGCATAGCAAAAAGCGGGTGATGTGAAAGTGGCTTATCACCCAGAGGCCGCGGAGGCAGTAAATCATGATGAGGTGGCCTGTATAGTGGCAAGGTTGGCGGAAAAGGAGCTGGTGCTCCCGGAGGAAACTGAAGTGGATGCGGTGGCATTCCAGGAATAGGCCCCGGTGACAATTGCGCTAATAATGGTGGGTGGTATTTATCCAAATGTTCCGGAACAGGATTGGGATTCATTTTGACGTGTGGGAATTTTGAAGTATGCCTTTGGAAATGAACTTTAAGATTGCCTTTGGTTGTAAATCGAGAGCCACATACATTACATTTGAACGGCCTTTCCCCTGTGTGAGAACGGATGTGAATTTGAAGGGCAGAGTCACTGCCGAATACTTTTCCACAATATCTGCAGCGATGCTTAAAGAAAGGTTCATTACGGCCGCCACTTTTTCCATCATAAGGTGACATTTTTCCAGACTTTCGAAAAGCTAGTTCATCGGCAAGATTATTTGCTAGCAGACCCTGTGACGCATTGTCGAGCACTTCCTGTGCCCGTTTTTGAAGCATTTCAAGTGTATTTGGTTCATTTAAGGACGGCGGAGGATCATTGTTTGTTATAATTGAAGATGCTAATGATGAAGAAATGGAACTATAGGGTGGGTGGGACATCATAGGTGGCGATGAGTTTGGAATTTTAGGAATAGAAATCGGCTCTGTTTTGGGTGTAAGATGTGTGTGATGAGTCGACGGTAAACTTTGGCTAGTAGGAGGAGAGGGTACAACAGGAGATGGCTCCCGTGGCGGACGTGGCGGCGACGGTGATCGAGCCGGCGTTGACGGGGCGTTGTGGTCCGGTTCACTTGGCGGTGGGCTTTGGGGATCGTCCTCTTTCCGTCGCGTTAACGATAGTTGATTTTGAAGTTGACGTATTAACTGAAGTTGGAATACTTGTTGTGATTGTAGCGTGTATAGCGTATTGTGTAAAACTTGTAATTCTTGTATGGCAGCTTCATTGTTAGCATTATTTGCCATCGCTGTGGCAGCAAATTGGGCGACAGCTACTCTCGTATTTTGTAGAGCCTCAAGGGTTACGTGACCTGCCAAAGGAAAAGGTAGGCCAACGGGTGGTACGTCGGCTTCTGGTATTTCGCCCTCGCCATCTTCGAGACTATTATTATTTTCTGCATCTTGTCGATGCCTCCTGACTTGTTCTAATCGCTTATTAGGACCATCCATTTCCTCATCTCCTGAGACTACCATATCCTCAGGATCGGAGTGCATCCTCTCTTCACCCATTTGCATTGCTTTTTCATCGCAAAGCCGCTTATGATATAAGAAATCTTGAAGATTTTCGAATTGTTCCTGACATCGTGGACACATGTGTGCCTCTGAGCGATCCCTGGCTTCATCAGGCAAGGCATTGCTAATGTCTTCCTCCGAACAGGATCCCGTCGAGCTTTCACCTAAAACAAATGAAAACTTTTTTAATAATTATTATTATTATTATTTTGGTACAGCTGTATCTATCGAAACCTACCTACTTCATAATCTGTAATTATTAGGTAGGTACAAGTGATTGAAAAAATTGTAATACGGTAAAGTTCCCATTGGTATCTACTTCTAATCAATTAAAATGTGTTAATTTTTATTCACGTGCGTTCATGTAACTAGGTACAATAATAATGTTATGATAGATGCCTAATATATCTAATATTAACATACCTAATGTGCAGTCTTTAGCGATAAATAAATACCTAATTATTACTATAATTAAGATATCAATATAGAATAAAATGTTATAGTTATACTCTTTTCAAACCACCATATTTAAAAATAGAGGAACATCTACTCATCGCTAGATGGCGTTGCTTATCATATCTGTACTATAATTCGATTGATGCGGCATCTAGCTACTGTGCAACCAAAAGTTAAGTTGTTACTTTATATAAAATGTAGTTATTGCATTCATAATTCATAGGAATCTACGTAACTCTTAGACTATTTCCGGTTAGAATGAGATTAATCTCTTTACCAAATAAAAAATTATGATAGAATATTTACATAGGCACGCACTTAGGCACTGTTTTGTGCGCCTCGAAACACTTATGAAACACTTTGGTCCGTACCAAGGCAGATGGTAAAAAAGGAGTTTGTGTAGTCCACGCGGACGAAGTCGCGGGCATAAGTTAGTAAAGAAACAAATGGTTTCACCGGTTCCACCTTTTGGAATTTCTACCCCCAATCCAACCAGAAATATAAAAAGTACCTACGTCTTTCAGGACTCATCGATTTTCAAATACAAGCGCTCGAGCGAAGCCGAAACGAGTCAGCTAGTAGGTAATATATAAGTAGGTATAGATTTCTTAGGTAGGTAAGGAATTTTAAACTCACATTTCATATTAGGTATACAAATCTAATTTCCGGAGGCAATTACTAATTATAATTATTTATTGATTTAGATATCATGTCCTTCAGGCTATAATGTATATCTACACTAATATTATAAAGAGGAAAACTTTGTTTGTTTGTTTGTTTGTTTGTTTGTTTGTTTGTTTGTTTGTTTGTTTGTACTGAATAGGCTCAAAAACTACTGGACCGATTTTAAAAATTCTTTCACCATTCGAAAGCTACATTATCCACGAGTAACATAGGCTATATTTTATTTTGGAAAAAAATAGGGTTCCGTAAGATATTTGGGTTTTTCGGACACAAGGTGTAAAAAATCAACCAGAAAAGTTACTTATTTTGCGTACGCTGCCTAAACTATAAAAGATAGAACCATAAAATGTTCTAATTAATTGTAGATCTTATAAATATCTACAAAAAAGTCCGCGACACACTATACCCATCTATGTCGAGTGAGGCACAGCAACCATTTTTTTATTTAAAAATCTTGAATTTTTTTTGGACTACATTTAAACGCGTTTATTTTACTCATGCTATTAATCCTTATCAAAATAAATGATTTCATCACTAAGAACAGTTTATGGAGATAATATTTGGTCTTTGAATGATTAAAATTGGACGTTTGGTTTTGAAGTTATGGCGAAATTAAAATATTACGATTTCTGCTGCACGGCCCGTTGTATTATCTACACTAATATTATAAAGAGGAAAACTTTGTTTGTTTGTTTGTTTGTTTGTTTGTTTGTTTGTTTGTTTGTTTGTTTGTACTGAATAGGCTCAAAAACTACTGGACCGATTTTAAAAATTCTTTCACCAGTAGAAAGCTACATTATTCCTGAGTGACATAGGCTATACGGGATCTTTAATATTATATAAAGAGGTAATGTCGTTAAGTTTGTTTGTAGGGGGTAATCTTTAGAACTACTGAACCGATTTTAAAAATTCTTTCACCAGTAGAAAGCTACATTATTCCTGAGTGACATAGGCTATACGGGATCTTTAAAAACCTAAATCTACGCGGGCGAAGCCGCGGGGATCAGCTAGTCAGTCACAAATCACATGTCTACTTCCTAGTTCCTATATTTTGTGCAAGTCGCTGGCTAGAGGTGCAATGGAAAAATGGAGGAAGTTTTCAACGCTACAGGTGAAAGCTCTCTCCATTTTGGAATCTTTGATTTTGTCTGGTGGGAGGCTTCGGCCGTGGCTAGTTACCACCCTACCGGTCAAGCCGTGACGCCAAGCGATTTAGCGTTCCGGTACGATGCCGTGTAGAAACCAAAGGGGCATTTAATAAACCCATGCGGGTTTATTAAAAACTGCCAAACCCCTTCCAGGTTAGCCCGCTTCCATCTTAGACTGCATCGTCACTTACCACCAGGTGAGATTGCAGTCAAGGGCTCACTTGTATCTGAATAAAAAAAATATCTTCCATATATATAGGTAGGTACGTAGATATAAAAGGAAAAGCTGACTGACTGCTCTATTAACGCACAGGTCAAACTACTGGACATATCAGGCTAAAATTTGGCATGCAAATAGCTATTAAGAATGACGTAGACATCCGCTAAATATTTTTGAAAATTCAACACCTGGGGTAAAATAGGGGTTTGTTTGTTTAGTCCACGCGGCCGATGTCGCGGGAATAAGCTAGTAAATAATATTTGCAAACTGAATAGGTATCTACTAGAGTTTATGTATAGATACGTAATAATATAATTAAATGCTTTAAATACGAGTAACCTACCTAATAAATAAGAACTTTAGCTACCTATGTAGGTAGGTACATGCTAGGTTGTACCTACCTATCTAAAAATAATTTGTACCTGCGGCATAAGTCTTATCAACAAAATTTATTTACGGAAAACACTACCAAACGAGTGCATTAGTTTAGGAATCGGTCTATTTTTCAACCTACCTAAGTATCTATTTTTTATTGGCTTATTTTTTATTACTTCATATTTAGTGGGCTAGTAGGTCGGTATAGTACCTAAGTATAAGTTTAGGTTTTCTTCACAGACACAGAGACGGACAGACAGACAAAAAGTGATCCTATAAAGGTCCGGAACCCTTAAAAAAGCATTCGTAAGTAGTTCTTGATAAAAGCTGCTTAGGTCAAGAGCGGTGGAAGGGGCCTCCTTAGGTAGGTATATAGGTAGGTATTTTGATGGATACCTACTTTAAGAAGATAAATATTCCAGTAATTTATTGATTGTTGATGATTGTAGGTACGTAATTAGTATGAAATCAATATCGCATATTGATTACGCCATGGGCGGCCATTTATACGACCACACTCGGAGAGCGTAACTAATTTAGTTAATACCTTTTACAGCAAGCAGTAGAACATGCAAAAAAGTAGTATCTAGTCTTATGTAAATTACTGGTAAGTAAATACATCGGACTCGATTTTTTTTCACCTTATTTATAATCTTGCATTTACAAATTAGTATTTTCTAGCGCATAGCTCGTGTGCTTATATATTATGAAAAGGCGAGGACGCAATTAAATCTTAATAAGGGATTTGTTTATATATATTGATTATGAAATTTTACCTATTTAGGCAGGTATAAGCTATTAATATTTTATATTAAGATTAGTTTAATGGAAAATATGGAGTTAAAGTGATAAAGTGGAACTGGAAAAATTGGGATCGGCAAAGTAAGTAGTAGGAAGTAAGTAGTAGTAGATCGCTCTTTTTTTGGGTAAGACTGCTGAAGGGAAAGCAAAATCATAAATCGTCAGTGAAGTTCTAAGTCTAGTCAAGGACGTTCCACATTAGGCTACAATCGCGTCACCATTCCCTGCAAGTGTGAGTGCAGCAAAACGCGGGACTACAAAACAAAAACAAACTCTACATTTTCGATTTACCTACTCGTAGGTAGATATGTGGAAGAAGTGATCTGGTTACCATGTTGTGAGGATGGTTTCTATGAAGGTGAAACTACATAATTGGGAAATCTTAGAATGTTATGAAGATAGGTATTACTTATAGTGTCTGATCGAACCTTTGGCTTCAGCCGCCTCTGCTTTGGCTAAAAAAATGGGCCGTAGTTTTGGACAAAGGCGAAGTTTTTTAGCAAACAGTGAAATTGAATGAACGCGAGGCAAAAAACCTGCCAAGTGCGAGTCGGACTCGCACACAAAGCGTTGCGTATCGTCGTTTAGGCACAAGAAATACCTAACACTATTTTATGAAGCAACCATAAATCCACGATTTTTGGATTTTTCCCTCCAGGTACCTACGCATGTAAAACACATTGCTATCTGCCAAAGTTCACGATTCATGTTAACGGGAAGTAGGTACCTACCTACTACTATATAGGTAAGTTTTGATTCCCTTGACGGGTCTTGACAGATACGACAGACAGACACCGAAGTGAACATATAAGGGTTCCTTTTATTTCTAGAGATACGGAACCCTGAAAATCACCTCCGACTTCGGTTTTTGCCAAATCGACCTTCAATCGAAAATTAGATGATCTAGAGATAACCTAATAATGGGGCCAATTCTCTTGTACACAATCTCTAAACTAAACTAAATTAACAGGTCTAAATCTAGTGCTATCCTTTTCCGCAAGCAACGTTATGAAAGGGATAGCAGTAGATTTAGACGTGCCATTTTAGTTTAGTTTAGAGATTGTGTACAACGGAATCAGCCACAATATCACTTCCGTATGCAATACCTCGAATCGAAATACTTATCTAATTACCTATAGGTATAATACTTAATAGGTAGGTATGCATTTCAGCATTAGGTATGGGTATGTAAGCGAACAGCTAATTCACTTAAGTATAGTTCGCTACAGGTTGAGATGGCAATCGGGGTATGAAGCGGGGGGACGCCCTGCACATCCGCACTTCATCCGAGCTCGCCTGCACTGGATTAGCGCGGGTGATGTGCGGGTGTGCGGGGCGTTCCCTCCCCGATTGCCATTTCAACCTATCGCGTAGGTAGGTACCTACTAGGTATACTACCTTACATTGTAGCATTAAAGTACCGACTCTGTTGAGGTACGTCAGAGTATTTACTTCGCTATATTCATCATTAGGTATGTAAACGTTTTTCATTGTAGGTCGTTAACGATAAGTATTTTTGGAAAAATCCGGCCAAGTGCGAGTCAGGCTCGCGCAATGAGGGTTCCGTACTACAGTCGTATTTTTTCGACATTTTGCACGATAATTCAAAAACTATGATGCATAAAAATAAATAAAAATCTGTTTTAGAATGTACAGGTGAAGACCTTTCATATCACTCACTTCGAAAGTTGAAAATACTAATTATTAGTTCATGACCACAATTTAATTTTTTTTGTGTGATCTAACCCTAAGTTCACGGTTTTCAGATTTTTCCCCAAATGTCAGCTATAAGATATACCTACCTGCCAAATTTCATGATTCTAGGTCAACGGGAAGTACCCTGTAGGTTTCTTGACAGACAGACAGACAGACAACAAAGTGATCCTATAAGGGTTCCGTTTTTCCTCTTGAGGTACGGAACCCTAAAAAAATAGCGATATTTATAAGCCAAATGCGGCTTTGTTATGGCAACGACGGTAAGGCATGTCAATAATTAACACGTGAACGCAACCACAGAATAAGCCACCTTCGATACAATATAATCGAATATTCCACATAGGTAGTTAAAAGTTATCTAGTAGGAATTTGAATGAAATCATTTACGTACGCCACTTGTTGGAAGCTTTTTAACTTTCAGTAACAAATTGGTAAAAAAGGAACGCTATAGGTATATACGACTTCGTCCATCGTTCGTCTGTCCATCCGTCATATCTGCTTATAATTATAATAATTAGGAAGGTATGTCATACAGAAACAGGCGTTATATTATACTTTGCGAAATATCATGATATAGGTATATAAGTAAGGTATAAGAAAACACGATATACCTACCTACAAGAAAATATAAGCTTTAATCCAATAAAAAACCGACCAAGTGCGAGTCAGGCTCGCGCACCGAGTGTTCCGTACCTACTACATTCGTATTTTTCATCATCTTGCACGGTAAATCAAAAACTATTATGCATAAAAATTTGTTTTAGAATGTAGGTACAGGTAAAGCCCTTTCATAAATGATACCGCACTTGGTATAGTAGGTAATCTTACTTTAAAAGTTGAAAATATCTAGATAAGTACTATTATTTGTTCAAAACACATTTTAATTTATTTTTTTGTGATGTGACCATAAATTTACGGTTTTCAGATTTTTCCCCTAATGTCTGCAATAAGACCTACCTACCTGCCAATTTTCATGATTCTAGGTCAACGGGAAGTAGGTAGGTACCCTGTAGGTTTCTTGACAGACAGACAGACAACGAAGTGATCCTATAAGGGTTCCTTTTTTCCTTTTGAGGTACGGAACCCTAAAAACAGACAAATCTGTATGGTGCAACGCGACGTGCAGCATACGATATGCACCGCTCGCTCTCCTACTGTTAAACATGCAAGACAAGCAAGCCACCAAGCAAGCAACATGCACTAACCACCACTACTTAGGTACACACGAATCCTCCAAAACACACGTTTCACACTGACTCCGGAGCATCCTCAGGAGATAGACCTTAGGTACAATGCACATATGGGCGGATGGTTTATATCGCATGCTGCACATTGCACCATACAAATGTTTGTACGAAAAATAAAATTTACAGGCAATAATACCTATACCTATCTAATGGATGCATTGCAACATTGATGTCCACGAACAAAGCTTTATTGTCTATTTAAATAAAATAATGGTTTAATTATTTACATAGTAGGTAAGTAGGTAGGTATATCTTATTATGTTACACGTCGAAATACCTATATTAAAAATTCATGCTACCTATTATCAAGTATATTATAGATACTTATTCAATGTAAGTGAAATCTATTTAACCTTTGGTATTGGGACATCACTAATCGTCCATTGTTATAATTCATATGTCGGTACGGCTAAAATATAGTTAGATTTCAGGTTTTTTATACCTAGTTATCTATAAGAATTTATATAGGTAGGTACTTTACATGAATGAGTTATCTGAGGAGGTGGGCATTTCATGCAGCTCTACCTACTTGTTAAAGTCCATGCCAAAAGCTTCTGTTGCCCTTATTGTAAATGCAAAAGTAGATTATTATCTACTTTTGGGTTTATTTTTTATTTGTAGCAAAGGGATCAACGTACCTACTTAATTTTTGGATAAAAAGGCCTGGAAAGTGACATGACAAAGTGATTCCCAGGAAAATCAAAAAGTTTACATGGGAATTGGGATATTTGAAATTCACTATCTAAGTCCACTCGAACGAAGTCGGTCGAAGGCATCATCAAGTTACTATCCCTAGGTAAATTCACACTAACTGGTGATAATGTTTGGTGTACTTTTTTACTACACTGCCCAAACAGCATGGTACACCTACGACATAGGGGCACTAATAAAATGGCTAGGTAATTAGATAAAAGCACCAAATATTTTTATTTCCCTACCTACATTTCTACGATAAAAAATAATGACTTATATAAGTAAGTATACCTACCTACCTATCTAGGTAAAATAACGGTTTTTAACGAAATCATTTTATAGTAGGTAGGTTAAACAAAAATGTGTGCCGTGAACGGCTGAGGTAAAGTTACCTATTACAATGAAATGTAAATTTGGGTTGTCAAAACAGTGCCTACAATATCACCATCCTCATTTAATTTAGGTAATATAGGTAGATACCTACTAGCTGATGCCCACGACTTTTTACGCAAGGTTTTTCAAAAATTCCATGGTAATTCTTTGATTTTCCGGGATAAAAAGTAATGCCATTCTCCAGTTCTATCTATAGCTAGGCATCTACAGCATCTACTTATATCCTTGCAAAAATCACGTCAATCCGTTGCTCCGTGGAAAAATCAAAAACAAACACTTTTGCATTTATAATACGGATAGGTACTTAGGTCCTAACATGTTAAAGTATTTAGGTAGGTATAGGAGACTATTTAATTTGCAAATTTATACATCATTGGGAACGCTATTTACCTAATATTTATACTTAATTAAAATTTGTGCTAAAATATGGGTAGGTAGGAACATCATTTATGTTTTAGAACTCATAGATATTATGGTTGTCATTTTAAAAACTTGTAATATTATTTTTATCAGCTATTTATTAAGTGATCAACTTCATAAATATTAGCAGTCATCATCGTGCTCGGAAGCCATTAACGCCCAGAATTTCATAATGGTATTAAAGTATTTCTTCTTATTAAAAAGTCCACGCGTGTAAGCATAAATTTGCTTATCACATATTAATTTTTCAACTTTCACCATAAAATTTTTAATGCCATAGCGTCGCTTTATCTTTATACGATACACAAAAACATTCAGTTGTCGCATTTAAAAGTAAAATTTCAAAAATGAACGATCCAAAGATGCCCTTCTCTAACGCACCGCGGCGCGCGGTCGGAAATCGGAATGTTTACATCCAAATGCAAGCGAAAAGTGAGCACCTACACAAAACATTCATAATAATCCCGGATAATCTTGCGGTAAGGGCTTAAATGTCTCATTTGTAGCGAGATACCGGTGCGGTTAATGCTAAGTTTGTAAGAAGGAGGATTAAAGGTGTCTGTTTGTCGCAATTTGGCTTTGAGCTTTGCGTTAGTAAACGCGACGCGGCGCGCTCAAAGACGGTTCGCTTGGTTCGGTCCGCTGCCGACGCGCGAACCTACGCAGAAATACACAAAAAACCGGCCAAGTGCGAGTCAGACTCGCGCACCGAGGGTACCGTACTACAGTCGTATTTTTTCACATTTTGCACGATAAATCAAAAATTATGCAAAACAAATAATATAAAAAGCTGTTTTAGAATGTACAGGCCATGTCATATGATACCCCACTTGTAAGTAATCTTACTTTAAAAGTTGGAAATACTAATTATTTGGATAAACAAATAATTAGTATTTTAATGTAGATAATGGGTACATACTACGGGTAAAGAACAAGAAAGAGGGTAGTTCGCTATTGTCTTTGATAGCTCGAACTTCATCTCTCGCAGACCGCAGTCCTGTCGTGGCCACGACCCGTACAATTGGGTTGAAATATCGACAAATAAAAACGTCAAATTAATCGTGATATGTATACCTACCTACCCGTTATATAAGTAGGTAAGTACATTAAAATATGATATCGTTAAACCACGAAATGAGCTTAAAATCACTAGTAAAAATAATTAGTATTTCCAATTTTCAAAGTAAGATGTAGGTACTGGTAGGTACATATTTTTTTTGTGACGTAGCCACAAATTCACTGTTTTCGAATTTTTTCCTTTAGGTACTTGTGCTATAAGACCTAACTATCTTCCAAATTTCATGATTCTAGGTCAACGGGAAGTATCCTATAGGTTTACTTGACAAACACGACAGACGGATAGACAGACAGACAGACAACGAAGTGATCCTATAAGGGTTCCTTTTTTCCTTTTGTGGTACGGAACCCTAAAAACGTTATTGGTGTCCATTTTCGGCGTCCGGGCCGGCTCGTCTCTTGATTCAATGCCAAAGAGTAGGTATTCCAAATTTTGAAGCGATAAAAAATACATTCTGTGATTTGACTTCAATATATTATTTTGATCGTAGGGCTCAGCCTTACAGACTGTATTTTTATCGGCTAAAATTAAGACCACTTTCTGACTTGGAAGAGGAGAATTTGGAAACTTTGTCAAGCAATTTCTATTCTCGTGCAAAATACTTACAAAATGTCGAAAATATACCCTATCCTTCCCCCTTATTTCCGAAGTTTACCAATCCAAAAATCTGAAATAATTATGGTCAATAGATATTTAGGTAGGTATGTATACCTATTTACAAAAAAAAACCGGCCAAGTGCGAGTCAGGCTCGCGCAATGAGGGTTCCGTAGGTAGGTACCTACTACAGTCGTATTTTTTCGACATTTTACAGGATAATTCAAAAACTATAATACCAACATAAAAATAAATAAAAATCTGTTTTAGAATACACTGGTGAATACCTTTCATATGATACCCCACTTGATATAAGTAGTTATCTTACTTAGAAAATTGAAAACACTAATTACCTATTAGTTCAGGACCACAATTTAATTTTTCTTGTGTGATGGAACCACAAAAAAGGGTGCAACAGCCTATTGTGTAAAATACCTACTTACCTAAATAAGGCACTAAGGTAGGGAAAAGGTAGGCAGAACTTATCCCTGTACTTATCTATGGAGTTCCAATAGTAAGTAGGTAGGTAAGTATCTGCTTTTATTACATATCTAAGTATTTACTGTCTTTTAGATCGGGTCATAGGTAGGTCGTCATATATCTATTGTTTGTCGATTTCACTAAATAGGTACCTACCATTAGCATTCTAATTTGTGCGCTTTAGAATTTAAATTAAATGGTAGGTATTAATTAATACACTTACAAAAAAATATTATTCATATTATTGGCACATACATTAGTTATCATTATTCATCATTCAAGGTAAATGGACGCTAGTACATTCGATATTTCATTTTTTTTTTATTCAGATACAAGTTAGCCCTTGACTGCAATCTCACCTGGTGGTAAGTGATGATGCAGTCTAAGATGATAGCGGGCTAACCTGGAAGGGGTATGGCAGTTTTTATTAAACCCATGCCCCTTTGGTTTCTACACGGCATCGTACCGGAACGCTAAATCGCTTGGCGGCACGGCTTTGCCGGTAGGGTGGTAACTAGCCACGGCCGAAGCCTCCCACCAGACCAGACCAGAAATTTAGAAATTATAAAATTCCAAACCCCTGCCAGGAATCGAACCCGGGACCTCCCACTATTAAGACCACAGTGCTCACCACTGCGCCAGGGAGGTCGTCAAAATAAAACCGGCTTTCGGTCGAGTTTCCATTTAGGTACTTTTATTCAGACAACAAACGTAATAATTACTTTAAGTGTTCTATCCGCGTAATTATATCACATTATACCAAGATAGATTATACCCAGTGGCGTGCAGGTCATAGAGGCATAAATGCACTGCTTCCCCCGGTTGTAATAGCTCAATGCAAATTTTACATTATGACCTGCCAATAAACAGGTTCCTACCTAACTAATGCCTACCCTGGCTTCAAACCCTGTGCACGCCACTGATTATACCTACCTACCTATCCTTATGAAAATACTTAATATTATGTCTGCAATGGTCTGTAGTTTAAAGTTTCATTGACTAAATAATAAAAAACCGGCCAAGTGCGAGTAAGGCTCGCGCAATGAGGGCTCCGTACTACAGTCGTATTTTTTCGACATTTTGCAGGATAATTCAAAAACTATGATACATAAAAATAAATAAAAATCTGTTTTAGGATGCACAGGTGAAGACCTTTCACATGATACCCCACTTGAATAGTTATCTTACTTAGAAAATTGAAAATACTAAATTTTATTAGTTCATGACCACAATTTAATTTTTTTTGTGTGATCTAACCCTGAATTCACGGTTTTTTTTTCCCCAAATGTCAGCTATAAGATCTACCTAGCTGCCAAATTTCATGATTCTAAGTCAACGGGAAGTACCCTGTAGGTTTCTTGACAGACAGACAGACAGACAGACAGACAGACAGACAGACAGACAGACAGACAGACAGACAGACAGACATACAGACAGACGGTTCGGTTTGAAAATTCTTTCACCAGTAGAAACCTACATTATTCCCGATTGACATACCTAAGCTATATTTTACTTAAAAAATTAGAAATCCCAACGGACATTGTAATAAGCTACCCGTGCAAAGTCGGGACGGGTCGCTAGTAAGAAATATTTTCGTACCTAGGTACTCTATCAATGAGGTCTAGATAGTGATAAGTCGGGAACCTCATCTTGATGAAAAATGTTACTGGCACTATAAAATTACCTTACATTTTTTTGGGTCATCAGATATAGATTCTTGTTTACATAATATTATATCTAAACACTTTATGCACAAGAGCATGAAAAGCAGTTTTACTTTTAGTCCTCTTACACTTTACAGCCAGCATAAATAAGAACTTTACGAGCATGAGAAGTAAAAAAATAATTTAATTGAATTTATAATTCAATATTCAGTTTGGGTCAATATTCTACACCAAATATCAACATTTCAGGTATGGTTGTACACATATAGTACTAACTCATTTCGTCTACGAGCTAGAGACCTGTGACATCCGGATAGACAGACAGATAGACGACAGCAGAGTGACATTAATAGGGCTCTATAAATGTCTACCCTTTGTGTACGGAACCCTAAAAAATTACAGTGTATTGTCATCACGGACTGATAAACCTATCATGATGAAAACACTGCTTTCATCAAAGAACTTGCCATGTATTTGTAAATACATTAGTATATTATATCTACCTATTAGGTAGGGGAAGATTGCTATAATTAGAACACTTAACATCACGGCTTAAAATTAATTAAACTATTTATAAAACAAATCACAGTTTTTCGAGATAAATGAATGAAACTGTTTCTTTAGCAGTTGCCTTCTTTGGACCATGGTCGCCTTAATTGGACCTCTAGGTTGCCATCAATGGACTTCGACAAATTTGACTAGTGGTTAAATTTATGTGCAGTGCGATAGTGGAGGCAACCCATGATAAACTATTATTATTAATAATATTATATTACAATTTTATGCAACTTAGAAAGGGACAGGCTCTCAATTCATCACTAAGCTTCCAATACCAAGTAACTAACTGAAACAACAAAGAATACCTAAATTAAATCTTTCTTTAAAACTTGCCATGATTGGACCGGTCCAAAGATGGAAACAAATAATGGTCCATTTAAGGCAACTAGGTACTTTATACAAAAATATATAAAAAGGAACAATATCTATAGCCCTATCTTTTAAATAAAATTTTATTCAAGAATAGACATGTTCTAATATTTTAATTTAGATATTATACTCAATTGAACGGAAGTGCAATAAATGTAATTAGGTACATCAGTTTTTCGGTAGGTAACGTAATTTTTACTTCCCGGGGATCGAAAACACACTTAAGTAGGTACGCACGTTATTCTTTGGTGAGTCTCACGATGCTATGACAATGCCTTGGCGCGTACCTAAGCGATGTTCCCTGGTGTGATTAGTTTTGCGCCAGTTTTTTGTTGTCGAATGAAATAATAACAGTAGGTATTGGGTAGTTTATTTATGATAAAGGTAGGTAGGTGTACCTACTTATTACCTAAATAAGTCCAGTATTTTGAACAAAAGGAAAAGGTGACTGAGTGACTGGCTGACTTATCTACCTACCAACGCACAGCATAAAACTACTGTTCGGATCGGGCTGACTTTTTCAGTTCAGAAGCTTCAGACTCCTGAAACAGTTCAGAAATCTGAAAACTATAAACTGAAAACAATTGCAAATATAAAACAATCTTTGCTGCACATTGATTTTTGACCTTTAGAAGCAAGCGCCCATAGTACCTACCTATACCTTTTACTGGTCATGTCCTTTCACCGGACAGATGTTGTGAATGAAGATTGAAGTCACTATGCAAAAACTTGTGTCCACAGAATAAAAATAACTAGTACTTAAGTATCAATCGTTAATAGATAAAAACTTTTCTAAATACTTTATAGAGCGGTCGTAAAACAGTGTAGCGGTTAGATTAATAAAATTTGACGGCCTGTCATTCTACTAATATAGAGCCACTTAGGCTTTTATCAAAATGTGTTACTCAACCACGGTCAACTAGGTACAATCTACGCTTTATTTACACAATATTTAAGCTTATTTTTGATTACTCGTGCCCTTTCATAGTCAAATGTTTCTTTGATATTTGAAATAAATGTTAAGTAAATATGAAGTATTTACGACGTGATCTTTATTATTTAAAGCCCATTATAGTTCTGATTTTAACCATTTTTGTTTTGATATTATCGTATACCTAATAGGTAACATCACTACCCATATTAAGTATAAATACAAAAGTGTGTTTGTTTATCGGTTTGTTGAGTGACATAGGTAATTTTTTTTCCCGGAGCTCCCACCGGATTTTTAAAAACTTATCTAAATATACGCGAACGAAGTCGTGGTCATCAACTAGTGGATAGTAATTATGTAAGCCACCATCATGGTTGTATTCTATTAATTATCAAGACGTTAAGCGAATCCTCTCATCAGAAAAAACTCCTTTAACTGTCGGGATAGGCACCTACCTAGTACCTATACCTACCTACTTGGTCAGTGGAATTTAACCTTTCAATTTGATAATGAGATAGTTCAATAGTGATAAATAGGAGCGCGAGCGTGACGAGCGCAATTTTTTTGTTTTAATACAAAAAATTGAAGCGAAATGGAAACGAGCTCAACCTTAACAAAATTTTATGTTTTTAAAGCATCTTTTAAATGAAAATAATTGAGATGAAACCCAGACCTAGCCATGCTTTGATAGGTAGGTAAGTACCTATCTATCATATTTATTGTTACTTATAGTTAAGTAAGTACCTATGTTAATTATGTTTTTCCACAAAATATCTGGAAATAAAATTAAAACTTTTGTAATAAAAAAAATACATTAGGTATTGTTGTCATTTAAAATCACGGTTTTAAAAGTCAAGTACCTACGTAGGTAAAGACAAAAATATGAAGGTAGGTACCTGTTTAAGCTTTTCAACAGTATTTGCTTTTTACCAAGGGAGTCTAAAAGCAGGTTCAACAGAAGGTATCAGTTTATTTAATTAATTTATTTTTGCTCAAATTTTTAAAGAGATCACAAATTCTTATCAATCAGTGGCGGATCATGACATTCTGAGACACGAGGCGGCCCCTGATCTCGACTCTGGAGGCCCCCTTAAATTGGTTCACTAAATCAAATGAAATATATATCGTATTAAGTAGATATCCATTATTTTTTTATCTCGAGGAATGTAAAGTCACTAAGGAAATAAGAAAATATTTCTAGATAGGTTAAAATCCAATAAAAAGTTTTTATACAAGATATCTACTAAATAATTTTCTCAGATAAAAATAAAATCATAGTTTTAACAGTGAATTTTTTTATTTTTTTATTTAGGTAAGCATGCTTACCTAATATAAAACGTTTATCAAAATACCTAAAGATTTACGAAATAATTATACTTAAGCAAAAGCGAAGCGAGCGTAGATTACCTATTTATTTAATTTTACAAAAAACGTACCTATAATGGAAGTGAAGAGGAAATCAGCATCTAGATCCATACTAATATTATAAATGCGAAAGTGTGTCTGTCTGTCTGTCTGCTAGCTTTTTACCTAACCTAACCTAAGAGTTTAATCGATTTTGAGGGGTACAGTGTGAGCTTGCATCCCGAGGAAAGACATAGGCTACTTTTTATCCCGAAAAATTAATGAGTTCCCACGGGATTTTTAAAAACCTAAATCCACGCAGACGAAGTCGCGTGTACCATCTAGTGCTAAATTATATAATGCTTGCTATATTCGAAAACAAGTAGAAAATAAATTCACAGCAAAATGAAAGCGCGAGCGAAGGGGGTGCGAAAAAATTGTTTGTTTACAGAAACGATGCCTATAGGTATACCTACCTATCTACATAACGAAAGAAATCAGGAAATCAACGTCCAAATATTAAATAATAAAATATGCATATCTATCTACTAAGTAAGTAGATTCAAAAATCGAACAGGAAATAACGAATCCATCATGAAATTTTTCTTTAATTTTACAGAAAGCAGACCCCCAACTCTTAATTCCTTAACATACTGCCTGATTTATTTCACAATTTTTCAAGATGTGGAGGCCCCCTAAAATTGGAGGCCCGAGGCTCGCGTCATGCACCTTATCTGTCACTTTTAACAAATTGACGATACCTATGTATGTCTAAACTCGTTTCCGTTATAATGATAACAGTATAGGTAATTATAAAAATGTATAGGGAAAGACCTCGAAGTTTGTTAATCATCAATTTTGAAGGTTAATAATATATCAGCTTACATAAATAAATAAGTAATGAATTGATGGTTAGGAATTTGAATGCTGAGTGCACTCTTGTGTTCAACATGCAATCAATATAAAAATACTTATAGGTACATAATATTATGTTCTCATAAGTAGGTACCTACCAACTTATTGCTTTCATTTCCAACCTAACTAAGGAATTAAATCTCTTTTAAATTATGGTACCTACCTAGAGTTGATTATTATGACCATTACTAGGTACCTCTACCTACCTAGTTACACAAAGGTACTACCTATTATGAAATAGGTAGGTAGGTACCTACCTATGTATGTATTAATTGAACAACAATGTATGTTTTGGGTAGGTATATGTTTGTGTTTATATCACGCAAAAACTAGTGCATCGATTTATCATTCACAGATAATAAAAGGGAGGTAGATAGGCAGTAGGCACCTACTATTATAATGTACCTACCTACTTAATCAGGCTTAAATAAATAGGTACGTAGGGGAGACTGGGTACGGTTGTGACTTTCTTATTTTGATTGCTAATAAAATATTCTCTAGTGTGCCAGTTAGCTGCATGAAAGGTGCAGACTCTAAAGTTGCAGTTGCCCCGTAGGTATATCTAAATACTGAAATTGGCTACCTAGGCACAATAATTATTAATTCACAGAAACGGATTAAAAACAAAAAAAAACATTTTGTCACAACCAACCCCGTGCCATGGGTGGTTGTGACAGTGATTGAGGTTGGTTGTGACATGTGTAAAATATGCTCGAAAGTGGTCTCAAATCACTTTTATTGTTAAAAACTAATATAAAATGATGCATCTTATCTTTGAATATTTTAACAGTCTTTATTATAAGGATAAGGAAAGAACAACCTAGCAACTAACGTGCCCAGTTCAACTTAAATTACGGCTCCTACCTGCTATGGGTGATTGTGATGACTGTTTCTTCAACTTTACATAATATAATATAAGGTGGTTCATAGTTAGGTAGGTATGTCTGTCCATGAAAACATGGAAGTTGTCAAAAAATATTCTAAATTAGTTTTGTTAAAACTTATTGCTTTTAACTTACTGACATCTGTGTCATGTGTGTAAACAGCAATAAACTAAAGTGAAAATAATAATCTACCTATACCTATTTGTTACATAGGTAAGTACCTAAGTACCTAGAGGGATGATCAATCTTTTCTCACTGGGTTCTAAATACACTATACTAAACTGTGGCTATTAAACCTACCTGTTTAAGTAGGTGTATTATCTAGGTAGATAGAAGATGTAAACAAAATCACGGCCCGAACATTGTTGCTCAATTTACCCTTGTAGTAGGTACCTACTTTACCTATCAACTACCCTTGAATCTGGTAGATATTGTGGTTTTTGTAATTCGCAATAAAATATCTATTAATAATATTATGTTTATTTTTATCGATAGGTACTAAGATAAATTTTTACGTGGGTAGTTCAAACACTTTTAATTTTCAAATTCAACACACATTCATTCACAACAAACCTACTACCTATTGTAAAAGGAGTGGTGTCAGTTAGGTATTATCAGTCATAAAAATGAAATACATCCAGATAATTTAATTATATTAGGTAGGTACTTATATATTTTGTAAAAATGACAATAACGTGCATGTATTATCCACATGTTATTGCTTATTAGGTATCTATTGTAATTTATTTACAAATGACCTTTGTCTTTGGTTTTAAAGATATTAAGTAGGTAAGTAAGTATTTAATAAATCCTATCGGCAATTTTTCATGTCTCTTGAAATTTACTTTCCTGAAAACTTTATGCTACCTATTTATCTAATATCTATTATTAACTAGGTAGGTACTAATTTGAAATAACTACCTAGTTATAATTTTTTTGTTAGTAATAGTAAAATTCTCTGATGACTAATGTAGAGCCAAATAAAATTGTTAATCATTACATAGGTATTACATAATATTATGAAAATCACAGATCTTAAAGTTTTTCGTTATTTAGTCAACAAAAAACAACACCTAAGTAGATATTATATTCAGGTCTTTTATACTAAAAACTCTTACCCGATTTTTGTTATTTTGCATCTGCCTACACGCGCGCAGGTAAAATTATTTCAATTTATTCGCAATGGTTCACCACAAATTATATTGCATCCCTAAGTATAAACTCACTAGATACACCTACCTACTGCCGCACATTTTCCTCCTAAAGCTCGGACGGCTCAAGTCGTATCACTGCACTGTTTACTCACCGAGGGCAAAATGTAGAGCTCACTTTTCGTATGCCAAAATAACGCTAACTGAATCATTACCGTCGCGATTTTTCGAACGGGTGTAAACTAAAACATGAGTTATAATAACACGAACGGCGAGTTTTCCTAAGTTTTCACAATTTTCAAGTGGTGTGATGTGCTGTGGAGGGTGGTCGTATGTCGAGAGGCAGTGGTAGAGGTAGGGTAAGTACCGATGGAGACGCGTCGGACGCAGGCGGGCTTGACTCGCGGCATGGTGAGTCGCAGCGGAGCGGCGCTGAGGGTCAGAGCCGGCGCATGGCAGGGCCGGGGCGGCGTCGCGGCGGCCTGGCGCTCGGACTGCGGGTCACTCGCGCGGAGCCGCACTCGGCTCGGTCGGCGTGCGGAGTCGGAGTGTAAGCGATCGCACGGTGCGGCCGGGCGCACCTCTCGCCATCTGAAGCGGGACTGAGCGCGAGGCGACGGCGGGCGGCGCGCGGGTGTCGCGCGCGCGCACCAGGTATACGGTTATGACAGGGAGGCGGGGCCGCGCCCGGCTCATAAATCAAACTTCGCCCATTCGCACGCGCCGCACTCCACTCCCTCCTCCATATTCCATATTCGGGGCGGAGCATATTTTCATAATCATAACGCCTCATATTCATAAAGTGACATGTGTCCGAAGCCGGCGCGAGGCACGGTGGGCGGCGCCGATGCCCGCTAGATGGCGGTGGCCGCGCGCCCCACGATTCCCACGAAGCCTCCCACATTCGCTAATTGAAGCTACACTTTGTAAGTTATAATCCTTTGTTTGTCAATAATTGCTATGTTATTGTTAACAATCATTGTAGTTGTAATAATATTTGTTTCAGTCTTACTTTAGATTGTACCTACCTAGCTATAGATTGCATGAACATTTTAATAAATTATAATTATTTTGTTTACAACATAATTAGGTAATTTGATAGATATGGTACCTACCTATATAAAAGAAAACCCGCTCACTTCGCTCATAATACTTAAGTATTACTTAATATGTAGGTAGGTACTTATTTGCTTAAAAACAGAGGTAAATATTAAATTTTAATTTTCTTATCTAAACCTACTTACTTACTATACCTAACTATAGGTAGGTATCTACCTACTACTTAGTTCTAAAAGAGCAGAAATATCTATTTATAGGTAGGTAGGTACCTATGTAGTAACTTTCCTATTATTTTTCTTAGAGATTTACGACATTTCATAGCCTAGGTATAAATACCTAAGTACCTAGATGTAGGTAGGTAGGTAGGTAGGTACCTATTCGATTAATCGTTGAAATCCCTCAATATTTCCCTGACTCATCATGGCTCGATAATAAAAAGAGCTGTAACGAATCCTTCGACATTGACATCCGTAACTATAGACACCTCATTCAAGCTACCGATTTAATTTTTAAAACTTCCCGTTCGTGATCAAAAAGCGGAGGTCGGGAGTCGTGTCGAGACCCTTGTGTGCAACTTAAATTAAAATAAAAATAGGAGCAAGGTCGTAACCAGGGGGTTGCTACCTACCTACTTAGGTAAGTACTTAGTGGCACCGATTCTGTTGTCTTTCTCTAAACTAAATTTACAGTATTTGCATTTTTTTTAATAGGTAGCCTATTGCTAAAAAACCGGCCAAGTGCGAGTCAGGCTCGCGCAATGAGGGTTCCGTACTACAGTCGTATTTTTTCGACATTTTACAGGATAATTCAAAAACTATGATATATAAAAATAAATAAAAATCTGTTTTAGAATGCACAGGTGAAGACCTTTCATGATACCCCACTTGATATAGGGTAAGGTTGCCATCGTTGGACCGACGCTTTGAGTGGACCATCGATGTTTCTCGGAATTGGAAAGACCTGTGCGTGAAAGAAAGAGATAAAACACATTCTCTAGAACTCTTTTGCTTACTCCACAACCGCCAGTGTACCAGCAACGTCCATTTGGAAGTGACGTTTTTTTGTGTGTCAGAGAGTGCAGTAAATTTTTTCATGTGGTGGTTTGACGTAGCAAGTTAGTAACTTAGCAAGTTAGTAGTAGTTCTTTAACGTGTCTCAATTTTACTACAGCTAGTGGGTTTCATATGAAACTGGCTTGCTTTTGGTACACGATTAGTAAGTTTTAGGATAACGTATAAGTGGTGAATGACATTTTACTAATGAAGTACCAAGTTGCTATCATTGGACCAGTCTTACTTGCCATCATTGAACTGGTCCAATGATGGATCTGTACGGGAAACAAAATTTATTTTTTATTTTTAGGATGGCTGAGAATGATGAAAATGAGCCCAGTAAAAGCAAAAAGCTAAGGCTATACTATACCTGTAACGAAACAAGTATGGCGCTTGCTCTTGAAGCACATAAGTCCAAAAAAAAATTGGTCTCAAATGGGCAGCTAGATCTTACGGAGTTCTGAAAGCCACTCTTCTGCTTTTGTTATTTACGTGAAAAATTAAGCTTTGTAATGTCGCAATATTGTGATCTCAAGTTGTTTGATTATTTGAAGTAAATTAAAATTATAAAAATTAAGTAGGTATACCTACCTACCTACAAAAAATTTCATTTCTTATTAAAAAAAATTTTTTTTCGAGTTTCCATTATTGGACCAGTTGTATAAGTTGCCTGTGTTCCAATCGTGGAATCTTTGGGGGTCCAATCAAGGTGCTGGTGGTCCAATCAAAGCAACTTTTTACCTGAGCTTTATTCGAGGTTTTCTCCACTATATGTTGTTTTTATGACACTTGAATAGTTTCATGTTACAGTTAATCATATTTGCTAACCAATGACAAAATTTAATAGTTCTACAATAAAAGATTTCCAAGTTATCGAAATGTAAAAAAATGTGGTCCAATAGTGGCAACCTTACCCTTCCTATCTAAGTATAATACCACAGCCCCCGCGCTATCCCGCACCGGGTTAGCGCGGGGGCTGTGTGGGTGTGTGTCCCCACACCCCAATTGAAATCTCAACCTGTCGCATATCATAAGTAGGTGGGTAAATTTTTTGTTGGAAATGGTGCCTACCTAGGTAAGTATACCTAATAATACGCCTTTTTAAGGTTCCGTAACTTAAAAGAAAAAAAGGAACCCTTATCCTATAGGATCATTTCCTTGTCGGTCTGTCTTTCAAGAAACCTATAGGGTATTTCCCGTTGACCTAAAATCATGAAATTTGGCAGGTAGGTACAGACCGTTCACTGTAACTTTTCCCCTGACGTTATGTTGGCACCATTGCAAATCACACAATAATGAACCCTAAGTTCTAAGGAATAAAGCATACAAAGCAATGGTGCCAACATGACGGCAGGGGTAAAGTTATAGTGAACGATCTGTATGTTCCTAGGTCTTATAGCACACGTACCTAAAGGGAAAAATCCGAAAACCGTGAATTTGTGGTTACATCACAAAAAAAATTAAAATGTTTTCATAAACCAATATTGCTATTTTCAACTTTCAAAGTAAGATTAGGTATACCAAGTGGGGTATTATTATGAAAGGGCTTTACCTGTATATTCTAAAACAGTTTTTTATTTATTTTTATGCATAATGTTTTTTGATTTAACGTGCAAAATGTCGCAAAAATACGACTGTGGGTAGTAGGTAAGGGAAATGTCCCAATACTCGTCGGTTTCTCAATTTAGCTGACTTTGCAGCTTTGCCACGTTGCTGTTAGTGAATTTAGAACAAAACAAATTACATGACAAGAAAGCAGATATTATAATGTATTTATTAAATATAATTTTGGAATTAATAAGTTTCATTAATGTTATTAAATAATTAAAAAATACAAAAATGAGTGATTTGTACCAGTATCCGTCAGATTTGTCCTAATTATCGTCAATGCGTCCCAGAACTCGTCAATTTTTAACAATAATTTAAACTCTATTGCCGTAGACATAAGGTTTATTTTAATTTCATTTTCAAGTTGTGATTTTTTTTACATCGCCACTCGAGCTGAGAAAATGTGTAAAATATAAATTTAACTAGTCGTTTTAAATGAAAAACTATTGGATTCTGGATTTTCAAGTCATGGCGGGAAATCCGCGCCTCGTCCTTGGCCGTTTACGTTGTCTATGATATATCATCATCATCAACCGATAGACGTCCACTACTGGACATAAGTCTTTTGTAGGGACTTCCACACGCCACGGTCTTGCGCCACTTGAATCCAGCGGCTCTCTGCGACTCGTTTGATATCGTCCGTCCACGTAGTGGGGGGTCCACCTACGAGTATTAGGTAGCATTACCTACTATATTGTTCAAGTTGTTTTTAGATATTGTTCAAATAGGGATGATGACTACTAGTCAAATAGGCATCTTTTTAAAATTGTTTTTCTGTTGCTTGTTATATTTTAATATTTATATTTATGAACCCCAAATTTTCTCGCTCTCTCATTTGTAACTCCACTCAATTCGATAGCAAAAAATACCGAAAGGGCTTCAGGACCTGGATCACATCCACACGCTGCGGCAGGTTATACAGAAGACTGAAGAATATAATCAGCCACTTTGTTTAATGTTTTTATGAAAAAGCCTTAGATTCCTTCGAAACATAGGCTGTATTGAGATCGCCATAAAGGTGCCAAATCGACTACTGGCATATTCAAGTGCTGAAGTGCTTGTACGAAAACCGCCACGATGACAGTCCGCATTGAGAACCAGGCAAGGAGTCGTAACCCCCCCCCCCCCCCCCCTCCCCCCCCGAAGCCCTTTACCGCTGCTTTAGAAGACTGTTTTAAGTTTCAGGATTGGAAAGGTCTTGGCATTAACACTAATGGCGAGTACATCACTCACCTTTGATTTGCCGATGATAATGTATAGTCGTTATTGCAGAGACTCTGGAAGACCTTAATGCAATGCTCAATGACAGCAGAGCTTCAGAACAGGTGGGCCTAGAAATGGACATGAGTAAGACAAAAATCATGACTAAGGCTCATGTCCTGCCCCACCCAGTAATGATTAAGAGCTCTGCACTCGACATTGTAGACGAGTAGGTATGTATACCTGTTGACATATGGTTCTGAGACATGATTGCTAACTATCAACTTCATAAAAAAGCTCAGAGTCTCTCCATCGCCCAGACCCAATTGCAACGATCGTGCAATTGGGTCGAGATATCGACAAATAAAATTAATAAACTACTCGTGGAATGTAGCCGTTATCTACATAATAATATGTCGTTAAACCACGAAATAAGCTTGAAATCATTAAATCACTTGCTTTAACGATGAAAGTCGTGGTCAAAGGCCGGTCAGGCTTCACAGACTGTGGCGAAACTCGGGTTAACTCGCAACAAGGTGATGCTGTGTGTGTGGTGGGATTGGAAGGGCATTATTCATTATGAGCTGTTATCACCAGGCAGGACCATCGATTCTGAACCCTACTGCGAACAACTGATAAGATTACAGCAAGAAGTTGAGAGAAAGCGGCTGGAATTAATCAACAGAAGGGGTGTGGTTTTTCATCATGATAACGCTAGACCTCACACATCTTTAGCCACTCAGCAAAAGTTAAGAAAGTTTGGCTGGGAGGTGTTAATGCATCCGCCGTATAGTCCTGACCTTGCACCTTCAGATTTCCAGCTGTTTCGGTCTCTTCAGAATTCTTTAGGCAGTGTCAGGTTACAACATCACTAGAGGACTGCCAAAACGACTTGTCGCGGTATTTTGATCAGAAGTCCCAAAATTTCTATAGCAATGGGATCATGTCCCTACCTACAAGACGGCAAAAAGTTATCGAATAAAATGGTACCTACATACTTTAGTTAAAAGTAAATAAACTATACTAATTTTTTTTTGAATTTTCGTAAAAATGCGAAGAAACTTTTTCCCCAACCTAATATTAAGATTATTGTAAAGTTATGTTAAAAATACTGATGCCCATTAAAAATGAAATAATTTCGTTTCTTTATAACATAATATATCTGATTTTAATTTTTGTTGTTCAAGTACACGATATTATAGATTAATTATTGGTCTCGATGCACGATATAACTGAAATTATACACACGTTTCAATCTCCAATATGTCACCGTTTTTCACATAATATAGCGTCCAATTCAATCGCCACTTTAAAACTCCCTATTTCATATGAGAGCCCCGCAGAAATAAAGCTTTTATATTTTTGTAATATTCGGCTGAAGGCCGTCAGTTTTCATATTATGTTTAAATTTGAAGTAATTGCGGTCAGTAATTCAGAAGTTATAAGGCTCTGGCGGACAAACGGACAAGTGCCATTTCACTGAAGTAGACTCAGAGACCTCACTTCGCTCGGTCAAATATATACGGGATCAGATAAACATTACACAGCATGCTAAAATTATAAAACTTTAACTTCGTCGTAGTCAGGTTAAAAAATAAAAACATTGCATCTTCAATTTAAGTACAGATTAACTGTCCAAAACAGTCACTGTCTGTGTACCGCAACTGAAACTCTTATCACGTTGCAATAAGGTTTAAAATTTAACAGTGTCGGTATTACGTTCATTTTTCTAGTGTGTCCCAGTAACCGTCAAAATAGTATGAATTTTGACGAGTATCGGGTCAAGTAGGGATTTCAAAGTACCAATAGATGTCACATGCGTTAAATCATAAATAATAATAAAATAAACACAGTTTTATAGATTATTTCGTTAGAAAATTAACTTGACTGTTGTATAAAATCATCAGATTTACCAGAGTGTCCAATAGATGTTTCAAAACTTTCTTCGAATACTAGCATGTGGGACTACGATTGAGTGACTAAACCTGGCTAAAAACACAAATTTTGAAAATGCTAACTTTGAATGCGTTTTTCTCCAACGCTATTATAGTTTGGATTAAATGTTTTTATACTTATTTATGGAAAATACTATCACAAATATGTTGCCATAAAAAGTTTTCATTTAGTTTTTGCTAGAAATTAATAACTGACCATTTTTTACAATCTGACGGGTATCGGTACACTGACGACTATACCAGCGTTTCCCTTACCTAGTACCTACGGAACCCTCGATGCGCGAGTCTGACTCGTACTTGTCCGGTTTTTATTTAGAATGTAGAGAACTACTTACCTACTATTAAAATTGTCCATTCCATGTAATTAGGCAGCGCCATGTTGTTGTTTTTAACCTCAGTTGACTAAATAATTCCTGTTTATGATGACACCTAATCCCATATGAATTAATGCGAGTTCCCTGAACGGCAGTATCGGGAGGTGTTATTTCAGATCCATCAGAGCGGCTGTTAAACAGAAATAGCTCAGTAACACAAGTCACATTCGATTTAAATACACAAATTTTTGAAAACGTCTGTTTATTTAAGCTAAAGCACGCGTCGCTCGCCCGCTCCTGTTCAGTGTGAAAGGTGTTTTGTCTACCTATTAATTTTATTTATTTTAACATTATGTAACACACCTTGAAATTTATGCCTGCCTTCTGAAGGAAATTACAGGATGATGGCGTTTAAAAGAAAACCACTGAACCGTTGCCACTTTTACGGATATATGCCTAAACGTACCTATTAGGTATAAAACTCCTAGCTATAAGCAAAGTTTAAAAGTTAATAATAGAAAGATAGATATGTATATGTTTAAACTGGGTATCTATACCTGAGACATACCTACATACATACCGACGCAGGCTACATTTATACTTAGAAGAGAATTGAAGCGGGGTTTACGCACATTTTGACGCCTAACCTACGAGCCTACGACCTACGAGCGTGCTTAGAAAATGACGACCCTTTCGCGTTACCAGGGTTGATATTAAATTGTAGGTCAAGAGATTTGTAACAGGTAAATTACAGAAGAAAATGATTTATGTCTCCGTCCGTTAGCTCTACATACTTATTGAGAGAAAAGTTAATCATGCTTTCACGTAGGCAAGCAGCTGTAATCAAATGGAAAATACGATTATACTGACTGAGTATTCGGTACGGGAAAACGAGGGTAGTATTTTTTTTAAATTGATCGTCAAATTTATTATGGCGTTCGCATGAAATGACCGGTGGGCCGGCAGCGAGCGGCGATGGCCGGCCGAGCAGTGCGGACGCGTTCATAAATTTGAATATGGAAGTGAGTTCTAATGGCGTCGCTGTTTATTTTTACTGCACCCCCAGAGCTGTACGGCGAATGCGACGCCGAATTTATTTCCATGCATTTTAATATCTCCCTCTGAATAGCTATTGCCATTTTCGCGCCGTTTTATTGTGGCTTCTATAGGTACCTACCTACTTGATCTTGCACGGATACATTATTCTGTAGGCGCTTTACTATCGGACGCGATGAACAATACTGGTAGACGAATCCTCGTAAGGTCGGAATATCGAGTGTAATTACTTAGTGCCGAGCCGACGAAGACGGGGCGATTATTGACGCAACAGTAATGAGAGGGTTAGTGCGTAGGTACGGCAATCTTGTAATTTTTCTGCTTTATGAAGTAGTACCGTAAAGGAATGTGCGGGTGAAGGACGTCAAAATTAAGCCATTAAACTCGGACGTTGATCGACGTTCAAGAAGGGCACGCACCGCGGAAGCGCACGCAGCAGCGGCGTTCCCACGAAAGTGCGATGTAGCGACGCGTCGGGACGCGCGCGCGGGTCGCTGAACGAGCCGAATTCTGGCGGGCTTCCCTCTACATTGACATAGCTTAGCGCCTTGTTACTATTTGCTCACGCGACCTCTAAAGGGTTATTGTCGTTGCTTTGCAATCAAAATCGATTAAAGACACATTTTCGTAGGTTTACCTACCAACACAAAACATCTCTAGGCAGGTCTAGATACCTACATACCTAATATCTATCTACGTTAACTCTCTATTGTCTTATTGATTCTGATCTGATCTACATATCGTATTCATGTAGGTAGGTACCTATTTGAGCTGACTATAAAAGTAGTAAAGAAGTTTTTTTGCACCAAGCTCCATGGCCTCAGGGTCTCATTTGCAAATGGCACAAAGTAGCACCTGCGAATATTAAATTTAATTTGATACTCTATTTTTCAATTACCTTCATATAATAGGTAGGTACCTAGGTACGAGTGAGTGGACGACCATATTGTCGTGAATGATCGATGGTGTCTCAAAAGTAATTTAAATATCTATCTGTTTCATAGATAAACAATTTAAAATGCACTACATTTTATTTGTGCAATTAAATGAGTGTATAACTAGGTTTTTTAATGGGTATCATACATTATTATGCATAGGTACATAATTAGTAGGTAGTACCTACCTACCGACTTATTAGAAATCATTATTAGGTAGAAAGGTAAAATTGAATTTAGTAAGTACCTAAGTAATTATGTTCAATTCAATAGGCAGTAGCTATTTAGTTATAGATAGGTTGGTATTTGGATGGTTAATGTTTCAACGTGGTAAGTAAGTGGTATTATCACTTACCATCAAATGTAATGACATTGAAGGGACTTGATGTTTCCCTCATCATCATAACAGACCTAGGTATACCTACCTACCTACCGAAGATAGGTAGGTAACTTACCTATCTTTTTTTTTTTAAATATGTTTTACAAAAAACAATTCTATATTAGAAAATAGAGCCAGCGTTTGTTGAGTCTCTAAGTGCGGCTACCAGATGCAGCTCCTATAAGCTAGACGTGGCCACAGAAAAGTGGACGCGTCTAATGTCTATGTCCTACTGGCTACCACAGGGGCTAGACGCGTCCAATTTTCTGTCCATTTGTCCATAGAATTCAACAGGGTCCGAACGTATTTGTACATCAAGGTAAGTACAGTGACAAGAAGCTGACCAACGACAATGGCCGAGTGTGAGTGGATAGACGTGGCTACAATAAGCGATTTTTTTAGAATTAACTAACCTTTTTTGGATTTCGAAAAAAACACTCTTGCTATATGGTTCCAATACGGTCGCCAAATATAGTTAAGTACCTAGTCAAATACCTATGGCTAGTGTCTAGATGGCCACGAGCGGTAATTCGATAGGAAAAATATATCCGCCCACAATTTTTTTCTTAGCTTTTAAAATTTGGTCACTAGCGCGAAGTCTTAAGGTTGAATTTTTAATAAGCAACTTCACCTGTGGCCGTATAATTTTTCAAATCAAATGACCGTTTAAGGCTGTCCAAATACTTCCTTAAATTACCTTACCTATTATGAAAAATTTCGTCCACAATTATTGTGACGGCCGTTAGCGGTGAGCGTGTGTGGTTGGTGGTTGGAGACGAAAAATAAATCATGGCTAGGTGCTGTAGCGAGTACCTAGCTGTAAGTAAAGTACACCTGTCGGGTACTTTACTGTCGGGTCGAGATGGCAATCGGGGAAGGAACGCCCCGCACACTCGCGCAACCCCCGTGCTAAGCCAGTGCAGTCGAGTGCGGCTGTGCGGGGCGTCCCCTCGCCTCATAACCCGATTGCCATCTCGACCTGTCGCGGACTAATAAGTAGTTGTTCGCTCTTGAAAAATATAAAAGTGTCCGGGGGCACTCAGCGGCCGGACGCTCATATTTTGTTATTTTATTTATATTAAAAGTAATGGTTCGCGCGCGCTATAATGCTCTGGAAGGTTTTTGCGCATTTTTCTCTTTTCCCTGTGTCGTATATTTTCACTTAAATGATAAAGTAACGCGACCCTCCGCTCCTTTGTTACTCACATAACATATAGAATTGCAGACACGCCAACAAAGATTTAGTTAACAGCTATTCTTATTAACAAGAACCTATTGCATATTAAACAATATTTAATCTTCATTAGGTAAGTATTAGTTTCAACTTAGGTATCGCAACTACCTAAGTAATGCAGTAGCATCAACTTGGTAATGAATCTAACTATAGGTACCTACCTATGTACCTATACCTACCTATCATATCTCAATAAAAATCAATCGCAATAAATAAATAAAATTGTATGAGAAAGATCATCACTTGAGAACGACAGATTTTTTTATGTTGTAGGTACCTACTTATTAGTGACTACCTAAGTGATGTGTTGGGTTCGTACCTACTTAATTGTCAAGACAAGGTTTTATGAATGAAAATTCTTGGAAAATTCTTAGTAAAATATTGCACCCGTGCGAAGGCCCGAGTTGCTACTAAAAATAAATTTAAAAAATTATAATCTCAATAGGTATCTACCTATTAGGTAATTCAACTGTTATCTAATTTAGTACCTAGTAGGCATCTACGTGTAGCTACGTATTTTCGTAGCTCACGAGTTTTTTGTCGGCTTTTCTCAGTAGGGACCTACCTAGATCTGCTTTACGAACCGGTGCAGTGTAGAGTCTTGAGTCTTGACATATCATAAGTGACACTATCTAAGCCTAAGCATCTAGGCACTCCCTATCTACTTAGTGATTTTGACAAAGATTACGACGACATAAAACCAAGCATAAATATTCCCAATAGGTAGGTTAGTTATCATAAAGTCGAAACACAGACTACCTGACTGCAACGTAACACAGGAAAACACTTGTGCCAAGCCTGAAAGCAACCGCGCGTTAGTGGCACGATTTTCTCGTACTCAGTAGACAATAGAGCTGAAGTCTGAGTATCGTTTAGCGCGTCAGTAAGTAAGGCAGTATCTCCACAAGTATTTGTACCTGCTATATAAATAATACCGAGTAGGTTCAGAGTACAGACACGTTTGATATTAAACACGAAATGGAATGGACCTACCTATTTTTTTTTTATTTTTTTTTTTTTATTCAGATACAAGTTAGCCCTTGACTGCAATCTCACCTGGTGGTAAGTGATGATGCAGTCTAAGATGATAGCGGGCTAACCTGGAAGGGGTATGGCAGTTTTTGTTAAACCCATACCCCTTTGGTTTCTACACGGCATCGTACCGGAACGCTAAATCGCTTGGCGGCACGGCTTTGCCGGTAGGGTGGTAACTAGCCACGGCCGAAGCCTCCCACCAGACCAGACCAGAAATTTAGAAATTATAAAATTCCAAACCCCTGCCAGGAATCGAACCCGGGACCTCCCACTATTAAGACCACAGCGCTCACCACTGCGCCAGGGAGGTCGTCGAAATTACATTGGTGGTATACCTACCTATATTTATAAAAAACTTAATATATTTAGGTAAGAAGATAACTAATACATTACTAGATGATTTTGTGAAAATCCCATGGAAAAATTCAACTCTTTAATTTAACAAACATAGGTAGGTAGCTTATGTCGGTCGCCGGGTTGCAAGCTGATTCTGTATCGGTACCAAATTTCGTATGAGCCGTGAAAAGCCAGCATATAGACAGATAGGTGTACCTAGACAGACAGCCAAATTTTCGTATTATGATAAATAGGTAGGTATTACGTATGGATTACATAAGTATACTATCCTCAAAAACAAATGAAAAATTATCCACTCGTACCTATAGGTCCTAGATAGGTATATTAATCCAAGACTTTATTCCTCCCTAGATTTGATTGTCATCATCGTTCTCAATGAAAGTCAGATGTCATTCCATTATCTTAACCCCTAGTCTAAGCAGTCTGCCGATATTGAAATATCTATGAATTATGGATTAAGATGTCGGTTTGTATGATAGTTAGTGCGATAGCCTTGTATCTATACCTATATTGACTGGGAAGACAACAAGATTGACAACTACTTGAGCTTTGAGTATTTTCATCATCATCAACCTATATCGCCCGCCAACTACTGAGGACGGGTCTTCTCTCAAAATGAGGAGGGTTTTGGCCACACCACACTGGCCAAGTGCGGATTGGCAGACTTTACATTACACACCTTTGAGAACTCTCAGGCATCCAGGTTTCCTTACGATTTTTTCATAGTAAGTGATATACCTATTTAATTGCTTCATGTATACTTACTTTCATATAGCATAGTACCCAGAGTACCCCTTCCAAGTTAGCCCGCTTCGATCTTAGACTGCATCGTCACTTAGGTACCACCAGGTGAGATCGCAGTCAAGGGCTAACTTAAACCGGAATTTAAAAAAGCAATTCTAGGCAAGCATGCTCTAACTTACCTAGACCTCATCATAGCTTTTTATTAAGCATGGTTGTCGTCAAGTGCAAGGCAGCTTGCAATAAAAGTAAAGCGACAGACAGGGGAATAATTTTCCAAGTTGATGAATGTGTGTAGAACAAGTGAATGGATGTATTATTTGTACTGCGGTAGTGGTTGGTTCTGCGGTGGCGCAGGGCTGCAGGGTATAGCCCCGGGGCACGAACGGGCGGCGAGTTCTTCCGGGGAAGGCGCTATCTCGGGCGCAGCCACCCCCTCATAAATAACGCGCGCTGGCGAGCCGGCGAAGCGCCCGTGCCAGATTCTACAGCTAGAAACAGTTAAACGCTCATAATTTCGTGCTGGTTAAGCTTATCTTTGTCTCGTACGAGTTTCGCTCGGCCGTCCCCTTCGCGCGTTTTCGTGGACATATTTTATTTGTTGCAGTGGAACGTTCTGTCGCGTCCGGGGCCAAAGTTATAATTGTCGTTCGACATACCTACCGCTGCAGCTTCTGCATAAAGTTGCCCGGCGACGTTTACATTGTTCAAATAACTTTGCCTGGTTAATGTTTCAAGTTGCAGCACTTCCTTATGTGGATTTTAATAAGAATTTTGGCGCAGTTTTCGATATTGCGTACCTATTGGAATAGTCCGCGACAGGTTGAGATGGAAATTGGGGTATGAGATACTTAGGGGGACGTCCCGCACACCCGCACGTAACCCGCGCTCGCCTGCACTGGGTTAACGCGGGGGCTGTGCGGGTGCCGTGCGGGGCTTTCCCTCCCCGATTGCCATCTCAACCTGTCGCGTACTATAGTTACAGCTTGCGCTTAACTTTACACACCAAAGTAGGTATTAGTTTACGGTGAAGTAGTTACCTAATAGTTTTATTCGACTTCTATGACATATTTTATTTTTCAATGCCCGCGACTTCGTCCGCGTAGATTTAGGTTTCTAAAAATCCCGTGGGAACTCTTTGATTTTCCGCACCGGTTTAGCGCATGGGCTGTGCGGGCGTGCGGGTGTTCCCCCCCCAATTGCAATCTCGACCTGTCGTGGTATAAGTACCTACTAAGTATAAGTACCTACCAAAATTTTTTTAGCCAGCATCTTGGGAATAATGCCTCGTGTGGTAAGTAATTTTGATGGAGGGTTTAGATTTAATTTAATTTAGTTTTTATTCAATTATTTAGTTAAACCTAATTTAGATTTAAGTTTATTTTATACATAGGTTCGTTGTAGGATACCTACCTATAATATATCATTAACTCTGTTATACATAATATATTTAATATAGATTTTAAATATTGTTGAACAAAAATAAAATTCCAACTTATGCATAAAACTCAGGCCTCAGACGCAACTTTTCATGTGGATATACGCTGAAAAGGCATTCGAGTAGCGTGCGATAGTGGGGGTGGTTGGGGGGGTGTTAAGCCGGTATCATCCCACCTTATCGCGGTGCCGCGGTTTCATAATAATTTTAATACCGGGTTCCGTACACTTTTATAAGCGAGTTTTCCTATCTCGACGATGCGCTGTCGCCCTCCCGTCAATCCGAGCCGGGGTTTGCTTGAAGACGCCCTCGAGACGGCGGATTTATTCCAAACTTTTATTCAGTTTTGTTGATACATTTACCTCTATATAACTTACTATTTGCTGGAGTTTGAATTTTTATGTTTGTTTTCAATACCGGTGCTATTGCGAAACGTTTCACAGAAAGTTTTCGTAAGCTTGCTTGAATTTTCGATAGGATTGGACTTATCTGGTCATTTATTCTATTATGCGTAAGTATTAATTATTATAATAGGTATAGATAGATACTTAGTCATTGGAGTAGTAGGTAGATACAATATTATTGTAGAACAAAGTTGTTAAATCACTTTGACTAGTAGTCCATAGGTAGGTACCATAGTTAAATGAAAATGTCAGTAGATATACTTAGCTAATTAGCTTTAGTGTGGTTCAGTTCCTTGAGCTTGATAATGATGTTTGAGACTTCGAATAAATCGCATAAAATTTGTAATAGCAACAAAACTTTCTATTAAATAATAACTATTAGGTTTTTTGTATGACGTGTTCATTAATAATATTTTGTAGCTGTCCGTACAAAGTTAATTTACGTGAAATGCCAAAAGTGCTTATTAAAATAACTTGAGGTACTTGTAGGTGGTAGGTACTGTCATTTGTAATAATACAAAGGAGAGCGCTGTCGCCTATTACCTATACAGGTGTATTTTTATCACCTCTATGACAGTTTTTACCTGCATTTACTCATTAAATTTAGACTAAGTATATACCTATAGGTAGATATGTTTGTTTCTTAAATCGATATTTTAAATAAAGGGAAAAACTGACAGTCTAATAATTAAAGAACAGTCAAAAGATGGGTGTAGCTCCATCATTATGCCTAATTCTAGGCATAATGATGGATGATTATGTAATTAATTATCACCATTTCCTAAATTATCTTACATATTCAACAATTGATAATCTAAAAGTATACCTACGTACAATGGAAGGTCATCATCATCAAGCCCATTGCCGGCTCACTACTGAGAACGGGTCTCCTCTCAGAGTGAGAAGGGTTTAGGTCATAGTCTGCCACGCTGGCCCAATGCGGATTGGCAGAGTTCACACACCTTTGGGAACATGAAGAACTCTCGGGTAGGTATATGTAGGTTTCCTCACTTTATTCACCGTTAAAGCAAGTGATATTTAATTGTTTTAAAAACGCATATAGGTAACTTCGAAAAGTTAGAGGTGCGTGCCCGGGATTAAACCCCCTACCTTCCGGAAGGTACTACTTTGAAATGGCTTTGAATTTGACATTGAATATTTTTGCAGGAAAATACAGAAGAGGTAGTTAGATATTTCCACTTTTTTCATTAGCCACTAATGAAGAACATTACGAGATCAGGTAATTCGCGAAAATGGATATAATAAATGACAGGCGTAATAGAGGCACTTGAGTAGAACATTAATAGAGACGGCGGGTAGGGGGTGAGGGTGAGAGGAGGCCGGGGGGAGGCTAACGAGCGTTTTTATCCAGGGCGGGCGGATGATGGATGAACTCGCTTCCGTTGTGACCGCAATAGGTACCTTTGTCCTTGTATAATTATAAACCGTAATCACAATGTCGAATTTGTGCATATTATTGTTTTTATATGAAAGAGTTATTAAACAGGTAAATGGCTACCTAGCGTTATCGTCTCATCAACGAAATACGTCCATTGTTGAACCACAGGTCTCTTGTAGGATACCAGATGCCGCGGTGTTGCACCCAGGGGACAAGAATACGGCTAATTGTCGTCCGTCCATCCGTCCTACCTAGTAGTAGAATAGAAGTGTCCCTATAGGGGCCTAGCACGCTCCCCAGCGCTGTCCATATAAGCCAACCTAGTTTGGTTCTCTTTTAAATATCATTTCTATGAAGCATGCTATGAAAAAGCCTCAATGACTTAGGTTATGCTAATCCGATAATTATCGTACTGAAATCCGAGAGACCGTAGTTTCCAACTGCCACCGGTTTTCCAGGTTTAACAGTTCTTTGGCCTATTAATTATTTTACCTAGTCGTATACGTATACCTACCTACCTATACCTGTGTACCTAGTACCTACCCTTCTCATACTGAGAGGAGACCCCTGCTCTGTAGTGAGCTGGCTATGGGTTGATCATGATGATCATGATGATTAGGTCTTTGGTCCAATTTTCCGTGGTCCGTTTTCTTAAATATAATATTTCAGATTTTTCCGGTTTTGCTCAAATGCGCTAAGCGTTCGTAATAGGTATCTAAGTGTTAATTATTATAATTGAGACCCTTCACTAATAAGGAGCTAATTGTTAGAATAATGTGTTGCTAATGATGACTGACAATGGACAAGTCTAATATTAATGTGAGGGGTCCCGCCCTATGTTAGCGAATTCCTGACCTATTGGTCTAAATTGGACCCAAAGAATTGCTTAGGACATTATAGATCGGTATTTACGTAGATATACTATATGACATAGATCATTATACAGGGTGTAACCAGAATGCTAACAAAAATTTAGCGTTATTCTTATTACCTACTACCTAAACACAATCCAATACCAATAACCATTTGCCTCATTTTGTAGTTTCAGTGGTTTAGTATTTTTTTAACCCGCAATGTACTTACAGCGTGTAAAACTCGGAGTCAATGTCCCACCTACTATGCGGCATTGACTCCGAGTGGCCTATTTACGCAACGTTGGTTGACCTCTAGCATCAGTCCGATGTCTTATTTGCAATATATCGTGAACTTTTACAAAATGTAGGATTTTTTAAATAAGTAGTTTATTTTGTGGTTTCATATCAGTAATCATCAGTATATACCTACTAAGTATCACCTGTCTTTGTTTTGGCTTTCGTTCAGGTTACATCCTGTATGACTAGGTAAGTACAATCTAATAGAATATCTCTCAGAATAGTAGATATGCAGAGGTATCTACGGTTTATTGCATAGCAAACAAATAGGCACAATACGCAGATAAACTTTCAGCTTTTATAAAATAACGAAGGCCTGGCACGCGCTGTCTCTCTCTAAAATGCCTAGAGAGGCGGTATCATAATATTGTGATGCTATAGTTTTAAGTATAATGCAAATCTTTGTTCTGACATCGAGCACTGTGTATACTTACCTACCTGGGTAAATACATTACTTATATCTGTTGAGGATAAATTCAACAAAAAGGATGTGTAATTCGAGAGTAAAAACCCATTTTTTGTAGAATATCTATAAATACGTTTTGTTGACCTTTGTGCATTATTGTTGTATGTAGGTAAATAGGTAGGTATCTATGCCAATTATTATACAAAAATGCAAATAGATGCTTTCCCTATGACAGCACATAAATATTGTGCTAGGGTACCTATATGCAAATCAGAATTCGCTCACGACTGCAAGGAACTAGTGCCTATACTTCGAAACAGTAGGTGCGTAGTACGTGATGCAAAACTGCTAATTACAACATATATTAAACTCTATCGCGAATTTGATCACTAATATATTAACATACGCCGGACATTCGCTTGTAATATTCTGACGTACGGCATAACTAACTCGACGGAGACAGTGGTTACTTAAGTAAGTACGAAACGCTTAATTGAATTTATATTCACGTCGTCAAATGAATATGAGTAGAAGGCTCACTGTTTCATGTTTAATGATCGTCTATTAAGTATTCATTGCGCCTATGTCGAACGGTGAGAACCTCGTAACATAAATTTTGCGTATTATTTACGTTGACAAGCGTGCATTATGAAATTATAATGCCTCGATTGATATGCGGGCAGCGCGTCCGCGACTCCGGGACGTGGTCATCGTGGACGACACGTAAAATTACATTGTAAACACGATTCGAGAAGTATACGCCGAGACACGGTTCCCATGCCTGAAGTAGGTTGCGGGAAGGCTGACATTCCACCTACGCGGATACATGGGGGAATTGTTTGAGCCGCAATCTTGTAAATTCTCAATTTAATCTTAGATGTAATTATAACTCTCGTAAATTGTCGCCTCGTATCTATTACTCGAAGTGTGTAGTAGTACGCGAGAGGTCGAGATGACAATCGGGGTAGCGACGCCGCGCACACTGGCACAGCCCCCGCACTAACCCGTTGCAGGATAGCGCGGGTGACGTGCGGGTGTGCGGGGCGTCCCTCCACCTTATACCCCGATTGCCATCTCGACCTGTCGCGTATTATAAGTACGTGTAATTGGTTAATGGTTAGGGAATCTGCGGGAAAACTAGTTGATATTTAAGGGAATATCGTCTCTATTAATTTTGTGCAAGTGACATGAAATACCACTGAAATAAATTAATTGTACGCCAGACTTGAGTAGACGATGCAATTTAACTAGAGTTTGGGTAATAAATTGTATAGCACCGCTACGCTAGCATCGTTGAAGATAGGTAATACCTGCATAGAATATACAGGTAAATCAACCGCTTTATTTATGATATTGTGCTGTGAAATGGGAACAATGTAGGGTTATTTTTTGTGCAGTGTCGCGTGATGAGCTAGTTTAGTGGATAGATTCGCACTAGTCGAAATAAAGCGAGCCAATCAATATTAACACGCCGCAAACAGCGTAAATTGTTGCCTAATGCCGTACACGCACACATGCTCATCCGCACGTCCATGAACACGTTCTATAGCCAGGGTGCTCCCATTTTGCTTTCTTTATAAGTAATTCTGGATAACTGAAGCTGTGAGTTGTGTAATTAATTGACTTATGCAATATCTTTCAATGATTTTATTTTTCTTTACAAGTTTACTTTCTATCGGCGACAAAGTTTAAGTATTGTTCGAGAAACCAAATGATTACCTAATTAGGTTTTGAAGAAGAGTTTTATTAGGAACAGACAGTTCTGGAGCTGTTACTCGCACAGAAGCTCAATAGGTATGAAAATGAATCTGCCTGTATCTTCCTGTATTACACTTATAGAAGAAGTATGCGCTCACATGCACACGCATCCCTTGTGTAGCTACATGTACGCACACCAGTGGCCGCGCCCAGCCTGTAATAACTCGGAACCACAATAAATCAATGTGATTAATGTCATTAAGCACTGTGTGCCGGCCTCTCTATATTCCGTCAATATGCACTGTTTTACGACATGCCGCGCCACGATAATTAGTCAGCTTTGTTAGGACGAACCATGAATATTGTTCAAATCGAAAGTTATTTACAGGAAAATTAGAACGATAAAATTATAACATCAACTCGCGATCAGCGAACGACATTTCTAGTCGTAAAAAAGCGGGTGAAAAACGAGCGTGACGAGTTGGATGCGATCAAAGACGTATAGCGTAACGTTCATAAACACGTCAATTGTTGCAAAAATGATCCCTGCTGTTTCTCAAACTATATTTCCTCTGATTGCTGTTGGCGTGTTGAAAAAGTCAAAGATTGACGTAGATCAGAAAGTAATGGTTAAATTGTGATGAACGATTATAAAACGTAAAGAAGACGGGTAGGAGATAGTTTACATTATTATTGTAAAATAAGTAGATACTTAGATAATTTGCTACGCAGCTCTAAAATATTAAATTGGAACGATAACAATAAACAAATGAACTGTGCGGAAAATACTTAGTCTTTCTTTGCATTTCAGAACCCGTGTGGAACTTGATAATGATCAGGTACAATTTCTTTGGTTGAATCGAAGTATGCCAAAGTGATCTGCAGCATCTATGGAATGGTTGGATACCTTAGCTACTGAAACCGCATTTCTGTGAAATGTACTTATTTGGATCTATTGGAGGTAGAGATTGTTGTCGATCACCGATTCCTGGTCAAATTCTGATGCACGTTTATCATACGTCTGTTTGATGGATAGGAGGTAATTATAACGATTAGAACAGCATCGCAAATCATGGGAACGGCGAGGACAGGCTGCGCTAGTTGACATCGTTATCGTCGCTACGCATCTCGATTGTTGGCTCGGGCTCGGGCGCCATACAGTTGTGTTCGCAGCGAGCCGACCGTTTCATACTTTATTTCATCTATCACGGCGAATGCTTCATGCACGAGGCGTAGTTACAGCGTTACGAATGTATTGAGTATTGATTCCGTGGCCCATTTAGATCGCCGATACGACAACGGTTTGATGGACAAGGCTCGCGCGTTCGTTGTTGTCTGTTAAACTATAGTACGGTGGCCATCTCGAATTTTAATAAATACCTATACCTAAAGGAAAATAAGAATCAACAAGTAAATGACCCAACACTTTTATGAAAACATAATTGCAATAATCGTCGAGTGTGATAGAATAGGTAGGTAAGTAGAATTCAAGTAGAGTTTAATTTATAGCATTATTAAATTTACTTTAATAGGTGTGGAAATTGAACTCCAACAAGAGTTTCAATATAATAGGACATACCTATTGTTTTTAAAACAAAATTGGTCTGAAAATCCAAGGCATCTTACTAACTGGGACATGTCCTAAATAAACAGGTCGCGTGGAAGCTCTAATTTAAACGAATGTTCCTTGTGAAGGATACATATTCTAATATATGCCAGGTTGTTTACTTTGAAAACTAATAGCACGTTTGATGTTTGAATTTTTTTGTGGTTAATGTTTTTTACTGGAGTTTTATCTGAAATTAAACATCGTCAACCCGCATGTTGGCACGACGACGTTGATGTCATACGAAATTTTGAAGCATTAATTATTTTAGTTCCAACTAGTACCTACCTAATACCTAACGTTTGATTGCGGTTTCACTGGCCTGAAATTTGAGTTATTATTGAAACCGGCTCTGTTTTGAACAAGAGTTTGAGGTTTGTATTAAACAAACCTGTTTACCTATACTTGAGCTTGCTGTAATGTAAATGCGCCTAAAGTAGGTATTCAAAAAGAAAGTCCTTGCTATGTAATCAATGTACCTATCCAATTTTGTAATAATTATGTGCCTAGTATAGGTATTTTTACTAAGCTTTTTTAAGCTAAGGTTTTTAGAAGCGATTACAAGAAATTATTAGGTAGGCACGTACCTAGTACAATACCTACTATACCTATCTACTTAGAATAAATCATTGGCCATCTTAATTTATGTAAAAGGTTTAAATCAGTAGGTAGATCAATATTTCCTAAAGTTTATTGAACTCATATTTTATTAGATATCTACCTACTACCTATCACTAAAACAAAGTTTTGCAAAGGACAAACTGGTATACTACTGGTAGGTATAGAGAAGCAAATTGTATCGTCCGAACTGGTTGCGATTAACCTTGGCAACAACCTTGGCAGTGAAAGTCTCATGAAAATAGGCCAGCCCATTCGATTTAATGTTGACGGACAAACGATGCGATATTATTGATAATGAATTGCAATTAAAATTACCGTAGACCTTGGTAAAATAGGAAGTAGGTGGGTAGGTAGGTCAGAACGTACTACTTAGGCACATTTTTCGGTTTTTAGGGTTCCCTACCTCAAAAGGAAAAACGTAACCCTTATAGGATCACTTTTTAGGGTTCCGTACCTCAAAAGGAAAAACGGAACCCTTATGTCCGTCTGTCTGTCAAGAAACCTACAGGGCACTTCCCGTTGACCTAGAATCATGAAATTTGGTAGGTAGGTGGGCCTTATAGCTGGTATTAGGGGAAAAAATCTGAAAACCGTGAATTTGTGGTTACATCACACAAAAAAATTTAAATTGTGATCATAAACTAATAATTAAGTAGTATTTTCAATTTTCGAAGTAAGATAACTATATCAAGTGGGGTATCATATGAAAGGGTTTCACCTGTACATTTTAAAACATATTTTTATTTATTTTTATATATCATAGTTTTTGAATTATCATGCTAAATGTCTAAAAAATACGACTGTGGTACGGAACCCTCATTGCGTGAGCCTGACTCGCACTTGGCTGGTTTTTTATTATTGTGAGATAGGCTTGTGAGACGTCGATCATACTTTCAAAAGCAATGATGGTCTAGGTTGGAGTTGAAGCGCGCTAAACTGAATCACCCCATTGGATTTGTAGGTATAATTGGTAATGTTAGTAGGTAAGTAACTACCAACCTTTACATATGGATATTTTCATTACTGCGACTTGTAATAATATAAATGATATTATTGTAGATATAAATAGCGCAGGTGTCTAAGTCCTGCAGAGAACAAGCCAGTGTCCATTGTGGCGGTCGGGGATGCCGATGACCATTTCGGTGCACGGCAGCGCCGCAGACTCCGCAATCAAATAAATATTTCGGCACAATTAAGAAAACGCCACAGAGTGTAGCACTCGTGACACTGCGACAATAGTATTCCGTAGAGTAGCCGTGTATTAGTAAATTTAGGAAAGATTAGGAGAACAAGTTTTTCTTATCCTACATAAATCGATATGATAACCAACCAACAATTATTATAACGATAGTCGACGCATTTTAAACTGAGCCGTCGAGTTATTTGTCTGTTTCGCTCGCACTTACCTAAGTACGGCCTGTAAGTGCGACTCAGTTTAAAATGCGTCGACTAGAGTAAACCTAGAGTCATCTTATCATCAACAACCGATAGATGTCCACTGCTGGACATAGGTCTCTTAACTAACTAATTCTAACTAGAATTAGAAAACTAGAGTATTCTTGCTAAAAGTATAAATAGTAAATAAAGTTTAACAATTGAATACTTACCTAAAAACAATTGTTAATTAATGATGAAATCTGTACAAGGGTGTCTACTTTTTGGGTATTTTCGAAATTAGATATACTTTTGTAGAGTAATTAAATTAAAGATTGAAAGAAAAGCTTATCATGCAGTAGAATTGCACTTTAAAGTTACCTAGTTATGTCATATTGTTAAATCTTTATAATAATAAACGTCAATTAATCCAATAGCTGCACAGTTTATACGCTATAAGTGTATAAAGGTAAAAACAAGTAGCGCAAATGGCTTGAGGATAATTTTAATAATTCTCAAGCACGACACCACCTCTCCATGTATGCCGGTGTGCGCGCCCTGCGCTCAGCCCACATCCGCTGAAGTATTTTGTTTATTGCTAATGCGATTTTATTTTTTATTGCTTTTTATTTATCTTTATTCAGCGATTGCGGTTTATTGTATTAAAATAAATAAGAATTCTTGACTTTTTAATTTTATTCGAGCCGATGTACAAGACAGCGCCGCGAGGAGAGAAAGAAATAAATTTTAATAAGCGTTTCTTTTTTAAGGCGTGATTCTTCAGTTAAAGCGATTTATTTTTTATATAAAGTTGAAAGATAAACCGTATTCATTAGAGATCGGTTGGAAGGGGACGAATATAAAAATAAACGTCCTCGAGTTAGTGTCGTCGAGTTATTGCGGTTGATCTGTTTCACTGAGAAGTTCGGGGATTAGGTAAGTTCCTATTGTTTAATTTTAATTAAGTAAATAAATCGTTTGAGATACCTTTTTTACTCCATAGTCCAGTCCATATTAATACTATAAATGCGAAATTGTGTGTGTCTGTTTGTTTGCTAGGTACCTTTTCACGGCCCACCCGTTCAATCGATTTTGACACAAAGGACAGAGAAATAAAAGTAACGTTTTTAATTAAATAGATAGATTCTGGGAAGGGAAAATCAAAATTGTTTTCTCGGAAAATCAAAGAGTTCATCAATCATTGGATTACTTATTAAAAAAATTAAACTTCCGCGGGCAAAGTCGCGGGCATCATCTACCTAGTAGGATATAGGTAAACAATGGCCGTTTTTCTTCATAGTATGGTTTGTGCAAACACACACAATCGAAGCTATTTATCCCGTAGGTATCTACCTATAGGTACCTATTTCTGTATTTCAGTTTATGAAAACTTCTACATCTCGATGACGCGACCCCTTCTACGGCTGCTTGTAATTCGTCCGTGGTTCGTGTTTCTCATAAAGGTAATTACTTATTTTCTGCATGATCTTGGAAAGTAGGCATAGAGGCAACTCTTTTCACATCAGTATGTAAATAATATGTGTCATAAGCGTGAGTGGTGTCTATTTGTGTTGGCATGTGGGTCGCAGTCGCACTGGTTCATTTGAATTCAATGAGCGATCGCAGGTAGGTTATTACTTGGGACGCGTACAAACGTGTGTATGGTGGAACTTCTTTTTCCCATATTAGGAGGTCGATGAGATGACAATTATGGGAATTCAGTTTTTTGCAGGACTGGACACTGAGTGTTAAAACGTTTCTTTTCAAAGCGAAGTATCCCCTTCGATACTTCGAAGTAGATATACTTAGGTATGCACTCAGGTACTTATACGTACTCGTGCCTGACGAATAGGAAGGAAAATGACTTACTTAAGTACTTGATTCAAAATGAAAAGATTGGCAGTGCCTTTCGTAGATTGAAGAAAAAAATGTGCCTAGGTATATGTCTGCTTAGGTAGGTACCATTAGGTAAACTAATGAAACCAGTCACTATTATTGGAAATAAGTAATTATGAAATATCTCAAAAATGGAGTAGGTACCTAGTCTACCTAAGTATCAGCTAATATTTACCTTAACCTTATGTTCGTCTACATTTATTTTAATCTTCATAATAATGGTCCAATCAGTCACTTTTGCTTTAAAGATTAATTTTGGGAATTTACTCACGTCGATGGCATCCAATCGCGTCGCATCCAGCGGAAGTAACATAAATAATGTTTATCGATCGATCATCACTAAGGAACAGTGACGCAGACGTTAGATTTATACTACCTTCATTGTCAGCCGTAAACTAGATCTCCATAAAAAGGAACATTTCCTATTTAAAATTTATATCAAAGACAATAGTGGACAAAAACTCGGCGCCCGCTCGCGAAGCGCCCGGCGACCACGGCGCCAACTGCCAAATCTCTATCGGCCGCGCGTAAATTACGCCTTTTTACCTGGATTCCTGTTTTGACATATTTAAGGCATTAGTAATAATTATGAGTGCTCCACCCGACCCCGTAAGTGAGCCCCGGTAAGTTTTGACACTATCTTAATGACGAACGTCGAGTGACAATAAATATTGAATCGTTATCGGAACCTATTTGTGTCTGCGTCAGACGAAGCTAGTGTTCTGAAATAGACCCCCCAAATTGATACTTCCACTGATTGTTTTATGTATTTATAATTTATTTTTTCATTGTAGACCATGAAGTACAAGAAATCGTTTTCATCTGATAAAATACATCTGAATGGGTAAAATGCTGTGTAGGTACTCATAGTTCGCGACAGGTCGAGATGGCAATCGGGGTGGGTACCTGTACACCCGCACAGCCCCCGCGCTAACCCAGTGCAGGATGGCGCAGGTGACGTGCCGGTGTGCGGAGCGTCCCCCCGCCTCATATCCCGATTGTCATGTCGACCTGTCGCGAATTATAGGTATACCTATACGAACAACACAGAATTCTAAATAAGTCGTCTTGAATTCTAAATAAGTGGTAGTCCACGCCGATGACACTACGGGCATGAAGCTAGTTCCATATATTATGACTAACTTCTTCCTGCGACTTCGTCCGCGTGGATTAAACAAACTTCGAACCCTAGTGTTACCCCTTTAGGGATCGAATTTTCAAAAATTCCTTCTTAACGGATGTCTACGTCATAGTAGCTATCTGCATTCCAAATTTCAGCCCGATCCGTCCAGTAGTTTGAGCTGTGCGTTGATAAATCAGTCAGTTAGTCAATCAGTCAGTCAGCTTTTCCTTTTATAGGTATATCCATACTAATATTATAAATGCGAAAGTGTGTCTGTCTGTCTGCTAGCCTTTCACGGCCCATCCGTTCAACCGATTTTAACGAAATTTGTTACAGAGATAGCTTGCATCGCGGGGAAGGACATAGGCTACTTTTTATCCCGGAAAAACTTAAATCCACGCAGACGAAGTCGCGGGCATCATCTAGTACAGAATAATTTATGACGTACCTACCTTGGGAAAAATAGTATATAATTTCAGCCACTGTACGGGAAAAACAATGAAGCGTATTGAGATAATATAAGAATGTGAGTAGCTTACAGCGAATATTGGGGTGAGCGTGAAGGTCGGGAGGGTCGCACATCTGCTGCAGTTGTCCACCCACACGTAGTTTAGTTAACAAGTCGCAATAGTTTTAATTGCAACCCGATATTTGTACCTATACATCATTGTCGCCATTTCTGTAGCATCATTGTAGCGAAATGTAGACGAGTTACTATTATTACCTACCTAGTAGGTACCTACTGATCGTAAATACAAAGTATTGCCTTACATTATGTAATAAAAATAAAAATAAATAAAACATTACATTATGTACGCAGGTACAATTTAAAGTCATAATATTTTAATCTCCCCTTATTACTCTGCCTCCTTCCTCTAAATTCGTAACTACGAGATTGGAGTTAGTTTTATTTATAATCATATTAAGTAGATATTCAAAATCCTTTACAGGGTAGATTTATTTGAACTGCAGTAGGTAGTAGGTACCTACCTAGTACCTACTCTTGGCTAGCCAACACAAATTTAATGAGTCCTTGAAATGATTACAAAATATTGACTAAAGTAAATTAATTGACTACGGAAGGTCACAGTTCAAATAGAATCAAATAAGTCATTTACGTAAAAATACATTTAAATATTTAAAATGGGTATACTGTCTATAAATATTTAATTTCAATAGAATTCCATTACAGCTAAAAGCAAAACAATAAATGGCATTCAATTTTATTATAAAGTAAGTAAACGGTACCAATCAAGCTTTATTAAAAATGTAACGCTTCGTTCCGTACACAATTAATATTCGCGTCAATTAAACATTGCGGCAGTAGCGGCAGAATAAAATAAAAAAATAACAAAATACCCGATATCCGAAAAACCGATCATGTGTTTCGGGTGGTATGAATTAATCAGATATAGCGACGCGACTGGCGTAGGCGCCTGGGGAGCGAGGGGGCGAGATATAAAACCTTTTCAAAGAGTCAACTGAAAGAGTCGCGCGTAAATATTATAAGGTTTTACGACGTCTCATTCAGTCATTAGAGTGCGCCTTTTGTTTATAACCGTTCGTTCGTAGAGTTGTCACGAGTTCGCGATAACATCGGGCCTGGCGTCTTCTCATTATTTATGTGAATTTTGACAGAACCAGAATTTAGAGGATTGGGTTGCAGCGAAACTAGTATAATTTATGGCAAGTGCAGAGCGCACACGGACATAAATAACCGGTCATCAAATTAAGACAAAAGCACGAGGCGATAAGCCATGCGATTAGGGCACGCCTCATTGTTGTTGCCACTGCACTATTGACGTGGATAATATTTTTCCAACTTTTACGACTTCATTTTCTGATTGGTTTTCAACTAGCTATAAGTATGCACCCATATACGAGTAGAATAATAGATTTATCATCAATCTGTTTTGCATCGATCGTGTAAGTTCTTCACACTGATGATTAAGGGATGATATATGCGAACACGTGGCGGGCATGAGCCGTGATTCATTTACATTTTGACATTTTATAAGCAGTTTATGCTTCATCTTAAATGCTCGTGATGTTTTGAATCCGTGCGTCTTCTGCGCCTCGTACGTGGCACGGTGCGCGCCCACCACGTGTTAGCATAAATCATTCTTTATTCGTAACTACGTGACGTATATATTATGAAAAGTTTTTTCGCTTCGCTCAATACTTAATGCACAATGCACAGTTCTTGAGGTTTTCTTTTATTATTACCTAATAATAACAATAGGACGCAACAAGTCGAGATGGCAATTGGGATATGAAGCGGGGGGACGCTCCGCACACCTGCACGTCACCCGCACTATCCTGCACCGGGTTAGGGCAGGAGCTGCGCGGGTGTGCGGGGCGTCCCCACTCCGAATGCCATCTCGACCTGCCCCGTACTATAGGTATATTGTATCGAATATAAGCAAACAGCCGTAAGATATTAACTAAAACGGAAATAAAATTTATACCGCTTAATAGGCTTCGGACAAGGGTGAATGAAATACGGTTAATGATAAATCCACAAATGAGATTTGCGGACGCCTGGCCACTCAAAACCAATACTCTATTGTCACTGGACACTCACCTTATATTAACACGGACCATCGGAATATCCAAGTATACAGGGTGTTTTGACGGTATTATCGAAAAACCTGCTGCCCTGTTCAATAACTAATGCACAATGATGTTGTATTGAGATCCATATTAGGTCCATCCATAGAGATATATATTATGTCATAACTCATTTAAGCTACCATACAAATAGTTCTTCGGAACTTATTTTCATGGACTCGGATTTCCAAGTCCGTTAAAATACGGATTTTAAAAACTCGGACCGAACTTGGATATTGCTTACGCACTAACCCGATCTCTGATCCTAATCTCTAATCTAATCTAAAATCTAACCTAATCAGTGGTCACCTTTGATATATTATTATTATCTACGTCATACATCCGATTTGAATCCGAGGCACATCCGAGATATTCTCACGGATGACGGAATGAACTCGGATGACGGAAGTCGGAGCTAGTGCGTAAGCTACCATACAAATAGATCTGTGATCACAACTGAACGTATTTTCACGGATTCGGATCGGATGCAGTGCGTAATAGCCTTTACGCTAAGTTCTGAAGTCGAAGAAAAAAAGATTACCTCTTAATTAGGTAGGTAGTTGGTACTATGTCGTTACTGGAGATAACAGTCGTCAATACAATTTCCAAATCAAAAAGTTCTGTCTTGCATTGGCCACTTACCAATCAAATACAAAATGTTTGTACAACTAGCTAACCTACCTCGGCTTCACGTGGATGGAATTTTTGAAAATCTTTACTTAGTTGGAATCTAACGTTAAAAAAACCAACATACAAAATATTAAGTTTATAGACCTGTTACTCGTCAGTCGTTTCTCCTTTTATAATGTAGTAATTTATATTTTAAACGCTGCGGCCAACTGATTTTTTGTGTGTAGAATGTAGATAGATACACAAGTCATCACATAGGTTCGTATAGACGCCTAGACCTACGAGGATGGGATCGAGGCAGCCTCTGATTCTATGAAACTAGATCGAGCACCCTATAGATGGTATACGGTGTAGGTGGTGATGCTCCAGATGGACGTGGGTCAGCAGCTGCGCGGTAATTAAGAGGTGGCTGAGAGTGGCATGCGCCGGCGCACAATGCGGTTCAATTGAATGAGAATAATCTTTGCACCCACGCTGGCCGCCGCGTGCGTGGGTGGACCGCTGACCAGTGCCGCACGACGGAAAGTAGCTCTACTTTCCGCTAGATCTAGAAACATGAAATTTTGTATATAACTAGGATATATACAAAATATAACGTAAATATAAAGTTGTATAGATAGGTTTCTATCACGTGGTCAAATCACGTGGTGAGTACAATACAAAAAAACCGCACATTATCAATAACTAATTATAACAATATTAAGGATTCCGACAGCGTAGCAGATAGCATTGCTATTAGTACAAGACCTGCAATAAGAAAAGATTTTAAGAAATTTCATCAGAGCCTGGACGCATACAATCTTAACATCTTTTAGTTCAAATTATAAGTAAATAATTTTATTCATTTGAGTGAATTTCAGAATGTACAAGAAAAGCCCTTTCATATGATATCTCACTTGGCATGATATTATATGATATCTTACTTTGAAAGGAAAACACTAATTGAATAGGTATATTATTTGTTGCTCATGAACACATTTTTTTTTGTGATGTAACCACAAATTTACGGTTTTCTGATTTCTCCCTTACGTCTGCTATAAGAACTACCTACCTGCCAAATTTCATAATTCTAGGTATATAGGTTTTTTGACAGACACGAGAGACAAACAACGAAGTGATCCTATAAGGGTTCCTTTTTCCTTTAGCTTTAGTTCCTTTTTCCTAAAAATTTAATTTTACACGAAGTAAGATTGTAGTTATAAAATATAAACTACTGGGTTTAGAAATTTTATTAGCTAAGAAAAGATTTTCAGAAATTCTATCTTTTTGAGTATTTCATATATTGTATCTATGTTGTTGTTTAAAGTAGAGCATACTTCAGTTGGTAGAGCAAGCATAAAAGCAAACAATTATTGTAAAAATTGCCTTAATGATAAATTGGTGACCGTTTCTAATGGCTACTGGGGCAAGAGTGATCCGACCCGGAATGCCCGCGCAGTCATAACGTCCTCCAAACACAAAGCCGCTCTCTCTCTATGATTTACGTCTTAATTGTCCGATTCTTCTTACCTTTTCGGGAGTTTTTATATTTATTGTCATCATAATTCTTTCATATATCATTTCATTCCAATATTGTGGAGACTATCATCTGCTCTACGATATGTACCTACCAACACATCGCCCTATATTTAAAGATTAAATTTAATTGTACCTACAAATTATAATTTTCAATCATGTATCATGTTCATGATAATACAACGGCTGGAACTAACTCGCTTTGAAAAGAAAAGTTTTTACTGACCTACTAGAATATTTTTAGATTATTATGTAGATCATAAAAAACTAGGAACTTCTGCAATTGAAGGTGCTTTTAACACCTATGCGTAATAGGGGTAGGTAAATAGGCACAAATATCAAAAGCTGCAATTTCGCATGAAATGTGATGTGATAGAGACTTCGTTGTTGAACTATCTGGAAAGGAAATCCGTATAAAACCGAGTTTCCTTTGTTGAAAAATTAATAGTGGATAAATAGGATTTTAACGTAGAATTGAGTCCGGAATAGAACATCCTATTTCCGTCAGAATTTCCGTACACCTGTTGTGTACCTGAAAAGTACCCAAACAAGGAGAAAGCAGGTAGGCGCATAGCGGGGAACCATGTCGGGGACGATGCGAGACGCGAGGACACCGCACCATTGTCAATACTACTTGCAAAGAAAACTAATAGAGGTTTCCTTGTCGAAACGACTGTTTTACCGTTTTTATGAGATTGCATTGGTCGCCTACATTTGGTTCGTGTTTTGAGATAACATTTCGAATATTAATCACACATTGCACTGAAGAACTACCTTATTCAAGCAGTGCAGTTAGAATCCACTAGCAAAAAAGTAGGTACTCATTGTTATATTTATTAAAATTAAAATCCTTGAAAATTTTAAACTTCTATTATTTGTAGAAACAAAGAGACATAATATAGAGTTACAGACGCTAATTATTAAAAGTTGACATTGACAGATGACACTATGAAACACTTAGATATAACATTTCCAGATTTGTGAAACTTGAAACTTGGGAAGTTTTAAAAACATCAAAAATATATGTTATGAAAAAAAACACATGATTATGCACATAAATAGTACCTAAGTACATGTTCATTTATAGTGTTTATAATCATTTTAATATTTAATTTGTAATAGTTGATTTAAAATACACTTCCGTTACGTTTTTGTTTTAAAATATCTGGTAGATAGGCTAAAGTACCTACCTATTGAAATCAATTAAAGTAGATTCTAATAAAATACTGTAAACGATAAAATATTCAAGTTTAAAGTAATTGTTAATAATTAATCATAAAATGTGTTAAAAAATCTGCTTAGACCTAAGTATCAAATAAAATTGCATCAAAATCGGTTTACCTACTAGTTTTTCAGGAAAATGGTTACAAACATGCACCAAATATACTATCTCCGTGGCGTTGTGGGCAAAAATATTTGTAGTTTAGGTAAGTTATAAGGATAGTAGAAAGGTTTGAGACTTCTGGAACCGCCGCGGGCGTATAGGTTTGTCGTAGCTCCATTGATATCAATATGGGGGAGGACTTTAATATTGAAGTTATTTATTGTAAATCGCTTCTTTGCCCTTTTGTAATAAAATAATATTATCTGTCTTTCTACGCTGTTTGTCATTGCTCGTATAGGTAACAAAAACGATCCTATAAATTTTGCTGCCTTACTAAATTTGTATGAATCATTTTGCAACCCTTTGCTCTACGTATAGACATTATTACTTACCTATGTCACAGAGGTATGCATATTTTAGTCAAATGTATCATAAGTTAAATATCACTTGCTTTAACGGTGAAGGAAAACATCGCGAGGGAACCTGCATGCCAACTCATGTTTCCAAAGGTGTGTGAAGTCTGCCAATCCGCATTATGCCAGCGTGGCAGACTATGGCCTAAACCTTTCTCACTCTAAGAGGAGACCCAGCTCAGTAGTGGGTTGGTAATGGGTTAATCATGATTATGATCGAAACTTAGTCTACATTGTTTTTATAATTTTATGTAAGGTATCGTACGTCCGAATGAAAAAATAAAATCCTGTAGGATCACTCGTGTGCCTGTCTGTCCGTATGTCACAGCCTATTTGCTTCAATCTACTGGATTGAATAAATTAAAATTTAGTAGACACACATGTACCTAAGTAGATACACGTGTAAAATAAATAGGTAAATAAATTTTGAATAGTTCGGGTGTCACTTTTGAAACCATAAACTTTAAAAAAATACAGAAAAAGTTCCTAACTTATAGATTACAGGAAAACCTAGATTTATATGAAGTACATAATATGGTTTTAAAATAACATGGTAAATCTTGCATATTCATCGTACGGAACCCTTTTCATGTGAATTCATCTCGCACTTGTCTGGCTTTTTCTAATAAATAGACCCTGACAGGTAAATGTTTTGCTTATCTACGACAACTGGAAATTTATTCTAGAGCGCGATAGTTTTTTAAAGTTACTTTTATTACAATTTGAAGTTTTTTGTACAATTTTATAAAACGAAAAGGTGACTGACTGACTGACTGATCTATCAACGCACAGCTCAAACTACTAGACGGATCGGGCTGAAACTTGGCATACAGATAGCTATTATGACGTAGACATCCGTTAAGAAAGGATTTTTGAAAATTCAACTCCTAAGGGGGTAAAATAGGGGTTCGGAATTCGTGACGTCAACGTGGACGTATTCGCGGGCATAAGCTAGTATCATATAAATCACTTTAGGATTCCGTACTCAAAACAGCCACCACGAAAATTATAAAAATTAAAAAAGTTTTTTTTTTTTTTTTTTTTTCCTACCATAAAGCACCATTATAAAATGGCAGCTTTATTACTACTACCATTTAGCCTATGGGCTAATAAGTAATATTATCCTAGCTTAAACTTCTACTTATGATTAATTTTTAAATCTAATTTACAGTCCAATAACTGTCCTTAGTTTATTCTAACACGTACAGTTTACAGTTCACTATGTTCTTGTGACCTAGAAAAATAAAGTAGCACAAGCACTATTACACAAACGCTGCACTTATGTACTTTTTAACACTAATTCGAACGGCTTGGTTCTTTTGAGCCTCCTTTTGATATCCATGTTATCTAGAAGCTTCACAGCCTCCAAATTAACATGATGGCGAAGTCGATGTTGGTGAGCTTCTGCGTACTTTTGGATGATTTTGTTTACGAACTCTATCTTAAGGTCCCTGTGGAGATCGTGATTTCTTACATACCAGGGTGCATTTGTTATTTCCCTGAGTACTTTGTTCTGGAATCTCTGTATTACTTGAACATTGGTCGGTTTAGTACACCCCCAGAGTTGTATACCATACGTCCATACAGGCATCAGAACTTGCTTGTATAGCATAAGTTTATTATGTAATGAGAGCGTGGAATGCCTTCCAAGCAGCCAATACATTTTTTTGTAGCGTAATTCTAACTCCTCACGTTTCTTTTTAACATGAGCTTTCCATCGAAGCTTTGCGTCAAGCGTCATACCCAAGTACTTCGCTGTATTTACGTAGGGAATAAGTTGCCGATTTAGATAAATTGGGTGATATTTTGGTAACTTATTGGTAAAATCTATATGCATAGATTTCGACTCGTTTAGCTTAATTCGCCACTTTATAGTCCAATCGTTGACTTTATTTATGGCAGCTTGAACTTTTTCTACTGCTTCTTCGTGACTTTCTCCAGTTGCTATTATGGCAGTATCATCAGCGAATGTTGCAATAGTGTTATTTTCTAGTGCTGGAATATCACAGGTGTATAATAAGTACAGGACCGGACCTAAGACACTTCCTTGTGGTACCCCAGCTTTAATTTCCTTGAGTTCAGAATACGCATCTTCTTGACGAACTCTAAACCATCTATTTGAGATGTATGATTCAAGAATATCTGCAAATGACTTTGGTAGCATATTTCTGAGTTTATAGATAAGCCCTTCGTTCCACACTTTATCGAAAGCTTGCGCTACGTCTAAAAAGACTGTAGAACACACTTTCTTATTTTCTAATGATTTCTCTATTATGTCAGTAATTCTGTGGACTTGATCTATCGTTGAGTGTTTTTCACGGAATCCAAATTGGTGATCTGGTATTAATTTTCTCTCCTCTAGTATAGGTTTTATTCTTTTGAGTAACAGTTTTTCAAATAATTTTGAAATAACTGGTAATAAAGGGATTGGTCTGTATGATGTTGTTTCATGGGGTGGTTTCCCCGGTTTAGCGATCATAATAACTTCAGCAACTTTCCATAACTCAGGTACATGTCTTAGTCTAAATGATGCATTTATGAGATTGGTAAGTTTCACTAAAGCTTTCCGAGGTAGGTTTTTTAATATTTCTCCGGTAATGAGATCGTATCCTGGAGATTTTTTTTTGCTTAAATTGAACTTTATTTCTTCAGATACTTCCTTAGGTGTCACAAGTCTGATATTTTGCAGGTCATCTTGTCTTTCTTCATTCTCACTGAAATCAATTGTATGGCCCTCATTTGGTTGGAATATATCTTCCAGATGCTGAGCGAATCTATTAGCTTTTTGAATGTTATTGATAGCCCATTTTCCATTTGATTCTTTAATAGGTGGTATATGTGTGATAGGTCTTTTTAGATTACCTGTTACTTTCCAAAGAGAATAGTCAGTTTCTCGGTCATTGGTCAAGCTTCGTAGGTAATCATTTAACTTAGTGTCATTATGACTTTTGATTGCTTTCTTGATTGTTTTCGCGAGTTTGTTCAGTATTCTTTTGTCTTGTGGCGATCTCGAGGCATGCCATTTTTTTCTCTGCTTTCTCTTTGTTCTAATGAGGTGTATAATTTCCTTAGGATAGGTGGTACCCTTACTCCATTTTTTTATCGATGGCGTATTATTCCAGGCTGATTTTTGTATGTCTGTTATAAATTTAGCTACTTCCATATTGATCTGGTCTTGGCATTTTAAGGGGACCTTTAGATTTATAGTACTGTCTAACTCTATTTTAAAGCTTTCCCAGTCTGTATTGTTATTCACTAGAGTTATCTTGGTTTCTTTGAATGCAATGTTATGTTTATTCAATATTAACAATATTGGTGAATGGTCCGAATTCATGTCATATTTTCCTTCAATATTTAGGTACCTTGGTGAGATGTTCTTAGTTATAAAGAAGTCTATCAGATCTGGGGTTTTTTGAGGATCAGTAGGCCAATAGGTCGGCATACCTGTACTGATCGCGTCGCATCCCAAGTCTTTGATCGCACTCAGCAATTCTTTACCTTTTGTTGTTGTTAGTCTGGAGCCCCAGAAAATATTTTTGGCGTTAAAATCTCCACCAATTATAAATCTGTGTCCATATTGTCTCAAGAAACGTACGTATTCATATTTTTTTAGAGAATGCCTTGGTGGGCAGTATATGGCTACAATTGTAATTGGGTATCGTTCTGTTTTAATATTTACTGCCACTGCTTGGATTTCAGACTCTTCGTATTTACTTTCTTCGTAGTGACAAATACTCTCTTTTATTATAACAGCACTACCTCCTCTGGCTGAATTATTAGGATGTAGGGCGTGATATACTTTATATCCATTAAATTTGATGTAGGATTCTTTTGTGAAATGTGTTTCGGAGATCAAACATATGTCGATATTTTCAGTATCTAGGACTACTTGTAGCTCATGTTGATGTTGGAATAGTCCATTAGAATTCCATGCCAATAGTTTTAATTCTTTTTCCATTATTTGGTTTTAAAAGGGGCTTTGTTAGTGCCATTTTCAAGTTTTCGCAGGCGATCATCGAATGATGACATAAATTTCAAGATCTCGTCTAGTTTATTTAAGGTAGGATCGCTCGTGTTATTACTGTTGGACATTTTGTTTGTTTAAAAAAGTGCTATTTTTTGTACGATGGTACGGAACCGTTCCTGTGCGAGCCAGACTCGCACTTGAAGGGTTTTTTCTATCAGTGCTTCTGTGGCGTCCCCGCAAATAGCAATAAGCAAATTATTAGTAAGTATAGCCATGATATTAAACAGGGAAATAATATAAGCATAGAGACAGCAAGCAGACGTTACGCGCGGTGACAATGCAAACGCGAGGGGACCCTGTTTGCAGCGTGGTATGAATAAAGATATTCCCGTTATTTGTACTACAGATGTCATGTAATTTCATTGTGTCGCGAAATATTTAGAGTAAACAAACGGGGAGATGACGCCGGGACCTGATAAGATCTGACTACTTTCTATACACGTATCCACTGCTTAACAGTATATTTGTATAGCATAATAAAAAAAATCTACGTGATAATAAGGGATTTGTAATTTTTTGCGGTTGCCTAAAAGAGATTAGCCGCTTTTGCTATAAAAACGTTAATGTTAAATTTTATGGGGTAGGTAATATTCACCTAATTGTATTATGCATTATAGAAGTGCAAAAGTGTGTCTGTCTGTCTGCTAACTTTTCACATCTGAACCGATTTTGGTAAAAATTCGTACCGAGATAGACTGCGTCCCGGGGAAGGACTTTGTCTTTTTATGTCCCGGAAAAACAAAGAGTTCCCATAGGATTTTCAAAAAACCTAAGTCCACATCAATGACCTCGCGGGCATCATTTACTTATTTAGTAGGTACCTACTTACAGAGTTAGCTTGCATCTAAGATCTATATCTACCTAGGCTACTTTTTATCCCAAAAATTAGAGATCCCACATGATTTTTACAAAACAGTAACTTGTGCGGTCGAAGTCATCTAGTTTATAATAAAGGAAGGAGGAATAAAGGAAGGTTTATTAAGGTAAAAAATTTGGATTATAGTCTAGACTCTAGATAGAATCTCAGCCTTGAAAATGTACAAAAAATGTAGAGCTACGGTTGAGCGCTTGTTACTAGGCTACGCGTAGCAACGTGGTGGTTTATTTAAATTTAAAAAAAAACTGGTTAAATGTTTGTCAGAACAGGACATAACAGGGTTCCGTATCCATGCTACTTGTAGTTGCAACGTTAATATTTCATAAATTATAGGTAGTAGTACCTATACTAGCAGTTAGTAATGATAGTTTCGATTAATTAGTAGTTTAGTTTAGTACCAAAAACTGATCAAGAAACCTCATAATTTAAAATATCTATTTAAAAAGGTATCATTCGAGGAGCTGAACCAATTTTTTTTGTCCTTTTGTGTAGTCCTAAAATTGTATCTTGTCTTTGACCAAAACTACATACCTACCTATGTCTGTATAACTGCTTAGATCTAGCTATTCATATTTAGGAATTGGATTCATAGTGCGTAATGTACAGATCCTTACAATGTATCTTTTTTGGTAAAATTATTCAGATGGCATCAATACGTCAATATTGTGTTTAATAAAATCATGTCAGTAATAGGGAATCGGGACAAGCCCAACGAACATGAGCCCTCCATTAAATGATAATCCCTCCAATTTATCGGCAAGGCAAAAAATATACGGCATTGTGTCGTGAGTTGTCGAACATGAAAATTATTTTATATAAACACATTGAATATTCTCGGGTCGCGACCTCCCCGGCGGCTCGCAGATTATTCCCGCTCTTCCCCAGTCGTCATCGGTTGACATATTTTTTAAAATGGGGCGACGGCTAATGGAATAATAATAAACTGGAATTTACTTTTTGGTCATCAGAGTGAATCAAAAACAGAAAGGGGTGTGAACATATTGGTTTTTGTTATACGTTTCTCATTGTCGTCCAACGGACCAATACTGTGTAATCAAAGCCTGGATGGATTGAAACCGAGCTCTGTCTCGAGCTATTTATCGCATGTTTGACAGCAATAACAGGGTTCGCCACGCATTAAAGCCACCATATGTCGGTCATATCAAATTTATTTCTATTATTTTATTGGTTCGCCCGCCGATGATTGCCTTCATTACCTTTATAGATTGTCGCAGAGAATTCAAATTTATAGTCACCGATATCCTGATGACTATAACGAAGTGAATAAAGTAATAATGGTAATAAATTGTTCCACGCTATCGCTACAACCTATCATTGTTAATATCAATTGTGCTTTAAGTCTTCCGAGTGTGGAGGCACTTCTCTTGATTAATTCTGTGGGAATAATAATGTTGTAGCAATACGCGAAGTTATAAATAATGTCAACGAAACGCTAAACGTTTAATGTTGCTACATTTGTTAGCGTATTAGACGACGACAATACCCGCATGGGCTGAATGGGCTTAAAATCATCCATTTAAATAACGTTTTTAAATAAATACCGTATAGATAATACGAACAATGCAATATTTTGTCAACTGCCTACTCCGGCCGCGGAGAGTGCAGTACTGCGTGAAGCGGAAAATCCTCGGGACATTCGAGGACATTTTTTGTGGGTTAATATCCGCACGACATTGTCAACCGGCTATTTAATACATCATGTAACACAATACTTTAAATACGACTAGATTTGTGCAAAATTTTAAATTTTTACGCTCACTGAACTTGTTTAAATCTATTGGATTAATCTGTTCTATTATTGACGTTGCACTTTTGAGTAAGGTAAAGAATGTCGTTTCTCTGCTCCTAACAAAAGTAGTATTTAGGTTTTAAATTACTAATGAATTTTGCCTACATTTTGTCCTGCCTACTGATAGAGAAAGCCTGAAAGAGAAACCCTTGATCATCTAGATTGCCTCATCTTTTACTGGTAAAATTACCTCTAGTAGCTCTATCATATCTGCAAAATTGTATTTCGGGCGACTTAAGGGCTTAACTCGAGGCTAGTTAAAAACTGCTGTCAGTAAGAAAGCTGCCTCTAAGGCACTAGCGGCAGAGTGAACTAGAGTGAGGGAACCGTCGGTTTGATCACGAATTGACGATAATATGTCAAATATTAGACTATGATCACGGACAATCATAGGAAAATAGGGCTACATTTGACCACCATTTGACGCCTGCCAGTGACGTCGACAACTCAACGTTTCGTTAGAAGTTCTCTAACTGTGGTGAACTGTGCTAGTGCTGAAAAAATCTATGCACAGTGCGGACATTAACGGGACACTATATGGATTGAACAGTTACATGCATGTTCAACTTCTTTCTCTAAGACACGGATATATGTAGGCTTTGCCAGAAGGCTATGAAAGTGCCTTTACACATAATTTGTTACTGGCCTGCACTAATGCATACCTAAATGTACTCGAAGACTCCACCTAGGGAATCCGGACGCGGCGAGGAACATCATACAAGAAGTGTACCTGGCGGCAACCAGTATTGACCGGAAGCTGTAGGTAGATGGTGGCGATCACAATAGACCGACAACAGTTAACATGATATAGGTTCTGCAAGAGACCCGCACAGCCGCCTTTCCGATGAAGAAGCTAATAAAATTCAATACTAGAAAGTGAAAAATTTAATCCCCTATAGTATCGTCCTCTAAAATAGACAGTAAAATAACGCTACGAAATAAAGCTGCAGCCAAAGCTTTCATATAAATATGAAGTTTTTAAAAGCTTTTTTCTTAATTATGTGGAGCGTTTTATTTAACTGAGAAATTTCCAGTCTACCCTCTTGTGTTCGCCGCATTACATTGAATAGCTTTTCTGATCACCGACGCCCGTAATTCTCTATTCAAAAGCAATAAAACAAGATATGACAAAATATCAGGTTTCATAAAGCTTTGGTTTCGTGATATATAATATTATTTTTAAAGGACATTATTATGGTTTTTTGTCTGTCATTTTAAGTATTATGCTGCTTATGTCGTCGCATGCTACGCCACGTTTCTCAACTTACAACTAATTATATTTTTGGAACATAGATCTTTGTTGTATGCAGTGTGTTTGTACGTTATTACAGATTTAAAGTTACGCTATATACCTATTTAAATAATTAGATAGATTTATTAATAAAATTATTGAATAAAATTATAGAACTCAAGTTTTAATTCTAACTAGTACTTTTATAAAACGGTGTAAATTGGTTTAATTGATAAGCGCCTACAGTAATTTTTTCAATCATCCTGCCTATTATTTCAAGATATTTTTTTAATAACTTTCTATTCTATTTTTCTTGAAGAAAGCATTGTTATTTAGCAAAGACAAAAATTGGATGACAATACGATAGTTAAATTAAAGAGGCATAACATGACAATAGTACTAAATTTTTTGTCTGTATGCCATTCATGTAAATTGTAAAGATTTTTATTAAATTGAACAATACAAACTGCTCGTGATATTTTTTATTGGTATTTATTTATACGTACCTATACATAATTTTTTGTACAATGATTCTTTCTTAATAACTCGTTCTATAAAGACAAACTTAAAGTAGTTATTTTTTTTCTAAATAATATGTAGATAGTAGGTAGATAGCTAAATCTTTCAGTAATTAAGGGTTTTAATTACCTAAACATCAATCTAGGTACATAATTATAGAGAGAGAGAGAGAGCTCGCGAGGGCCAGACCTTCGTTATTTTATAAAAGCTGAAAGTTTCTCTGCGTATTGTCCCCAACACAGGGTGGAACGATCAATGACTATGATGATGAGGATGACTGTAGCGGGCTATAGTCCATTAACCTACCTGTCTAGTAAGTAAAATAAAGTACATTAAACCTAGTATGGAAAGTTAGGTAAATGATGTTTTAATTCGTTCAAAGTTACCTTTTATTACGGCAATAAGATTATCGCTAACTCATTTAGGTTTTTTATTGTTCTCAGTTTTATATCTACAGTTTATAGGAGGCTCATCCGGAATCAATTTAGGAACACTTTATTATTACAGCCAACACTTCTTTTGGATTGGGTTCTGTCAATTTTTATACGCACCTTTGACGCGTCAAGGTTTTGTCAGGCAGAATATAGATAGTTTTTCTTCTTCTTCTGTATTGTGGGTTTTTTCCGCACTTAGACGTAGTTCTCCGTCGTACCTACGTGAGACCGCTGCGCCTGGTGGGGTTTGCTGCCGGGTTACTCTAGTTAGCCGAGCTTACTCTGGAACCCAGGCAGATACACCGCTGCATTTACCGTAACAGTATAGGTACTTACGTGCTCCAGTATCTCGTCACTCTCCGTGCACGCTCTGCATAGAGAGCTGTCGGTGATACCTAGAATGGAGAGGTTGTTTGTTCAACGAACAGTCCTATTATCGTGCCTTTAACTGTCCTAAGTTTCCCTCGCTTTAGTTGTAGATTCAGTAAGATATTTATTGATGGGCTGGGTATAGCCTCTTTCGTTTGTATTAGGTATACCTGTAGTGTTAAGTCTATACGTATAGTTCATAGGTACTCACGGTGCAGGTTATTTTGGATAATTATGTAAATCTTAAGCCTCAGCTATCTGGCTATGGTAGATACTAGATATAGGTACATTCTATTCATCGTCTCACCCAATGGATATTCAGTATTAGATCACCCAATGGATACCTATTCAGTATTATACTTAAATAGGAGTAAATTATAGGGATTTCCCATCATCACCATTGTTATACTAATCACGGATCTGCTCTAAGAATGAGAAAGGTTTGGCCATTATGGAGAACTCTCAGACATGCAGATGTATTTTCCTTCGCCGTCAAATCAAGTGATAGGTATTTAATTGCTTAAAACGCACATAACTCCGAAAAGTTAGAGGTGCGCCCGGAATCGAACTTCCGATTAGCCGAAAAGGAGGCGAATGTCTGAACCACTATGGTGTCACGGCTGTGATGGTTTCCTATACAAACATGATTGGTTACATCTTACTGTCATGGAGTCCTGGCTTCTAAACTAGGAAAGGGGCCAGTGCTTTGCCAAGCAGAGACGATCTCCCATGGTCTTGTGTCGCTAGTCTCCAGCTGCTCGTATTCGTTATAATAATATAGTAGCACAATTCAATAAAAGAACTACAAGCCTATTTCGGCGTGTAATAAAATTCTCGCATGCTACCTTCACTAATGTCAGAGGCGAGATATTGCAGTTGGCTTGTTAGTTGGCTTACAACTTGTTATAAGGTTGTTGTAAACACGCGTGACGGCGCGATATCACGTCATCGCGCACGCGAGCCCCGATGAGCTCCCTGCCTGTAATAATAAATCTGCCATCGGACACTCACTCGGACAACTTTCAAGCGTGGATGCCAATTTATAAGCGATCTTTGACATCTCAATTTTGCCAGCCAAATTAAATTTGCCGCCATCAATATTTGCATAAGTGCTGGGAATAAGATTTTTCTGTCTTTATTTGTGTAACTGATTATACAACTTCAGTCTCGTTCACTACTACTGTACAAATTAATATAATAAATTGAGACAATAAACGTGGCGTTTAGTTTTGTTGTCATTTTCACTTCAGATACTACTGCTGTGACCTGTGGTGATGGATAACCTACCATCATTGAAGTTTGCAGGACATCTATCTATATCTGGATAATAATTATTTGCTCCGTATTTTATCATTCATCACTTCATTACTCATATTATTGACAGAATGGACTGATATGAAACCAATCGTCTAATGGTCGTTTAATGGTTTAGAGTAGGTAAATGTTACACCTAAAGTAGGGTACCGAACTTCATATTTCTTGTGCTACGACATAATATCCAAGGCAGGTAAAGGCACTTGGTTGTGTTGCGGTGATAGATTTTCATGTCGATGATTGCTCATAGTAGGTATATCTAAGTATTTGTTTTAGCTCAACAGGTTGCGGAGCTGAAGTGGCAAGGGGCAAGGAACATACGCCTCGGCCTGCCACGTGGCGTTGATGACTCTGTGGAGCCCAGAAAGAAGCAGTTTTTGCCCACCAAGTCATCTAACATGCGGCAAACAGTCATGTTCATGACCTGCCCAGCGGCTGCAAGGCCAACGTCGGCTACTCGCGTTTTGGGACGTATAGCAAAATTCCTTTCCAATTAGAAAATGCCTTATGTTTAGAGATTAATTTAAAAAAATCAAAACCGGCTTGCATTAGATACGTGCCAAGGCTAAGATCCATGCGTTACTAACCCATTCAGAAGTTAATATTTATTTACAATATATTTAGCAAATGCGTTGCGTGAGGAGGCTGCGTGCGGCGGGCACATTCGCCTCTCCGCACATCGCACCCTAATTAATATAAGATCTCAATTAAATTGCGACATATAACGACCAGGAATTTTTATATTCAAATAAAATAAATATACACCGCGTACTAACACGTACAATTATTCAGCGACTAATCGCGCGAATTCGCACGACCTCTTCGTTTCATTTTCGGAAAAACTGCTTTAAATAGTTATCGTAACGGGAACCACAGTAGAATCAAAGTAACCGACATAGCTCAACGAATTAGCAAGCTGAAGTATCAGTGGGCAGGCCATGTCTGTCGCAAAACCAATGGCCGCTGTGGCAAACGTGTTCTGACGACCTAAACCTAGACCTAAACGAGCTAAAAACCGTGAAGTGGATGGATGAGGAAGGCCATCACACACCACCGTGTGTGGTGGTGCGCTCTCAGAAAGGACTATGTTCAGCAGTGGATGCAAACAGACTAATCGATTAACTAATTGAAATAATATCGAGAAAAGTGGCGATGCTGATCATTGAAAACACACACATATACAACCTCTTAACACATTCGATATTATGTTTTTAAATGGGACGACTCTGTATATTATTTTGATTAAAACGCGTTTTTAAATCTTAAAAGTACTTATACTTAAAGGGTATAATAGTATGATCGAAGTTATAATTAGTACGGTCGAGCCTAACTACTAATAATGTATAACGATAAATACGTAAATCTCGCCACAATAAACCCGCGACGTTTATCAACCTTCGATAAATCAATACTGCATTCAAAATGTTCGACCACAAAACTCCTCCGGTCCCTTAGATTATGATACCTCGTCCGATACAAAAAAGAAACATTAATTTTCAACTCGCTTAATTGACATCGGTTTATTATGACTAAACAAATAAAGTATTTCGGAGCCAGGGTTATAAATGGCCACTTTTCCCTTTAATGGTGCCCAAAGTTACTATATTTTGTATATAAGGACTTGACCAAGTTTTGAATCGTAATATTTTGGGTTCTGATTACCAACACCGATAACGTTTCATCTCACCTTTTGCCAGGGCCGGAGTCTACAAGCTACTAATACAATTATTAATTTACTTCAATGTAGATACTTATTATAGAATATATAATTTCAAAATTTACGTGGGATTGACCTACTTAGGACCTTTTAATGGCGTAATTTACCTATCAGGTTATCTGTAGCACTATGTATGTATGTACCTACCTACCGAAAAATTATACTAACGTAAGAGTAATATTTTAACTGACTTCAAAAGGAGGAGGTTTCGAATGTAGCACGTTTCTTTTTAAATTATATCTACGTATTACGTACTTACATAGGTCTCTATTTTAATTTTATACAGACTTAGATGAACTAATACATATATCTACCTATCTCAATTAAGTACCTATGTAGTTCCTAAAATTAGAATGAAAAACTTTATTTTATTAGAAACAAATATTCAAACGAATCTGTGTTCGTTAAACTGTAAAAAATCTACCTTTTCTAATCTCCACTGTAGTGGAGGATAGAAAACGGTCCTTTTTTCATCATGATCAAGCTATTGCCGGCCCACTACCGAGAACAGGTCTCCTCTCAGAATGAGAAGAATGTAGACCTTAGTCCGCCACGCTGGCCAATTGGATTGGCAGACCTTACCTACCTACCATACCATTTTTACATCATACATAATAGGTAGGTACCTAAGTATGTAGGTATCACTAATCACTTAACCGACCCCTAACGTTTGGCACAGATATAAGCTTGCATTCTGAATATGGACGTAGGCTACGTTTTATCACGGAAAATATAGAATTTGGAACAAAAAACATCAATAACCCGCCAAGTTGGTATGGTTAGTTTTTATTTTTATTTTCATTTTTATACAAATATTTCGGTTGTTACTTCACACTAATTTAAATGTAGGTACATTTAGATTTTTAAAGCTTCAAGTCCGTCCCTGTCGGGGCAATTGTAAGGCCACACGCGGTCGCGCCGGAGCGAAGCGGAGCGGGGAACGGGGGGAGGTTTCATTCATGTTGTTAGATCGGACCGCTCATAACTTAACTTTTAATTTATTCCTCTCGATTCCAAATCCAGTTTCCTTGCAGCCTTCCCTAACACCTTGAACATCCGTAATTATACACAATTTAAGAAAAATATTTCAATTTATCTTTATTAACGGCTCACGATCAAGTTAGAGCAGAGACGTAATAAGAGATAATCGTAACTGGTTTTAATTTATATAGCTGTTGTATCAATAGAAAATGTTTTATACTTCAAAACAGAAGAAAATACATTATTATCAAGTAATACCTATCTACAATAAGTATATTTCGATCGACCTTGCGCTGTTAGTAAGCTACCTATTTCATAATTAATAAATAATATAATATGCTACAAGATTGATTCTTCAAATAACAAACTAATCAGATAATATGGAGAAAAAAATATCTACACAGAACTAAAAATGAAACAGAAACTTCAACATTACATAATCACGCATTGATCAAGTGGGTTTCACTCTGCACAGGCCAATCGTAGTCTCCTACATTTCCATGGATCACAAGTTACAACATACGGTGACCTTAGACCATGAGGTAGGTACAGTTAGGGCAGTTATGCACTTATCCGATCCAAGTCCGTGAAAATACTTTCCGAAGTAGTCATAAAACTACTTGTATGGTAGCTTATGACATATTATGACATACCTAAAACGGATTCGGATCGGATTAGTGCGTGATCGCTTTTAGACAATTATAAAATGCGTTTGATAGATCACACTCATACTTAGATACCTAAGTAAATTAGTCCTAGAGTCGAGGCCTATGAAAAACTAGAAGTAGAAATTATATATGACAGAAAATAGCCACCTAGGTACATAGACAGTACCTATGTTCTATCCTAAATAACAATATCCTTAGTAGAGCATGAAATAACGTGACTCATTTTAAATTACTATTGTGTTATTTGTACATAGGTATATAAGTTTCATTCATGTTTTCAAACAATAAAACCATTCTACAGTATCTTTAATGTGACAAAGCGAAGTGACGCCTACGTTTCATTTAAAAATATCGAATTTCACTTTGTCTATCAATCGAAATAGTGTGAAAGGGTCAATGTTGAATCAATTTTATTCTCTCTCTTTTAAGTAAGTATATTTTTTGTAAATACTAAGCTAGCAGGTAAAGGATGTTGATTGTTAAATCTTAGGTACCAAGATAGATCAAGGACCAATCTTTTAGTTTTTTATTAATAACTAGGTGTTTCATTTTGTTGTTTTAACTATATATCATACACAGCTGTGTGTCAATGCTGATATGCAATATTATAATATTCAATAATGAAGTAGTTGCTTGGTATCTTATTTTCGTATCACAATCAACAGTTCCTAAATTCACAAGGCTTAGAAGTGTTGAGTCCTGCATCCTCTTAGCACATAGGGCTTATATAAGCTTTTAAGAGTTCAATCGTGAAGTCCTTGGTTGGTAGGTACTTAGGTATAATAATCAAATCGCCATCAACAGTTCCTAAATTTCGACTTTCAATTTCCCCCATTTGCAATGCTCGAAGTGGCATGGCCTGGTACGATTGCTGTGTAGGTGCCTGGTGCTTTATTTGGCAAAGACACTCATTTTATTTTACACACTACACTGTTAGGAACACGATTTATGACCGTGCCTCGTCCAATGCACCAGATTGGGAATTTGTATGAGGTTACCAAAACGTCTTTGCAGTTCACATCCGACTATGCCGTCTTCTTCTTCTTCTTCGCTCTGGGCTGGTTTCCGCACTTAAACGTTTCCGTCTGTTGTGCGTGCATTGCCCCTCCCCGCCGAAGTCTTCACTCCAGCCATCCAAGCTCGCTCCAGAAGCCAAATAGACCGTCTGCCCAGGTTGCCGAGGGCTTCATGGAGTGAGGTCGGGGAACCTAAATGGCGCTCGCGTTGATCTGCTACGCCCGTACACTCCAGGAGTACGTGCGTCGGTGTTTCATCGACCTCCATGCAGGCCCTGCACAGAGGACTGTCGGTGACACCTATAACGAAAAGGTGTTTGTTTAGTGGGCTATGCCCTGTTATGAGTCCCACCACCTTCCTAAGTTTACCTCTGTCCAGGCGGAGTAGTATGTTAGTTTGTCGTTTGTCTATGTTGGGGAAAGCCTCTTTTGCTTGCCTGCAGTCTGTTGTGTTAGCCCTTAGTTTCGAATGTTCTTTTAGTGTTAGTTCATGCAACCAGGTTTTATACTCACTGTAGGGTATGGGTACGATAGGTTCTGGTCCTGTCACCTTCAGTGTCGTAGCCTTTCGTGCTAGTGCGTCTGCCGCCTCGTTTCCCTGGTCTCCATCATGTCCTTTGACCCACCTTAGGGTGATGTCATTTGACATGGCGAGAGTTTGCAGAGCCTTGTGGCAGTCTTGTATAAGTTGGGAGGTCGTCGAGAATCTAGCCGACCATGCCGTGTCCGAGTCATCAGAGCCTCGTCCGTGTTACGTTTCTTCATACAAAATTGCAATCCGTGGATCGTCCGCGCGTCGGACGTGCCTCGGACGTGGCCACGGCTCGGCCTGGCCTATCTACGCGTAGGTGGGTAGGTACACCAAATTTGAATACCTAGTTTGAAATTGAATTAGTATCAAAATGTCATTGTCGAAAATCTTTTTTCTGTCTTAGAATATGTATTTTATGTTTGTCTTTAATTTTTACTCCATCGACGCTGTCCATTTAATATTGGACATGGGTCGCGTTAACGATCAGTATATAAAATTTTATTTCAACGCATCTTGCGTCTTCTTTTTGTTTTGTATTCAACACGCCGCCGTTGGCTTTACTTTTTATTAATCACGACTTTTGATGTAATGTATTGTGTGTGTGTTTACTTTTAGTTAGGTAGGTAACTATTATGGCAATAAACAATAACAAAAACAATCGTCAATTAAATTAACATAAATTAATGGTTCGATATTTCAGAAGTCAGGAAATCAGACGGACGCATACCTCTTACCTAGAGTCTAGAAATTCTTCCGTGCATGACTCGAAGACCTCACATCACTTATAAATCTAAAAAGGTTACCTTATATTGCATTGTAGATAGTACCATAATATAAGTAATATTGAAACGAAGCAACGATCGACGTGATTTTTTGCATGGGTATAGTTAAAGACCTGGAGAATTACATAGGCTACTTTTTATCCCAGAAAACCAAAGAGTTCCCGCGGGATTTTTAAAAACCTAAATCCACGAGGATGAAGACGCAGGAATCAGCTAGTGTAGTATAAAAATACTTCAAAGTTTGATTTATAATTTCTTTACTATATTTACTTGTTATGTAAGAATTTTAAGTATATCTAATACATAGAGAACTCACTCGCCATAAATTTGCTCTGTGTGTACACTGTCATGTCATAAGTACGGTTGACACAATATATAGTCATAGAGTAAATATGGCGAGTGAGATCTCAAAATGTACACTACTGTGTTTTATTATAAGAATAATAAAAGCAAAATAAGAAAACGTTTTTTTTTAATTTCACTTATCTATATCAATCATTATGTAAAATATGCCACGCATAATGTTTGTGTAATAAACTCTCGTGCAGCCTGCGTGCTGCGTTTTCTTCAGAGTATTTGTTGTTGGCGTCAAAAATAAATTTAATCAAGGAATGTGATTGAAATGCTTAACTTTATCGGCGCGCTCGGAATAAACCGGTTCTCAAGATGAAGTAAAGTGCGGCTTAGTAATCATTAATATTTGATATATTATATATTTATATAATATATTATATATATATCAAATATTAATATGAATTTATTTAAAAGGCATTATACTAAATGATCATAGCTATGATAGCCTAGTGGTTACGACGCCCGCCTTCTAATCGGAGGTCGGGAGGTTTGATCCCGGGCTCTCTAACTTTTCGGAGTTAGGTATGTGCGTTTTAAGTAATAAAATATCACTTGCTTTAACGGCGAAGAAAAACATCGGGAGGAAACCCGCATGTCTGAGAGTTCTCCATACCTAATGTTCTCAAAGGTTTGAGATGTCTACCAATCCGTACCTACATGGCCAGCGTGGTAGACTATGGCCAAAACCCTTCTCACTTTGAGACTCGTGCTCTGTAGTGAGCCGGCGATGATGATCATGATAATGATGATACTAAGTGGTGGATATGTACCTAAAGTGATATAACAATCAAGCTTCTACATACATACCTACTTGTATCTAGGTAGTAGGTACGCGACAGGTTGAAATTTCAATCGGGGAGGGAACGCCCCGCGCCCCCACAGTCCCCGCGCTAACCCAGTGCGGGCGAGGGCGGGTGACGTACGGGTGTACGGGTCGTCCCCCGTCTCATACCCCGATTGCCATCTTAACCTGTCGCGGACTATACATTGGTAGACTAATAAAAAGTAACAAAGATTAATATTAGACAGGTTTCCAGGCTAATGAACCGTATTCATACTTAGTAGGTAGGTAATAAACTAAGCTGATTCCTAGCTCCATGATAGTTGGTAGGTATATGTCTGTATGACACAAGTATCTTCTAAATTCTAATATTTATTTGGATCTACATAGGTATTTTGACGTACGACGGTTTTAAATAAGTAGGTATGCTTTAAAAAACGTGAAGTACAAACATAGCTACCTACAGGTATGAGGTAGGTACACCGTACAAATCATGCACGGCACAGCACCAACAGAACTGCAATGCAAAATGAAGTGGCGACAAAGGTCGAAAGATTTGCGCGCTATCTCTGGGGAGCAGGCATTCATGTAGGCCGAGATAGGCCGCGGTCGTCGGTCGGCCACCGCCGCCATCGCGCCGAGCCACGGTCCACCTCTACACACATTAAATATATCCTTTTAATGATTACAATTTCTCGTTATAATTTATTTAGGACGAAGCATAACAAGTTTCCGAATCAAATGTGTCGCCCATAAAGATGCTGTCTCGAGGGTTGGATCCCGATCCCTTAATTCGATATACGGCCTTTGTACCGACCAGTCTCGGCCGCTAAATGGTCCCTCGCAACAAAGCCATAAGAATTAAAACTCGCTGCTAACACTAAGTCTACACTGATCGTTTCGAAACTAGTCAATGGCGGCTCGCGAGAAGCTGAAGGGTTTCATGAACGAATCGAGATGAGAAATGAAATATTTCTTCTACGGAATAAATTAAAGTCTATTATCCAATTTCGGTAGGTCGCCGCGAATGTCTATCTCGTTTGCTTCGTAGAAGGGAACGGATAGATCGAAATCTGCTGGAGAGTGTGAATGAGAGCATTACAATCGAAGGGGGTTCGGGGAGCGGAGGCTGCTGTCGTTGTAGGATAATTCTTTATTCTTTATGAATATGTGAGTTCGTTATCTCTGGGATGACGTGGCTCGAGACATTCGCGCGAGCGGCAGTGTGCGTGCGTGTAGGACGCGGAGGCACACTCGGGCGCGCCGTGTCGCGCCGCACTCACTCTATGGCGGTACTAAATAATACATAGGAATCGACAGGCTCGTCTGCAAAGAGCGGCGGGTACACGACCGGATCAACATACGGCATCGACGGCAGATTGAACGATAGTTCCCGAGGAACTGGTTATCGTTATGGGGCGACTGGATGAAATTTATTGGCAGCGCGCTGGAGAAATGTTGCGAGCGGAAGGGGCTTGCGATTTTAATTAGGTAATGAATGTCGATGTTGATCTGCATATCGCTTGAACGGCTAGATTTATCAATTCGCTCGCTGTCTCAGTTTGGAATATTAGGCGAATTTCTGATTTATTGATTGCAAGCACGCAGGGGCTAAATAATTACCGTACCTGAACCTGATACTGGACACCCACCCTTACGTTCTTAATATGAAACAAATAATGGTGTCAGATTAGTAAGTAAGTAGTAATAATGTAGAGAATCCGCTTGCAGAAGCCTTAAAAATGTTAAGTTTGCGTATTCAATTCCATAGTTCACCTCATCTCCACCCATATTATTAATTCATGACGAAGAATAAATCTTTTCTAATCAAAACCGAATTCATAAAATTACTTGTCTACTAAAACATAAACTACTACATCAAGTAAGTAATAAACACGCATGTTATTTTTAAAGAACCAATCTTTATTATTATTGTTACTGTAGGTAGGCTTAAATTATAAAAATAATATGAAAAGGGATCCCTTATATTACGGCACATTTCTCTTCAAAATTGACGTTTTTCAGAAGCGGTCGGTTTTTAACATTTTAATTAGGGGCGCACATTACGCCGCACGCTCGCCCCTCGCTCTTTGCGTCACATTTTTGTATATTTCCGTCTATTTGGGGAAAATTTTATTTTTCGACAAATGTGTGCTATTTTTGAGTCGCGTGCAGCCGGCAGCGTCTCGATGCTAAATCTCTGTGGGAAACACGTTTTACCACAGTCTCTGCATTCAGTCTATTTATATTATTTAGTTTGCGATTTATTGAATGAACGAATATAAACCACGAACTTGTCACTGTTTCTATAAGATAGTTCGGCGTTGATGTATGTGTTGTTTCCGATTTAGCGATAAAGAAGCTCTTGTTGGGTGTAGGTACTGTTTTAAAATGTAATTTATATGTCACGAGCAAAAGGAAACGAATAGCGTGATGGATAGTGGCGAAGATTGACACTTTCCTTCTGTTGGTAAAAAATATGCCTCGTTCCTCAATTCTTACACACCTGTCATCGGGTATACGCTCGTGTGGCATGACTTGGCCTCAATTAAGTGTCTACTTAGTGTGTCTTTAATTCTTTATATCCGTGTAATGAAAATGATGTATTATTTTGAAGATTTAAATAATTAAATACCGCGTTATTGAGGCTGTCTTTTAGTCGACGCTTTCAGTGTTTAATTTATAGATAGCTACTAGAAGAGACCTATCTACCTATTACGATTCACGAGCTCCAGCCTGCTGACAGACAGACAGACAGGCAGAGTATGGGCAGCGAAGGCTTATTAATTCCTCCTCCTCCTGTTGTCCTGGGTCCTGTTGGCACCCTCCGGGTACGGAACTCTAAAAATGGCATCTCCATACAATTTTAGCCGATTTATGCAAAGTTAACGTTAACTTTGAATAAAATATATCTAAACTAGGGCAACTATTATGTATTCTGAAACCTGCATGCCTGAGAGTTCTCCATAATGTTTTCAAGTGTGTGAAGTCTGCTAATCCACACTTGGCCAGCGTGGTAGACTATACGGCCAGACTTTTCTCATTCTAAGACCCGTGCTCAGTAGTGCTTCTCACTTCACAAAAATCTATTTTAACGCAAATCACAATGTAACCCATAAGTTGTGTAATTGATATAAATAAAACAGACAATTTAGCGTCGGAGAGGAGTGACGCGGCCCTATTCTGAGTCGCGTCACGTCACGTCATTTGTCGTCGTTAGCGATGACGCATGGCGCCGCTGACCCCGGCTCTGACCCGCTCCATCGCTCTTCGATCAACACCACGGTTGCGTTTCTTTCTATAGGTATCTATTGGAAACCAGTTTATAGTCACATATCGATAGCGAAAATAGTTACAACCATCTCTACCCATATTATAGATGCGAAAGTGTGTTTGTTTGTTGGTTGTGGTTTAGGTATTAGTTTGTTGGTTTGTCCATCAATCACGTCACAACATAGCAACGGATCGACGTGATTTTTTGTATGGGTATCTATAGTTAAAGACCTGGAGAGTGACATTTACTTTTATCCCGGAAAATCATAACCATGGGATTTTGGAAAACCTAAATCCACGTGAAAGAAGTATTAGGCATATAAACCTCCTGGGTATACCTACGCTTATTTTATTAACTAGACTGGAGTAAAACGTTGCTAGATTCTTTTACATCATGAAATTGTAGTATAACTTTGTGTCATCTACATTAATATTATAAAGAGCTAAGTTTGTAAGTTGTTAGTAAGGTGGTAATCTCTGAAACTACTATTTGATTTAAAAATTCTTACACTGTTTTATATAGCTTCATTATTCGCAAGTGCTATAGGCTATCAAGTTTAAATTATAATATCATGCGAACGAAGACGCGGATAAAGGCTAGTGTGCCCTTAAATAAATTAGACATTCTCTAATTACAAGTTTTTCAATTAAATGAATAGTAATTACAGTTATGGCTCGACGTCATACCTATATAGGACGGCGATTCAAGGTCAAGCTCACTCACTCTCGTTCACTCTGCCAAGGTAACGTAAATCTACAAATACAACAATTTCAAAAATATGTTCATTAGAGGCACTAGTGTTTTAGCTGAGTTTAAACCCATCCCATAAATTTATATTTAAAAGTTACAAAACAGCAATATATCAAAAGCAGGTGACGAATAAACATGCTGCCATTTCTATAATAATCAGCTTTCTTTTCTAAGAAACATTTAGCTTTGCGAAAATTTTTAACAAATAAACAGTTTTTTCGCACCACCCACAATGAACTGTGGTACGTGCACAAATAACTAAAATCTATATTTGTGTAATGATCTTGCATTGAGGCTACGGCTTCCATTCACTTGCTGTTCTTCTAAAGGTGATTTATGAGGATATGCAACTAAACAATACGGCCGTTTTGACTTATGATGGGCACGGAGCTAAGTTTCACTGTCTACCCTTTAAGCATCTCGAAACAAACCCTTTGGAACGGGGTAATAAAATTTTATTATTATATTTGCGAAACCCGACATAACAATTATGTCTCGCACCCCGGAGAGGCTTCACCATAGCAGCGCCAATTAGTCATGACTGTTCGGACGGCTAGAAAAAAATTGGATTTATTGGAAATATATAAAAACAAAAAATGCCAGAAAATGCAGATTTATGACTTTACCGATGACCACTTACGTTATATTTTTTGCTCTATGTTGTAATGTATATAAAGTTTTAACACTTCTTTTGCGTCCATCCATTGTTTTTATTTAAAATGTAAGTTGGTACCTTTTAGGAAACCTTATTCAAATACGTCATTTATTAAAAGTGTCGATACGATGTATGGATTAATAAAAACGGCTATCTGTACCTTTTCCAGGTTAGTCCACTTCCATATAGACTGCATCATCGCTTGGGTGATAAGTGATATCGCAGTCAACAGCTAACTTGTAATCGTATGTATATAAAAATAATAAAAACTGTATTATAACGGTCAAACGTCTTTTTTAGCTTTCTGCAATCAGAATTCTAAAAAACGGCAACAATCTTAGTTGCCGTTTTACCTACTTACATGAATTTGTACCATCGTGGTTGCGTTAAGTATGGCACGGCAGGTACTTAGCATGACGATGTCACCGTATTGATGCGTAGGGGGCGGCGTAACACGGCACGCGTCTTCAGAAGTTCAGACATCTGATATGACATTATACTATTTCTGTTGTCGAGATGCGGTGGGATGCGGCGGGATGCGACGCGATGCGCTCGGGTGCATGCAAATGGTGCGTGGAGATGTGTGACGTAGAGCTCGCTCGTCTACCGCCCTTGTTACCGTCACAGTGTCACGCGTAGAGTCGAATAGTTTTCGTGATACTAAGTATGAAATATTTTGTAGTATAGCTTTTTGTCCAGGCAATAAAGACAAGAGGGCTTTCACTACGAAAGGTGAAGGAAAGTTCTAATATAATAGATTGGTACAGTTTGGTTTCCTCATTAAGTATTATTCCAAGTCCACGACCTTACAAGTCCTCCTCCAAGCCCACGGCTAGACCGAGCGACTAGCTGTAGCTGTAGGTGTGAATTCTTCATCATGATTGGAAAAAATTCTTGCAAAAGTTACAGGAAACTTTTTGTTCTATAAATTTTGTCATTACTATTTTTCATCTCATTACCTACTATTGGAGTGTAGATATAATTGAAAAGCTGATATTGAAATGAATATGAAAATTAATTATGATTTCGGTTTGTACAAATCTACTAAGTAATTAGAACTTCCCTTGAACTTTTGTAAGTCAGAACCTACTCATTGTCTACAGCTACCACTTTGAGTATTTTGGGTCATGCTGTGCTTCGGGTAATAGTGTAAACTTGAAGCAGAATTTCTAGCCAGATTGTAGGAAATTCGGTTGACCGAATTCTATAGATACACAAAATCTGGTAAAGCAATTAAATCAACTGTATCTACCTATTTAAAATATGTATTACTTAATGATGTTCTCGACTTCGTCCGCGTGGATTTAAGTTATTAAAAATCCCCCAGGAACTCTTTGATTTTTCCAGGATAAAAAGTAGCCTATGTCCTTCCCCGGGATGCAAACTATCTATGTACTAAAATAGTCAAATTCGGGTAAACAAATGGGCTATTATAAGCAAGCATACAAACATACACACATTCGCATTTGTAATATTAGTATGGACTATGAATAAAAAGGTAGATAATACGAGTTTAAAACTGAGATATAGGTACCGACTATTAAATATAGATATAGGTATATTTTTAATATGCACTCAAGAAGAATTATAACTTTAAAATACAGCGGCGTCTCCACAGATTCTCAGTCCACCCGTTTAGTAAAACTAAAAATCTTTTAATTTTCCGCCGCATGCAAACTACGACATTCCTTCCATTATTCTCCAGTTTCGATTTCATGTCCGAGAGGAATAAGTTTTTGCCCCGTCACGACGTGCTTCGGTGGCTCTTGTCGTTAATACACCTACCTACTGAACCGAGAGCCCGTAGGAAACTATGAGGAGGTATTGATAAAAGCTGAAAGTTGTCATGGTGTTTCTTATGTTAGATATCTGTACCTAATGTTTTGTTTTTAAAAAGTGTTTGCTACCTATAAGCTGGCATTGGCAATTCCTCTGGTGGTGCAAATGTTCTTGGGCGGAGTGGAGGTAAGAACTTAACCTGAGGTGACTTAAGGTCTGCTTGTCCGTACGCTATTTTGATAGATAATAATATTATAACTTAAACTAACTGATGCCTGCGACTTCGTCCGCGTGGAATTAGGTTTTTAAAAATCCCGTGGAAACTTTTTGATTTTCCGGGATAAAAAGTAGCCTATGTCACTTTCCAGGTCTCTATATTTACCAATGCAAAAATTACTTCAATCCGTTGCACCGTTGCGTCGTGATTGAAAGACAAACCAATAAACTAACAAACCAACAAACAAACACACTATCGAATTTATAATGTGGGTACTGATTTATTAGGTTCCGGCCGAAGAGTTTGACGCTTTATTTTTATGTTCACCAAGATCACGTATTAAAATAATAGCTTAATCATAACTTGCCATTTCGTCGCAGTTCAGCTGGGTGTAGCCACATTAGTACACAACACAGTAGAATTGTAGAAAAAAAACTTACACCATTTACCAAACTCTTACTTAAAATTTTTTACTTGCTCTCGATCCATGCTATGCGATTGCGATTTTGAACGATTTTCATATCGTCTCTTAAACATTCAACTTCATCTACCTACTTAATAATAATAATTTTGGTCGCAGCACAACTTGGACCTGATAAGTGAAAGTGACAATTTGTAAGACACTACTACTTTGTCATTCCAAATCACCATCTTTGTTATGGTAATGCGAGTCGGTTTTACAGCTTTTCTGCAAAGGGCTGACTGTGAACTTGTTCAATAGTATCATAAACCGTAGTATGTGAGACATTCCGGGAAGCTTATATACCTACTATAAACTTAAGCATATTTTTTTGATATGATTAAATGGCGGGAATTTTTAGTATAGGTACTTAAGAAAAATTGTTACAAATTGGTAATAATTTTATTGTTAGAAGATTTTGTCAAAAAATGTATTTGTAATGCGAACTATTGTGATCGGACTTAGGTTTTTAAAATTTCGTGAGAATTCTTTGATTTTCCGAGATAAAAAGTAGCCTGTGTACGCAATGACTTATATGTATACATATAAGTCATTGTGTGTACGTCTTCACGCTCCAGGATGCAAGCTTATCTTTGTGCAAAATTTTGTCAAAATCGGTTAAATGAGTGGCTGTGAAAAGATCTAATGGACAGACAGACACACTTTCGCATTTATAATTTTAAGATGATAATAATATAGTCACTAGTCAGCTACCGAATAGTTAGAAAATATTGAGCGTGGTATTCTAAAGTGCGAAACGAGCAGGCCGGGGCATCGCCGGGCGGTGCGGGCCGCGCGGTCCTCTCGTCGCCCTTCTAATGAGCACCCGTGTTCTTCTCAATTGCACCCAGCACTCTTATTCACCGGCAATTTATTTCATTTTTGCCTGTGATCGCGCCTTATTGAGCGTCTTTTTATCTTATTACCTTCGTGGGTCTATAATACCCGTCCTGTTAGTTGCAAATGAGACGCACGGGAACGTGTTGGGTTCGCTCGGTCATGACATACATAGGAATAATTAAAATTTTTGTCTCGAACAAAGTTTATTTTTATTTATTTTTGTAATTAAAACTGCGGAGCTGTAGCGAGGGCGCTGTTTTATTAAACCATTAACGAGATATATCCCGAGCGATTTATACCTTATACTCGTATCAACGAGCTCAAACTCCTATTTTGCAGTTTTATATCTTTACTAGGCAACTCACTCCAACTTTGCACTTGTGACCTTTATTATCAGTAGGTAACTAGACAATTAAACATAATAATTAAAGGCTTTGTTATTACTTTCTTATGAAATGTTGTAAGTAAAATGTTGGTAAAAACCTTGTAAGACTGCTAGGTGATGGCCGCGAGTTCGGCCGCGTGGATTTAAAAAATAAAGAACTGTTTATTTTATAAAATAAAAAAATAAGTAAATCCATCGCTGGAATGCAATTTCCGTAGGTACCAAATTTGACAAAATAGGTTAAAAAGATGGGCTGCGAAAAGGTAACAGACAGATATACAGACAGTCACTTTCGCATTTATATAATATTGTAAAGTAGATTTAATAGTAAGTCCACAGTAGGTATGGAAGTAAGGCGACCTGGGTAGACGTAGTAGGTTAGACTACTGGGCTTAGTAATCTCCGCGAATAGCGAGAGATGAGCATAAGATTGTTCAGGGTGAACAATTACAAATAATAATAGCGTTTATGAAAGCTAAACTACATTTATAAGTATCTAGAGCAAGAAGTATTTCAAAACTTTCAGTCTGAATACATTATTTTACTAGTTTTTCATGCTCCCATTTCGTGACGTGTTTGTAAAGGTGGATGTTTTTGTGTCAGTCTGTAAGTATAAATCAAAGAATTCATTGGATGGTATGTTGATTCGGATTTGACATTTATGTTCCGACGAGTTATGGCTTATCGAGGATATGAAGACGTTTGCCAAAGCAATTGTGTTATGAGTAGAAGCATCATTATAATAACCATTGAGCTATTAGTCTATAGAGGTGCATTCGTCTTTCATCAGGCGTTCAAAATCACCATACAAATACGTACATTCAAAGTTAAATTTATTGATCGTAAAGTATTTTAATTTAAGAACGTGATACGTGTAGAGATATAGGTACTGACTATGTCTCCTTTGAATCAAGCAACCTTTACGGTGGCGGGCATGGCGGCAGAAAGGGCCAAGCAGCGCATTCCTATTAGGTACCTATACCTACATGAAAACATAAAGTTAATACCAAAGCCACATATTCGAAATAGGTACCTTTGTACACTTTTTGATTGTCTTATTGTTGAATATGTAATTATGTGATGGAAGGTAATAAATAATTATGCAAACTTAAAACTAAAGCCACGTGGGTTCCAAACGGGCCCTAGTCTGAGAAGTAAGAGAATCAAGATTTATATTTATGCATGTTGTGTAGAAATCCTAAGGTAGGTACTTGATCCTTTTATAAGAATCTGTCATCCTTACCCATGGAATCTTGAGGTGATCAAAAGGCTGGTAGTTACCTCGGCCAACTTATAGGTTTGGCCAATCATCGGCGTAACGCAGCAGTAAAAACAGATACAACGTTAATTTACTAAATAAACTGCGACTGTTCCTCTTGTTCATCAGTCAGGTTGAGGTCATATTGCGGAGACCTAACCTCTAGTGTTTGTACCTCTCTGGCAATAATAATCTTTGATGTGTTGCCAAGCAGCCGTCACGGAGATAAGACGCAGTGCACAAGGCGTAGACGCACAAGAGCAATAAATAATCGCACTTAAATATTATGATGGTATTTTATGCATACTTCTTGAGTGTAAATATCTACTATTTCTCAAACTTACATAGGTAGGTAGTTATCATTATTTGAAAACAATACACTATTTTGGCGATCACAACCAACCGTTTCCGCGTCGGGGCTACGCTGATTTGCTAAAATGATCGTAGATCCAGCCTTATGTAGTACCTATTCGGATTGTTTCTATGAGAAATTATCTGACTAATTGACAAATCGGCGTACCTACAGCGTAAGCCGTAAACTTGAGATTTGGCATGAATAGTACGCGACAGGTTGAGATGGCAATCGAGGTATGAGGCGGGGGAACTCCCCGCACACCTGCACGTCACCCGCTCTATCCCGCTCCGGGTTAGCACGGGGGCTGTGCGTATGTGCGGGGCGTCCCCACCCCGATTGCCATCTCGAATTGTCGCGTAGGTACTATAAAGCCTAAGCTGATAGGTCTAGAAACTTATTTGGCATGTACCTACAGATTTTTTCTAACTTAGATCCACAAAATCAACATCGACTTCAGAGTATGCAATAAAATTAATAAGATAATTTAATTTGTGCCGTCACCGTCATAAAATAGACAAAAAAAATAAGTTTCAACTATAACGTCGTGATTTTTGCTTGTTTTTTGTCAGATTTTATTACGTTCAGAACACTGGGGTAGAATCGTAAATTAAATGAAAGATCCATCAGTTCGGGAAGGAGTAAATCAAGGCGGACGGATTGCCCCTAATAAAAATTATAAGAGGCACAATGGATCGAATGTGCGCCGAGATCGGCAGGAGCTGTAAACTCTGGCTATGTTTGTTTATGATGCACTAAAATATGTTATAAACTTATAAACTAGATAAGTATAATCTAAATAAAGTAACGCATAATTACTAGCCCATATTGTCGTTTCTTTTTTTATGTTATTCGAAAAACTATCATTCATCTCTATTCACGTTACGCGTAGTGTAAAGTGAGTGATTAAAGCTATGAAAGGTAGGTACCTAATTGAGTTTTAGTTTCAGTATTTCAGTGATATTCTAAAAAAAAAAGAAAAAAGAAAAAAAAGTGTTCATGATTATATATGAAACACTCTAGATTAACAAATATCTTTTAATTTTATAAGTGAACAGTGAGTTTTAGATCGCCTTATCTAATCACTAGGTAAACAAATCATGCCCGCGTGGAATGGTGCCAAGAATACTTACTGGCTGCATTTCCGCGCTGGACAGCCAGGCTGATCCGTTGCGCAAAAAATGAGCCAGCCCTTCTGTCACCAGATGAGGCTATTAACCGCAGTGAAATGTCTCGTAAAAATTTTTTTGCACTAAGACTCAATCATGGCCCCAGGGTCTCCACGGCAGATTTTAGATCTAATGTGAAACAATATTCAGAAATCAGTTATCAATTAGGTAATCTTATTAGATGGTCTCGATCACGGAGGAGAGTCTCGATGGTCTGTACTGTATTACGGACGAGAGAAATTTTTCTCCTCCGTGCTCTGTATCGTGTTTGTAGTCTTTCTTTCAGTAGAACGTACCTACTTAGAGCGTTTCTCTTTCAGTTCACGTCTTAATTTCTTCAGAGTCAATATTCATTCTATATTTGAATCAAACTGCGGTACATATTTTTATTGTATTGTTTCCAAAATGAGAAAGTTAAATAATTTGGCTTTGGCGAGCAGTTATAAGGTGCGGAGATATTTCTTTGTTCGTGCAGCCAATGGAGCGCGGCCGACGTTGACGTGTCTTGCTGAGTTTTTTGTGTTTCTCTTATTATATTTTTTGGAGGCATTTTTTGGATAATCTTATTTGTTGGTTCAATACCTGGGTCGTAAATCTGTAGAGAGGTATGAGAACGAATATGTGCAGGGCAGGTGTGTCAACCCTTTCCTTTGATACATATTTACGTATTCTATGTTCTCTAAAGTTATAAAATTTTCAACAAACCGTTCTTTGCCTAAAGTTTTTTTATGGTTGGAAAGTTGTAAATTATTATAAGCCAATATGTTTCACTTTACAAGTTTCCCACATAACTGCCCATGACGTAGGTACCTACCTAACTACGCCGAATAGAGTTTCTATCAATTTATATGTTTCCTACCAATTACAACCCGGGTACGTTAAAACAAGAGTCAATAGGCATCTTCTAGGTAAGCGCGTCTCATCTTAGGCCACATCATCACTTTCCAGCAGGTGTGATTGTGGTCAAGCGTTTGCCTCTAATGAATTTTAAAAAAAACTATACATATATTTTATTTATTTATTTTAAACCTACATGATTGTGCTATAATTGAAAGTAAAAGCTTATCAGAAATATTAAAATCCTGAACTGTTTTTTGTTTATTTCAATTTTCGATAGCAGATACGGTAGGAATGGGTACCTACAAGTCAGTTTTAGATACCTACCTAGAAGAAATCTTCAATTAAAATGTAAAACAATAGTTTTAAACTAAGTTACCAGGTTTGAAATAACAGCCAAATAAAATACGCAACGCGTGAAGCAACATCCTGTACAAAATTTAGACAGTTATAAGTTCGATTAATTTTGTTAAAACTATGGATGACGAATTGATTTGTTCATAAACTATTGAGATCTGTTTCTGTTCTACCTGAATTTTAAATAGGCTCTAGCAAAACTGTATTCTATTTCCATCTCAAATTAATTTTGTATTTGGAGTATGCCCCATTTATTACATTCACAAATGTAAATGAACGCTTTCGAGTTACTTCGTTTACGTGAGAATATTTGTATTTATTTTATTTATGGAGAGAAGAGCTGCGCGAGGGCGATGTGTTTAAATATCTTTAGATTTAAATGCGAGTTCACTTCAAGTAGCTCGGAATCCATTAGGTTGATATTGGTTATCTTTTATACAGCAAGGTATCATTCGATCTCAGGTTGTTTAATTAATTTGTCAAGCCTTATTAGCATGTGTAGGTAGATATATTAGATATTTCGAAAAAAGTAGTCACGGTCTAGTGGTTAAGACGTGTGCCTAATGTTCGGGGTTCAATCCCGGGCACGCAGTTCTAACTTTCCGGAGTAATATTTCTATGCGTTTTTAGCAATTTAATATCACTTGCTTTTAAGGTGAAGGAAAACATCGTGAGGCAAACCGGCCTGCCTGAAATTTCTCCATAGTGTTCTCAAAGTGTGTGAAGTCTCAATTCTGATGCCAATCCGCACTTGGGCAGCGTGGTAGACTACTATCAAACCCTTTTCATTCTGAGAGGAGTCCCGTGCCCAGTAGTGAGCCGGCAATGGCTTGATGATGATGATAATGATTATTTCGTCAATTAGGTAATTATTTTTTACAAACCTCGTTAAATAAGTTGGTACAAAAGTGTCATAAAATCATAATACTTACCTACTCATAACACATGCAATGGAACATGGATGATACCAGTAGGTGAAATACCAATAACCTAAAAATATAGGTCTTCCTACCAACTTAACGCTAGTTGTAATTTACTGAGTTATAAAAACTAAATTGAAGTTTAGATGAAACAAAGCTTATTTATTTACATTAAAATGCCTCCTTGGTTTGTATAAACAATACAGCTCTAACTGTTTATCTCAACTAAGATTTGATCGGTAGGTACGTCTTTACTAACACGCAGGTAAATCTAGATAAAAATAAAATTTGAACAGTGCGCAATATCGCACTGAATTCGAACATGTACCTACACGTGTTCCCAATAAATACGTAAATGCTTGTATATATGACACATTCCTAAGAAGGAGTCATTTAAAATGAAGCTGAATTATAGCTTTAAGTATAAGATGTTCTTTCTGATGTCAACTTTAAAATTTAATGCGGTAAATTATTGTTGGTATATTCGTGACGATTACATACTCGCTAACGAATTTATGTCTCACTTTTCTCTGGTATACTTCGCAACGATCATAATGTCTGTCCGTATTTTTGGATCTTTATTGGATTTGTAAAGGACTGTGAACATTGTGAAAGAGGATTTGGTGAAGTTTATAAGGTGTAATCTCAGAAGACTAATGTTACGTCAGAACTTTTTAACTTCATGCTTTGTGACAAGAACAGAAAGACCATGGGAACATTAGTTATTTGGGTAGTTTATCCCACGTCCTACTCATTTAAAATCATAAAAGTACCTATCCATTATGTTACCTACCTTAGAACATTGATAAAAATGCGTATTTACTTTATATTGTCAATGTTGCAATTATTTAAGAAAAATGATTTCTTCTGGACGTTAGAAGTAAATAAATCTGAATGCAAGTAAAGTTTCTGATGTACGTACGTCAACAGATGAGTCTGACTCGTCTGCCACTTCGTAAAACATAAATATTATCGTTTGGAAGGCCGTTCTCGATCGAACTTATTTTTCCGACTGCCGACAGTTATTTCATATAAATTAATGGCGCGAGTCGTCACGGCGCAGACGCCGGCTTCTATTTATAATCTGACGAATGAGACGCGCCGAGCGCACGCGCACGCATCCCGTCATATTCCAATTACAAATAGCTGTCATCGTCTCTACATACCCAACATGTTCTGTTTCTCGTATTTCGGGTAAACATTATCTAAATTCTGTTATTTTACCAATCAAATCAAGGCTCGGTAAAGAGAACATCATCTATTCACCCGTGTACAAGGTTACTGGCGGTGAGTGCGAATGAAAAGAAAATTTTTCTACGGGCATATTATGGTAAACGTGTTTAAACAAATAAAATTATGAATTATGATCGAGTGGGTGTCGGCGAACGTCTCTGTTCCACTCGAGCAGATAACCGGCGAGCGAACGAGACGCAGGGCGGCGCGCCGCGCCGCGTCGGTTTCGGAAGGGTTATTATATATGAATTATGATGACGCCGCAGCACCGTCGGCGGTAATATCGTTATGAATATGCTGAGCTCGACTCGCCCATTGGTGGAAAGCACATCCGCCTCGACTGCGCGGGACCGCCTCCGGTGGCCTTTTTATTCCTTTATTGACATTCAGATATGCACGTTCTGAGTGGCGATGCACTAAATGTAATATTTTGCCTGGAGGAGAGATAAGTTGGGCCAACGAGCGGTCGCACAGAGCATTTGGGATGCAAATCCAGCAGACTGTCGTATGTAAACGAACTTATGCTACTCATGCGGTACAGCCGCCCGCTATGAGACATACTCAGACGTTTCCTGCATTATATTAATTTGCATTTCAGCGGGGTGGACTAGGTAGGTACCTATGTAGGTGTATGTATGTAGTGCACAAATGCTCAAACTATAAATAGGTATCATTTGTCTATAGGTATGAAGGTATACAAATGGAGAGTTGACAATCTTGACCTTAATGAAACGATTTTATTTTGGTTTAGGCCTTTTCTAACAAAATATCAAAGATCAGTTCAAACTTTCATTACTAAGGCTTGATAAATCTTAGGATTTCCTGAAAAATTCTAAGATTTACCTTCGTTTGAGCTTTTACAGTAATAAATAAATACACGACGTCTTATTGATATACTTGCCTACGTACCTACATGTTGTAATTAATACCTATTATGATACAAATAAAATTCAGCGCTGTGATTACTAACCCTACCAAAAATTACCATTTGCCTTAGGTATATCTACTTGAAGTATTAGTGATATAGTATTTTTCAAACCCACAATGTATCGTGCAAATTCAGGGTCAATGTCCCGCCTACGACAAGGCTAAACTTCGCGACACCTCTATGCAACGTTCGTTGATATCTAGCGTCAGTCAGATGTTTAATTTGCAGTAGGTACATTGCAAACCTTAAAAAAATATAGGTTTTCTTAAATTTTATTCGCGTTTTGGTGTTATATTATTAGTAATCATCAGTATTTTCACCTGTCTTCGTTTCTGCTATAGCGTTCTTATTATATTCTATTTATCTATAAACTAAGTACCTATGTATAAAAGGAAAAGCTGACTGACTGATCTATTAATGCACAGCTCAAAATAATGGGCTGATCGAGCTAAAATTTGGCATGCAGAAAGCTAGGTATTACGACGTAGACAATAGACATCCACTAAGAAAGGATTTTTGAAAGTTCAATCTCTAAAGGGGTAAAATAGAGATTTGAAATTTGTGTAGTCCACGTTGACGAAATCGCAGGAATAAGCTAAGTATTCCTGTATATTTCATCAATCAAAACCACATCCACTTACTTTTTACTAACGTACATCTACGTGTGTCAGGTATGCGTCATAGGTTCCTGTACCTATATCTAGTTAAATAGAATGTGGAAATAACGTCTTATTGGAATTAAAAGTAAATAATGTAATAGTAATAAAGCCTGATTCTAATAAGATTATTTTGTAAATTTGTACTGTGTTCTTATAGGAAGTAGGTACCTATACCTAGTATCTATCTATCTATCTATCTTAATTCTTATTAAATTTATCCGCATATTATCAACACTACCTATACAGCTCATGCCGGTAGGTCTAGAAAATTGAGATTTCATGTGATATTTTCTTTTTAAGAAATTGTAAATATATATTTTTTTGTGATAAGTTTTTCTGTACCTATGTATATACTAGGTATATATAGTTTTTTGTATTGACCTGTAAATAAGTATTTTAAGAAAAAAACATAAATTTTATCCAAGCGAAGCCAAGGCGGAATAGCTGGTCTACAGACATAAGGGACTGTGAGCTGGTCAAAATATAGAAAGGATAAGGCACAAATGTATTTCCTTGTATTGGGCAAAGTGGATCGCGTTCGATGCGTGACTCTCGTGGCATTCACCTTGTTGGCACGACGCCAACCCTAGCGGGTTGCGTCAAACTAAAACCCCTTAGGACTCTCCTCCATCAACAGACAAAACAAGTTTTTACACCGGCGATATGTAAAACATGAGATGTGTATCTTATATTCGGCAAAGTAGATTGCGTTCAACGTGTAGTGTCGTGGCATTCACCTTCTTGGCCTTTCGCCAGCCCTACCTAATGGGTCACTTCAATCTGAAACTCCAATAGTTCCTATTACCTACAGAAATACATCTTTAAACCTTTTGTTGCAATCATTGTTGCATCATATCAATTTTTAAAAGCATGTTAACTCATTGGTGAAGTTTAAAACAACACCGATGTTATACCTACCTATTAATTTTACTATTAAAAATACGAAATATACCTTACAACTAATTACGTCAACGCTACGGATACGGTTAACCGAATTGTTTCATATAATTTGGCAACCTACTTGGCGCAGTAGGTAGGTCGCCAAAGTGCTGGTCTTATAAGTGGGAAGTCCTGGGATCGATTCCGATTGTCTCTTGGATGGTCTGATCGTAAGCTACTACGGCCGGCTATTTACCATTCTACTACCCTAGGAGTAGTAGGCATCTACTAAGAACGAATTTTTGGTAATTCAACCCCTAAGGTGGTTAAATAGGGGATGGAAGTTTAAGTCCGTTATTTTAAAAGTTACATCGATGAAAATTGGTATTTAAGCTTTCGGTTAAAAATAAAAAATTAGTATTCACGATTTTTTTTAAATCTACTCCCAAGGAGGATAAATAGGGGATGAAATTTTGTATGAAAATCTGTCATTTTATTTCCATGAAAATTGGTGTTTGGGGTTTCGGTCACAAATGAAGAAATTCGTGTTTTAGGATTTTTGGAAATTTCACCCCACGTCGATATTCTAAATTCACCCCGAGCGCAGCCGGGGCGGGTCAGGTAGTATATTTTTAAAGTTAGTGGTGCAGTAGCCTAACATTGTATTATATGCGGACATTCTTTCACAATTTATCAAAATTACGATGCTATTGTATTTATGTAAATGGAACACTGCTTTATATCGCTGCTAAAACTGTTGATGTTTCTGCAGATAGCTTGCCTTATGTTTATATGTGTGCAATTTTAAATAACTTGATGTTGCAAAATCATTTACGTTTATACTCCTATCATTAACATTAAAAATAATAGGTGTAAGTACTTTAGTATACTTTTAAAACGTATAATAATACGTAGGTAGGTATAATAAGTAGCCTAGCTATGAGAATATTAATTTTATTGTAGGTATATCAATTTTATATCTTTCACTTGTTACCTCTATTTTACTAAATAAACTTGACGCCTCTAATTCTAATTACCATAAAATAAACATTCAATAATGCATGACCATGTAAATCCAAAGTTTGCAAATAGCTACACGATATGTGATAAAAAGAAACAATTACAAGGCTGCATGCGCAATCGTCGTTTACCAATATAATGCTCAGTTGCCTTCGCATCTTAATTTGATAACTACCATTGCCGATACGCCTATTTGCCCGCGTAAAACATTTACAAAAACCTTTTATTACCGCGCACATATTCATTACCATATCAGTATTCGTAACATACAAGATGATAAAGTCTTTTTTTAACCATTTTGATGCAGAATCGAGCACTAGTCGTAGACGGTTGCGGAACGGTTCAGACTACGACTGAGTACCTAAGTACCTACGTAGTTTTGTAGAGCTTGTATTCTTTTAAAAACATGTTGTGGCCAAAATTCCAGCTAGTTCTTGGTTTCTTTTTCTGATTTAAAGGGATTGCTTAGTTTCTGAAAGTAAATTCCAATAGTTTAGCTCTAGATACACTTCCAAAGTTTTGTGGTAGGTATAGCACACCACAATACCTATAGAGTCATGTAAAATCATTTGTTCAAATTGAGTACACACTATTATTACTGATTGTCAATTGTTGAATTTTTAAGATAAAAAATATCGTTAGGTATATCTTTAGATATACCTAACGATGATAATTAACTACTTAAACTTAAAACTTAAGCTAAGAGGGTTCCAAACGTGCCCAGATCTGAGACTTATATAGGTACATAGGTAGGTACCTACTTATAAGGAGTTGGACGTACATAGGTATGTCGTAGGGAGGATGGACGCTCCGAGAACTGCTATAATGTCAACCACATAGTGGTTGCAGAAGCGTCGCGTCGGGAAAGAGGTGGATGCAGTTCACCAAAAGCAGAAGTAGGTATACGGCGTGCTACTGAAGAGGCCTAAGTCCAGTGGACTGCAATAGGTTGTAGATAATGTTGACGATAGACTGATAGAAGAATCACTGAAGTGTAGAACTTTAGCCCTTTACGCAACGTGTTTCATCAGAATTATAGGTAACACGTTTTGACTAACAGTGCTATCTTAGAAAGCTGTGAATTCATCAGAATTAAAATACAAAGGCCTCGAAAGCCCGAGAAATGTAATTAATAAAAAGCATTCAGGGATATAATTGGGCATTGTTGGCATTATACCAACGGAACCGCGAGTCTTCTTCATGGAGAATTTAGCTTTACGTACGTGAATTTTATTATTAATTTGCTGCTATAATAATGGTGGCAAACATAAATAATATGAAAAAATAAACAGTGTTTGAGTTATTTTGTCAGGGATATAATTTAATCCATAGTTGCTATTGGAAGTAGAGTTGGGTCTGTATTGGCAAAATCTAATAAGAAAAAGATAAACATTATTGGAAAAACATCTTTTGGGTAAAACTAATTTGTCTAATTCATAAAAAGTTTCAATAAAGTGTTACTTACTTACCTCTGACTTGTAAGCGCTCCAACTCCATGTTACTACCTACTCCATAGTTTATCGAAGATCTGCACTGACATATTTAACTTTTATTTATGACGATCAGCTTAGCACAAGTCCGTAAATACTCGTAGAAATTCAATCTTTAAGGTATCTCGTTCAACTGAGCTAACGTCTACACTCTACAGTACCTAAATAAACACCTTCTACCTAGGTGCTAGGTTATTGTTAGTATTAGTTTGGACCTTTAATCGACGGTTTGTAAAGTAAACAAATCAAATAAGGACTCTTTAGTCCGGTTATGTATGAAACAAAAGATTGGAAAAACTGAAATGTATTACAAAAAGCGGAAAGATATTATGTAGCTCAAAAAGCGCATTCATTCGACCACCATTGTGTTAAAGAAGCCGCCAAAATTCGATTCATGTCGTACGAGTGATTACAAATTCCTGTAGTTCAATTTGGGAGCCGAAATGATCCTTTCTGACCAGCCACAAACAACATACAACAGTAATCGATACTGTAAAAACTTAGATATGATAATATGCATGGGTGCATTGATCTTCATTCGAATCAAAACGTATCGACCGAAATTGTGGCACAAACGAGTTATAATTTATAAATTTGCCTATATTAGGTAGGCTACGATACTTAGTACCTATATCCTGATGGATCGACGCACTTTTTACTGAAAACTTATCGGCAACGCATCGGCAGTTCCTCTGGTGCTGCAAATGTTCATGGGCGGCGGTAATCACTTAACATCAGGTCAGGCGTGCTCGTTTGTTCGCTATCTCTATCAAAAGTACATTATCGATAATTTATTTTGAAAATCTGTTAAGATTAGGTTACTAAATAATTAGTAACATAAAATAATAATTAAAGTAAAACTAATATTTTCTATTGACTCATACTGAACTGACAAAACGCCATTCTATTTTACGAGATATATCATCAAATGTGAATAACAAAATGTTTTGTATGTAGATACTGGTACAGATAATTGGGATTTTCCTTTGTGAATAGGTAGGTGAATAATTTTATGTGGCAAATGTTCGGAACGATTTCAACTAGGGCGATGTTCTGTCGGAAGTTAGCAAATTATCACTGGCTCGTAAAATTAACGCTTCTTATCGATCCAGAAATAATTTCAGTGTGAGAACTCACGTTCGAATTTGTACATTTCGATTTGAGAACAGAGATCAAAGTTGCTTGACGAGCGCAGCCGACAGCGCGAAACTTATTTAAAACCTAACAAAATGTTTTCAATTTTATTGCTGATTTTATGTTGAATTCTTTAAACATGTACGGGGGAGTGCGTGTATATTTTGACGTTTGTGTTCATACACACACTAATCCTCCTAGCTCCGCTGCAGTCGGTAACGGTCCATGGGTCGAAGGCGGTAAAGTGCAAAATTGGGGGCATTACACGGAGAATCTGAAATTTGCCTGCTGGAAGTGGCAGTTCCAAGATAAGATCTCACGATGCCGCAATAAAAAGCACTCGTAGCTCGTCCGTTGTGTAATGTGCATTCAAATTGCATTGTGCGAGAACTAATTCGCTTTAGGCCGATTCGGATGTTACGATAAACACATGTTTCGATTAGCGCCCGGTAACGCCTTGCCTCGCTGCTTGTGCACTTTGACGGAATGCTTTCTGTGCTTTTAGTGCTACAACTGCATTTCATGATGGCGTGGTTCCAGGTTCTAGTTAAGCCAAAAGCTTCTTTAAATGATAAATGTTTATTTTTAGATATAGAAAAATAATCATAATATGAACGTTACAGCCTTCATTCTTTCAGCTTCAAAACTTGCAAAGACTGAATTGCGAAAAGGTAAGCTTAAACCTATTACTACTTACTTCTCTACGGTAAGAAATTGAGCTTTATTTCTATGTTCAAATTAATTGATACTGAAATTAACTTTAATAACTTCACACGAATGCTGAATAATAACGTTCAATTGTTAGGAAATCCAAAGAATTCAAAATTGATGTCATGCGAATCTTCTGAAGACGGCCTTTGAAGAGAGACAATCGTTCCATACGAGATAAGGATATGACAAAAGCTATTGTTCTATAGACCAATTACTCGTGGCTCGCGAATTACCTAAGCCTCATAATATAAATTAGCCGACGGCAAACAGCGGAAAGATTTCTCTAGTTATACGCCAACACAACAATTATTCGTAAATCACTTTACTATATGTTGAAATTTACGATACCCCGCTTGTACAGGCGCCGACCTGTACTCTAAAAGTTCTGCGCGCACCGAGGGATTTCTAACTGATGGTTCTACGTCATAAGGTTCACAGTCTTACTAAGTTCACCATGTTCGTAGGGAACACAAAATTTCGTAGCAAAAGAGAATATGCATGGCGATTTCGTGATGAATATTCATTTCCTACGGGGCATGAAATTTATTGTGTTTTACATTTATATTCAACTCAGCTGTCTTATGTAACGGTAGCGGCGCGGGATTAGCGAATTGTGAACGTTCATATTACGACTCGCTAGATAGTCTTTCTTCTTTGATCTTCTCCCTTTGTTAACCAAATATATATTTTATTATAATTTTTATTAATTTCTTCTCTATTCTGGTAATCTGTATGGAGGTATGGCAGTAAAAAGATAGCGAAAGACGAATCTTTGGGCTACCTCATACCTGTTATGGGTAAGTAAGATAAATGTAGCATCTTTCTAAATGACACCATCGAGTTAAGATTCTGGATCTAAGAATTTCAATAATATTAAAAGGTATTACTGAGCAACAATTCTATTAAAAGATATTTTACAATTTATGTATTTCTAAGTGTCTATGGTCAGTGGTTTATAGTTCCGATGCACTATTGTGTTCAGCGTACTGCGGCATTGCATACAATTGTATAAGCTGCCAAGCAAGCGTGAAGTGCTGGGCACAGGGCAGAGGCTCAAATTATTTGACATTTGAATATCATTTGGAGCATTGTTAGTCATCGAACTCTGCGATCGACACACTTGGCACCTGTCGAATATTGGACGCATAAATCCATAGCGCCGGTTCGATCAAGCTTGATGGAATCTGAGCTATATTTAATTAATGCAAGACGCGACGCCGCATAGTTTTCTTGATTGCTTTGTTGATTGATGAGTAAACATAATTTATCATAGAGAAAGTTGTTATTTATTTGAAGGGTACCTAGTTTTAGTAATTAACATGGCGGCTACGGTATCGTACGTTTTGGATAATATTTGTAGAACAGATAAAAAAGTAAAATCTTTAAAATGAATAAAATTCATTATATAATTTTATAAACTGAAAAATGTTACATTTTTCGATGCTTATTGCTAATATCTACTATCTTGTTTATATATTTATAAATGTTTTCTCGCTTGGTGCAAAATACCATATTACTAATATTACGAAAGTGAAAAAAAATTCGTGCGCTTGTGATGTGCGACATATACCAACCGTAGCAATACAGCCTATATAGATCAATATCTATATATCCGGGGCTTACACACCTTTTGACACTTAGGTGCTCAAAAAACCATTACCAGGGTTGTATCATAAAAAATATATTTGTAATACTCATACGAAGATCTAGTGTCGATAGGTATTACTTGAATATCTATGGGTTGATCATGATGATAGTATGGAGTAGGTATGGATTATTATACAAATTGGTATAAATTAGTTTATTGTTTAAATGCAATGTAAGTAATCAGTGAAATCCAGCATAATTTTTGGGCGGGCGGGCGCGAGCGGCGGGCGGCGGGAGTGCGGCGTGTGATTGCAGCGGCCGCGTCAAACAATTGATTAGTCGCATAAACTCGGTTTGGCGCGCTCTAACGATGTATCATCCCGACTGATAATTAAATTGTAAATTAGCTAAGCCGATGCTAGCTCGCTGCCACTGCCCGCCGTGATCACAGTCGCCGCTTCCGATTGTCGCGGTTTTATGTTAGGTAAATTTCATTTGGAATATTGGATTAATTTACACATTATAAACGGACTAACTATACCCACTCATACTATGTACATCTCAAACTTCTGGGTCTAGAAGCTTAAGATTTTGTAGGTATGTCTATGTGATAGGATTTTTCTGTAACGGAATGGAGTTTCTGAAAACCTTTAATATATTATATATCTGGGAGCCAGCTGCGCAGCCGCCGCGCCGGGTGGGTAAGGTTGCAACTACCAAAGCAGTTCATCAGGACTTAAAAATTATGAATTTAAATTTACAAAACGAGAAGTGAGTACAAAGAAACAAAACAAAGAAGATATTAACTTTACAATAAATTCTACATTGTCTGAAGTTTAGACATAGGTGTCGGGTAGGTATAAGTATTTGGGTATTTTTTTTATATTGTCTTTTGTCTTTTGTTAGTTAATACAAAAGAAAAATTTATACATTTAAGCAAAATTAATGCAAGAAAAACTATTATTTAGTCGAGACAAATGGCCAAATGGTAGGTTTGAAAAAATGTTACACTTCCCAAAAAAAAGAAGGGTTCCGCACCGTACAATATATAACACTTTTTATGGATGTGTCAGATTTTTCCATTTAGGTAGCTACTTGTGCTATAAAAGTTGCATCTACGTGACGTAGACCTATTTTAATTTATAACGAAGCTAATCTATATAATTAAATATTTATATATATATAAAAGGAAAAGGAAAAGCTGACTGACTTACTAACTGACTGACTGACTGACTGATTGACTGACTGACTGTCTGACTGATCTATCAACGCACAGCTCAAACTACTGGACGGATCGGGCTGAAATTTGGCACGCAGATAGATAGCTATTACAACGTAGACATCCGCTAAGCAAGGATTTTAGAAAATTCTACTACTAAGGGGGCAAATAGGGGTTCAAAATTTGTGTAATTCACGCGAACGAAGTCGCGAGCATAAGATTGTTATAAATAATCACGTTAATTATTCAAATTGGACTATTTTATTATGTCCATATTTCATGTATTGTTATATTTCAACATGAAAAAACTACTTTCAATAACAAAACAGTTTAATAAAAAATTGGCGACCTCCCTGGCGCAGTGGCCAGCGCTGTGGTCTTATTTGTGAGAGGTCGCAGGTTCAATTCCCGGCAGGGGTTTGGAATTTTATAATTTCTAAATTGAAGGCTACGGCCGTGACTAGTTACCACCCTACCGGTGAAGCCGTGCCGCCTAGCGATTTAGCGTTCCGGTACGATGCTGAATAGAAACCAAACGTGTATGCGGGTTTAATAAAAACTGCCATACCGCTTCCAGGTTAGCTTCCATCTTAGACTGCATCACCACTTACCATCAGGTGAGATTGTCTCTGAATTTAAAAAATCTACTGATGTGTGAGTGCACGGGATGATTTGCGAAGTTTTTTGTGTCAATTCACGAGTGGGATTAATTACCCATTGACTGCTGATTGCTTGAGCGATTGCTCCTTTCCCGCAACGACCTTTACAGACTCGTAACTGGTCGCCATGTTTTGAAGCATGCTCGCAAGTGTGGTTTTCTAGTCGTAGTCTGCTGCTACCTATAAACAGACAAGCACATGATTTTGTCTTTAAATAATATGTATGTATGAACTTTGCCTATCTGGAATTTTATAATATCACTGTTCTTCTGTAGCTGAGCTTTTTAGCAGCTTTGACTTCCATTGAGATGGTCAGAGACTACTCGGGTGTCTGATCGCAAGCATTTTAGAATTTTATATCTAAGACAGGCTTAGGTTTTTTTTTCAGATGCTATAGCTGCTACTAGAGGCTAGAAGCTCAGTTGGCAGTTGCCAATGTGCGCCCAGCTTAGGTGTAGGATAAAATTACATAAGTTCGTTTCGACAAGCCCCGCTTGTGCTGATTGCGAAAAATTCAATCTTGTTTCAAGGAAATTTAATTTAACATACAAAATGAAAAGCTGCCGTCGCTCGATATGAATCGATGCCGGGAGGGACTGCTCGCCTGTTTGTGGACGATAGCTTTGTGTGCATATTGTAATCAATTGTCGAATTGTATCAATTTGTACTTTCAGTTTGCAATTTTGACGTGAATTCATTAATTTGTTAGGACTGTTAATGCAATCATGCTCGTTATACTGTATAGGTATTGGCATGTAGCTCGTTAGCGTTTATTTTTGCATCTCGCGGTACTTGTGTATGCAGGTTTTAACTAAATTACGTGACATTAAAATTATTGAGAAACTTATGAAAAATTCACATTTCACAAGTAGATATAACGTGGGTAAGTAGGTATATTAGATCCACACTGACATCAAAGTTACTCTACTCTTGTGCTCCTTAGCAATGCAGCCTTACAGGTTTTGACTTCTGATAAGTACCTGTACATAATACTTTTTATGTAAGCTGTGATAGCCTAGAGGTTAGGACGTCCGCCTCCCGATCGGAGGCCGGGGGTTTGATCCCGGGCACGCTCCTCTAACTTTTCGGAGTTATGTCCGTTTTAAGTAATTAAATAGGTATCACTTGTTTTAACCTGCATGCCTGAAAGTTCTTATAATAATCTCAAAGGAGTGTGAAGTCTGCCAATCCGTACTTGGCCGGCGTGATAGACTGTGGCCAAAACCCTTCTCTACTAATACTATATACCTAGAAGAATTAATTAAGTAGGTACTTATTTATTACTTATTGGATACGATCTAGTCTAATAGTGCGCATTCGCATGTAGTAATAAAACAAAGAATTGTATGAAATAAGCCTGAGGTAGGTAGAGATGGAGCGCTGGAACGGAGCTCTGCCCTCGGCTTCTACCTGGTAGGTACTATTAAGTATTTTGTGCTTCTACGCCACTCTATACGCTTCACAGCGTGAACGCCTTCTTATACTTACAAAGTATAAAGTTCCCATAAAGTTCCTGTTTTTTTACGAGACGCGGTAGGCACCGTGCTTCACTGCCTTTTGAAAATTGTGAATAACGTTAGAGTATTCAAAATTTAGCTCTCCAAAACACACTGTTCTCCGGAACATAATCGTTTGTCACACTGCACCCCGCCTCCCGCGTCGTATTCGCACATAAAATATATTTATAGCAGTTCGACGCACTCGCACCTACCGTGAGGAGGATTCGCGTGCCGATGCTTGTCAATAATCGCTAATAGATATTTCAGAAGACAATGCAATCGGCTAAGTATAGCCCGTTGTGACTAACGTCCCGTCTGTCGCGGCGGCCCGCGTCTACGCATGCCCAATCCTGTTGATCTTATTATATTCATGAGATTTATCTCCGATGAACCGTGTTTGACGTGCCGTTGCTAGTAATTTCCAAACACTTTAGCTCTCTTATACCTAAATAAGATATCACTTAGCGGCAAGTTGGCTCGATCGTTAAATCTTAGACTGTGTTTGAAATACACAATTGTGGATAGGTAGTTAAAAAGCTACTTAAGAATACATTTAATATTCCTTTACGTATGTATTCCTATATGTTGTGCCGACCCCGCGTAGCGTGGGATAAGGTAAGGAAGAAGAAGAAGATCTATTCCTATATGTATCTGTGTATAGGAATATTAAGTTGTGGCAATACAAAATTTTAAAATATGTAGCTACTTCCTTACCTACACTTATGGGATAGCTGCACAATATATTATAGGTATGGGTATAATAAAAACAATGTTGGTGTAGGAGAATTTTAATGTGGAATGTCAATTAACATAATTTTAGTCTTTGCACCGATAAAAATATAAACTTTATGATAATGTATCCTAAGTTGGGAGATAAGAATGTGAAGGTAAGGGAATACGATTGCAGTGTTAGAAAAAATTGCCATTCCATATGTTGTCAGGCGTCGGAAGTCGTAACTCACTGTTATGAAGCGGACGACACCAGTTTCATAAACATTGTTTTTCTTCGTTTCGCCCCTAATATTTATATTTATCAATCCATCTACACATTTATTTATAGTTCAAAATAGCGAGCTTCCGAGGGTGCCCAAGGGGCGCGTTGTCATTACGATTTATTGTTTTCTTTGGCCATAGTTTGGCCCCCCGAAACAGCTCTCTTAAGTAAGATATTGGGTCTTAAATTTATTGACCACATCCCTTTTAGTTCGGAAGTATTTTACACAAGGTAATTACAAAACAAGCCGCATTAAAATTGTAATGCACGGATTCACGATAGGTACCTAGGTACATCATGGACCTACCCTGGCGGGCAGTTTCCTGAACATATCTTAAAACTATATTAGATCCATTCTATTAGTCTGCATGCATCCACTGCCAGAATAGGAATTTTTGAGAACGTGCCACCAAACACAGTCCTCCAGCTTCCTCATCCACCTGCTTAACGCTACCTTCTTCAAATCATCGGTCCAACTAGACGTACAATCTGTAAATTTACATATGTATTATATTGGTACTCCGAACGTTATTAGCATTAGCATGTCGGTGACGCGACCTTGAAGTTTTATTTTATCCATTCCAAAATAACCCAACGCACCTCACGAAGTGTTCACTTTAATTAAGATAGGGTACAATAACTTACTATGAACTTCCAGTGGATACATAATATCACAAATCAATGTTAAAAAAATAATGGTTTGAAAGGCAGTATAAAATTAATCAGTCGGAAGTTTTACGAGATTTTATTTTGGTGAGATGTTATTTTAGGAGTTCGCGCACATGGCGGTAATGGCGCGCGCTCCAAGGCTTATTGTGTTGTTATTTTATTATTTGTGTTACATTTGAATATTGGTTTATTGGGCCACTAAGGCGCAACGCGCACCTATAGAATAGAGTGGAGCTGAGGTGTAGCCTCTTCATTTATCCATCCTAATATATAAATGCGAGTGTGTCTGTCTGCTAGCTTTTAACGGCCTATCTGTTTAATCGTTTTTGATGAAATTTACACGGAGATAGCTTGCATCTCAGGGAAAAACATAGTCTGTTTGTGTCGAAAAATCAAAGATTTCCTACGGGATTCTTAAAACTTAAATCTGATGAAATATTTAGGTATGTAGGTACTTTCGCATATAGTGGTGGGAGCCAGCCGCGCTTTCTTTTAGTCTCCTACGTGGTTTGTTTTCATTTTATTAACTAAATTCAACTGTATGTAAGCGTAAATAAAGCTGAGTTTAATTGTTATCAGAAAAAGGGCTGCGTCTCAGCTTCTACTACCTACATTTCGTAGGTTTCACTTGCAAGTAAGAACTCCAGACAGTATTTGTAACAAATTAGTAGGTATGCTTGTGAGTGTGTGAACAGACTACATAGATGACTATTGCCGCGGGATAAAGGCAACCTTTGACAGCTCCGAGCGTGCTTCAAAAAATGGCAGACCTTTGCAGGTTTTGAACATTGTCACAACTTTCGTAATCGATTCGGTGACCTTTGCTCTAGATATGTTACGCTTAAGCTTTGTTGATTCGACGAGGACGTTGAACTATTTTCCGAAATACGTTGCAACTAGTGTCATGATTTGAAAATCATAGCTAAACGGAATAATAAAAGCGGCACTAATGCTTGACATATTTATGTACACTGAAGGTGCAACGCACGGGGACATATGGCGAGGCAATTTATGAAGTTGGGTGCCCATTACCATTTTAAATATTATTTTTAGGGAATTTCGTGTCAGATCTCACTCGTCGGTAGCCCGTATATTAAGAGATGTGATCCTCTGATTAAGTCGCCCCCGATATTTGTGACTGCTTTAGTTGTTCTGTTAATTAATTTTGCCTCAGGGTGAAACGTAGCACCATATTTTATTCTTTTACTGAGTCCTCCGTAACTTCAGTTAGGGCACCTGGTCATATTGTGTTAGTATTTAAAAATCCAAAACCAAGCTACTAGAAAGTAATAACCGCCTGAAATAATGTCAATAATATTATTTCCGTAAAAGATAATTATTTATTACTAGACTAGATGGAGTCTGCGACTTCGTCCTCGTGGACGTAGGCTTTTAAAAATCCCGTCGTATCATCTCTTTGATTTTCCGGGATAAAAAGTAGCTTAGTATATCAATTCATATCCGGGATGTTATTTATGTAGGGTACCAAACAGAATATGATGCCTGCAGTTGCAGGTACTTATCATCTGTTTGGTAAATCATCTACGTAGAGTTAGGTTTTTGTTAATTTCGTGGAAAGTGGAAACTGTTTGATTTCTCGGACAAAAAGTAGCATTCCCTGAGATGCGTGCTATCTCTCTGAGTACCGAACAGACACACTTTCGCAATTATAATATTAGTAGGTATGGATTATAATATTCTTTTGGGAATTAATTACTTTCAAATGAGTTCGCATTATTAAATTACATCGTATGTTATTAGCATTGTATGATATCAAATTTTACTATTCGACTCAAGTGCCTAATAGGTATTATACCTACATACCTACTTATTGAAATTTATAGATAGGTACTTGTACTTCCAGCCAAAGTTAAAGCTATAGGGTAATTCTGTTCCAATTGAAAGTCGAGCATGTTACAAAATTATTAACTGGAATTGTTCTCCTAACGGCGCTTCTTTAAACAACGGACGAGCAGTAATTGCTAAGCAATTAATAGTTAACCAGAACGGCTATGAATGGTGCAGTTGTGAACTCGACTAAAGCAAACAAAGCTGGGTCAACCACGCCATTAAAGTTTATGAAACGGAAGCCGTCAACTCTGCCATGTGCGGCCTGTCCTTCGATTTGTCAATAACACCCGATCTGCAGCCTTAGCACGAGTCATCTCGACTACGTTGCTAGATTTCAGATATCTAGGTGCTTCAGGTCCATATCGTCGTACCCTATGAATAACGAGACTGTTACAAAAGGCCTACTTTTCAGGAGGAGCATTTTTTGTGTTTTATTTTAATAATAATGCAATGCAATTTTAAAGTTTACAATGTTGCTAAAGCGTTTTAGGGTTATTACCTACCTTTATTACCTACCTAGTTATTAACTACCGAATATTGTTTCGTAAAATTGAGGCGCTGTTGGTAAGTGTAGGCCTATCGCCAAACTCCATCTGTAGACCCGGTATTTACTTAAGTGCAGTGGAGTGATGATATTTTGTAGTCAATTAGATTATCGACAGATGACGTAAAAATATGACGTCATCTATAAATAATCTGATCATCAGTCTATCCATCTCCGCTTTGGTGGATACCGTTAAAATTGAAACTAGAGTGAAATGTAGGTACGTACTATTATACTCCAACGTTGAATATATCAACGTTGTCGAGATGTGCAAACTCGTACTAAGCTTACAGATCTGTACCGTCCATCGGCGCGTGCGCAGACCCGCTGTCTGACTGCACCGCACTGTGCTCACATTTCAAAACAAATCTAACCCTCATGACTTCTACACCAAAATATAATTTTGGGATCGTCGATTTCTAATGATTGTTTTATTTAACACGACATTAAAATTTGTCATAGGGTTTGTTTACTTAACTAAATAATGTAGGACTTTATTTGTAAGTATGTTTAGGTATTTTCACTTGGAATGTTTATTTACTGAGTTTCAGGTTTTTATATCTACGTATTTCATTGAAGATTTATAACACTTTCAATAGTGTTGCAGTGTGAGTGAAGTTAAGATGTTGTGGTTTGGTAAGGTGCAGTGGGTCGTGACGGAAGCCCCCGGACATTGTGGTAGGCGTTGATACCGGCGCATCAGAGTACAATCAACAACATAATATTATATTAAAATAAATAACTCATCTTTTACCACTTAGTTATTAAAACGCAGTGATAGCTAAGACGTTGCCCTAGTCGCGGGATACGGGGTTCGATCCCGGGGATTCACCTCTAATTTTTCGGAATTTTTAAGTAAGGAAAACATCGCAAGGAAACCTGAATGCCTGAGAGCCATAATATTCCCAAAGGTGTGTGAGGTCTGCCAATTCGCACTTGGCCAACATGGTAGACTATGACCAAACCCTTCTCATTCTGCGAGGAAACCCGTCCTCAGTTGAGCCAGGGATGGGTGATGATGATGAACCTTGCTAGCGAAAAGCTAGTTTTAACTTCTGCAATTAATCAAAAGTTTCAAAAAAACTACTAATACCTTGCTTACTATAAGGGAGCAGTTTCACCACTGAGTCATGAAGATCGTGAAATGGAAGGAGGAGTGTTGTTAAAACAAATTAAAGTAGAAGTAGTATCTACTGTCATTTTACGACCCATACGGTAGTAATCTAGGTTAATTGAATCTGAATAAGCGCCTTACACGCTACACAGTACTATCAAAAATAAGTAAATTACACAGGTTGTCCTACAATTATATTATGCGGTCCAACCGCATAGGTACGACCCGTAGTAATTTAACAATGGCTATAAACAGCTGACAATAAAAATTTGTGATTAGAAAACGCGGCATCCGCTTAGTTTACGAGCCTCGATAATGCCAACTCTATTATGTTATTGGCTGCACTAAGTTTAGTTAAATTAAATAGTTTATTGACATCGTGGAAGAAGGTTATTTCAATTTTCAAGTTACTGCCTCTGTCTTTCCATAGGACGCGCTCACTTTGCATGCATTTTCGCACGAAATTCTGCCGAAAAGGCATGAACGATCTCGGACTTACAACTGCTATGCTATCGCAGCGTTTACACTGGATGCGAGTTTGTCGTACATACCTACGAGTAACTCGCCTGTAGTATGGGTGGGGCTTTCATAGTATTGAAGGATCGTTGAGGGATCGTTTATGCCTTTTCGTATAACGTTTTCGTACCTACGACAGAATTTGCACGAAAACGCACGCAAAGTGCGTGCGACCTTACTCTTAGGGCCGGTTGTTTCAACAAATTTTGACGGACACGTTACCTTTAAATATGGCGCTAACGAACGTAAGAAAAGAAAAAGCGTTGATTCAGCAACTATTAGCACTAACGTTCGTTAAAAAGTTACGTTTACGTTAACCAGTGCTGACACCATTGGTGATCGTCAAATCAGTTCGTAACTTCATACTTCCTACAAACGGAATATTTTATTTACAAATTATAATGGAATCAATTGAATTCAATGCTTTTAATGGTAGTTTTTTTGAAGATGAAAGAGAATTTTTAAAAAAGAAAAAGTGTTTAAAATGCGAAGTAGCAATATCAATAACTATATAATTTAATATAAAATGAAATAAAAAAGGTTACGGAAAAGTAAGTTAATTTTAAGGGTTAGTTTCGTAACCAGAATAACAATGACGAACAGTTTTTTGTGCAATGAAACAACGCTCTTAAATTAACAAATGTTAAAATTCGTCTACGTCTGTTAAATTTTAACGAACGTATCTTACGAAGACCAATGGTTTGAAACAACCGGCCCTTAATCTAAGGTCTCATCATCTAGGTAGGTATAGCTTACGTTTTTAGACGAATGTAACCAGCCATTTTAAAAGCATGTATGTAACAGTCATGTTGACGATTGTACTATACGAATAATAAACAGCTAATATCAAACGGAAATATCGGGTTCGTCAACGCTATTATATTCATACAACAAAGGTTAAATGGATTATTTTATTCAAGGAAGTTTCATTAATTCGAACGCAGGTATTACTGAATGTGTTTTGGTTCAACCTTATAGATAAGAGAGGCATTGATGCGAAACTGGTTCCAAAAACAACTGACAAAGAAGACCGAGGGAAAATACAAAAATCGTCAACCAGTTACCCGATCCAACCAAATGAAGGATTCATACAAAAGGATTTGGTGTATTGTTATAAAAATCTAACTTTCGATCTAGCACTTTCCCAGCGAACACATAACACAATTACCTTTTTATAAAAGAGAAAGACGATTATACGGCAATTACTTACAATAATTTGTCAGAATATATTAAGTAGGGAAGTTTCCCTAGCACGCTTCCCAGTGCTCATTTTTACTGAATAGAATATAAAAGAATAGAATGTTTTTTTATTCATGTAAACTTTTTAAAAGTGCTTATGAATAGTCAGGTAGTTTTAATTTACCACTGGTTCGGAATGCCGACTGAAATCTGGAAAACCACAGACAAAAGTAGGCATATTTTGTTTCCAGAACGTCATTGAGTTTGATTTGTTAATGTTCAAATGCATCAAAAGTATCCATCTTTCACCTCTATAAAAAATGTTGGTCGCACTTGGTCGACTTCAAATCTGAAATTCAAAAATTCCCCTTGATAAAAGTCGTCCAAATCAAAGGAAATATAAATGCTGTCCAAAGGCGAGTATGCGGCAATCCCTCACACAAGTGGGTAAGACGCTTTGAATTTTTAATGTTACACTCAGACCGTTGCAAACCGTAACAGTTTTCTTGTCATTGGTAGAGTGGAGATGTGAGATAAATTTTGCAGAGTGGCCCCATCTTTTCGTTTGACATTAATTTTTAATGCGAGCACGCCGCGCTGTATCAGTATGTCATACGTAGCGTGTCTAATAGCCTTTCTGTCAATGACATTATTCCATAGACAGGTACGTTTATACTCATCACCATCCTCTTTATCAACCCATCACTACTAAGCACGGGGCTACTCTCACAGTGGTGAGAAGGAAAATCGGTGCACGCTTTCTAGGACCTATGGTTTGGGCTGCACGTGTCAATCAGTGAGTCAGGACTTTTATATGGATTGATAAGTAGGTACTTACGCCATTTCATTAGTTTTTGGGTAGGTACTTTAAATACCATTAAAGTTAAAGTACCGTGCAGTATGGTTGAGGTGTAATAAAACGGCAAATAGTTAGACATTTAACACAGAAATTAAGTCGTTTTATCCACCTTGGAGTGGAATCGACTTCCTCGTTGTCATTGATAATAATGACGAGTTTAAGACAATAATGTTTCAGCTATTAGTTTTTATTTTTCGCTGCAATCGAAGGCCGCTTAACAATACACAAAACAAAGTTGACGCGATTCGCTATGCCATATAATTTCAGTTAATCAAACGCTACGTCATTCATCGCGAGGTCCGAAATCGATTAAAGCGTTCCATTTCCGATGTTTTTGTAGGGGATAATAATATTATTGATAAATAAATAACACAACGATTACACTTCTTTTGGTTAAAATTTTATACAGGACTGCAGCTTAGAAAAGTATAGATGGGTAAAAACAGAGAGTGTTGTGACATGTAGGTATCTGGTAGGTAAGTGTAACGATGGTCTGTTAATATGGGACCTTCAAATCATGACTGATGAGTGAATAGGCATCTTCTATACAAGCGCGCTCCATCTTAGGCTGCATCGTCACTTGCCACCAAGTCTGATTGCAGCCAAGAACTAGTCTATAAATTTGGAAAAAGAAAAACTCATCTCACTTTAATTTCCTCATACTTACCTATTATTATAATTGATGTTCAAAATATATTTGGGAGAATAAGAGCTATTTTACACTGAAAGCTCCTGAAAGTCTTTCTCTCGGAACGGCATGCTTTACTGATTGCTTTGAAATTTGTCAAAATATTAGAATTTACCGAACAATGTACACCTACCTAATCATAGGACATGGCAGGTACATATTACTTATCAATTTAGGTACACCAAAGAAGTAATCATTGGCAATTCTAAAATGGTCAAACCCTTCTCATTCTAAGAGGAGAGCCATGCTCATTATTGAGCCGGTGATAGGTTGATCAAGATGATAAGGTTGATATATACCTAGTCATTTGGTAAAATATTTAGCACTAATAGTTAAAAAACTTCTTTAAGTGCGATGGGAGATTTCAGGATTGACCAATATGCTGATGTTAATAGTGCTTGGAGAGCCGATGGATGTAATAGTTTTTATTATGAAATTTAAATTTTTGACACTACCAAACTAAAGTTATAATTTTGTAGCTTTGTTTTCTTTTCTGTCCGCAGACCCAACTACTGCACATTTTTTTATTGCTTATACTACTTAGTTTCATTTATATCTATAATACCGGTAGTATTAAATCAAGTTTTTATACAGTAAAAACTTGTAGAAATAACCTACTTTATCAATACAAGTTTAAATATTTCGACGCATTTTCGACGTGTAAAATACGTTTTACTTTGTTCTAAATGCCCTACAAAGTATAATGTTCCAAAAAACTAAATTCATTGGTTTTGTATTTCTTATGATCGCTTTGATAGTTTAGACTTTAGATGATCTGTAGAGACAGCCAACTGTAACTTCCGTGATAAATCTTTATTTCTTATCCGATAATTTGTTTTTATGCCCGATGTGATGGCTCTGTTGGTTTTTTGGTCGTCATTTGGCGTCATGCTCTTGTTGGCGTATACTGAGCTGCAGCTGCCCGCTGTCTCGATGAAAGCATTGCTTAAAATTATTAACTATCTTTTACCACATTTTTAGAGATCCGTTGTTGAGCTCATTGTTTTAATGTAAGTACCTAAATAAATGTGACATTAGATTTGGGGTATAATATGAATAGTCAAGCAGTGATTTGATAATTCCAAAGAACAGCAGACAAAGAAATCCTTGTTAGTTTGAAAATATATGAAATACCTATAGTGTCGGATTAAGTTGATAGTATAATTTATAATAATTGACGATCCAACAAAATATATATTTATAAAACCAATACAACTCGAGTTAGGAACAACCTATGAGGCATTAATATCTGTAATCTGGCTCACCGTAAAGTACGTAGTTACAAAAATCAAAAAAATCTTGACACAGATGTATTGTTAGTATATACAAAATTTTGAATATTAAAAAAATTAAGATCACTGAATGATACGGTTACTTTTGTACCTATATCAAATAAATTTTAGCTTACATCATGTATGTTTATACTAGCACTTCTTTCGCGTGGACTACATACCTACATTTTGAATCTTCATATAACCCACTTAGGAAAGATTTCGAAATACACTTTCTTAGTGGATACCTACTCTTTACGAAGAACACATCCACCAAATTTCATGTGTCTAGGACCAGCGGTTTAGGCTGTGCGTTGATATATAAATCAGTCAGTCAGTCACGACTTTGAGTTTTATGTATACCCACAGATGAATTGTAGGAATACTTACATCTGATGCGGAACCTTATTATGTGTAAAGCTACTTACACTTGGTCGGTATTATTTTCTCAATTGGGAAGTAGATCACCTCGTTGATTACGAGTATCTTTTTATCATAGTTTTTAAGCATTAGGTATTCAGTGAAGCGAGCCGACATTTTTTGAGTCCATTATTTATGTCAGTCATCAAATACAATACTTTTGTATGCATTGTGAAACACCAATGTTCCAATTTTGTTGTTTCTTCGATATTTTGTCAAAATATTTACATAACGTTTCTATATTTTCGTCAAAATATTTACATAATGGTCATGAAGATTTATCGTCACGGTGGCTGATGGAGTCGCGAGCAACGACTGTCGCTTCAGTATACTGGCGTGGTGTAAATCGAAATTTTCTCGAGGGACTAAGAATATTTTAACTTTTTGCCTCTGATATTATTAAGCTCCCATTTTAGACGGAAATTAGCACCAAAAAATTTAATCCAATATTTTGAGAGGTTAAAATTTTGTGCTATGATGCACTAACTGAAAACATGAGCTCCGATTTTTCAGAATTTCTAGAAATAAATATATACAAGTTTATTAAACCTTAGTGTATTTACAAGTATACTACACAGATAATATTATTATATTTGGGTGATCTGATAATGACAAGTCCTCGGTGAAGCTGGAAAGTGACTGAATTGTGGATAGAGTTGTTCAATTTAGTTTTTCCAAAGTTGGTAAAGATCTGATAAATAGTATAGGAGACTAACGACTTCCCACAGCTGTGCTCCCGTAGGAATTGCAATACATCTACAAGATTGGACTACAAAAGGGAATCCGCATACAAAATTTCAACTTTCTAGATCCAAGGGTTTGGGCTGGGCGTAGATGAGTCAGTCAGTGAGTGAGCCAGGCCTTTTCTTTTTGATACAGACGTATTATGTACATATATTTAGATAAGATAAAGGAACGGGACTAGAAATCAAAGAGTTCTCGAGGAACTGATGAGGTTGTGGACATACTAGGTCATTATTTTTAAAGGGAATTTTGTCTATCAGTGAGTCCAGTCATATTATTTGGGATACCTATACTTATACACGTGCAGTCGTTAGTGGAATGCGTGACGTGACAAGTTATTAATATTTTTATGATTCAATTCAACCCAGTCCAACGACCACTTTCCGGTTATGGCGAAATAGCTGAATCTTTTATTAGTAGGTATTTATATCGAAATGACTAAGAATTTGTGGACTGATCAGACCGATAAGTCATAATATATGGTTAAATAATTCGCGAATTAGTATTATATTTCAACAGTTTAAACTTTTACGTAAATGTAAGATACATATTATATAAAAAGATTTATCTTCGAGTGTCTGTACACTAATTTAATTTTTTTATGAATATCAAGAAATATATTATCTATTATACCTATATTGGATTGAAAAGTTGGAAAAGTTTAAATAAGCTATTTATTAAGTCAATCAGTTATAATGGTTTTTACGTGGTAACACAAAAAAAAAACAAAAAAAAACCAAAAAAATTAAAACGTTTTTACTATCTTAATAGATAGGTCTGATGATGATGTCCTTCATGATGAGTCCGACAACGGCGGCACCTTTGTTTTATAAAGTAAAGTTGACTGCTGTTATTGAAGGTTAGTAGAGATAAGCTCGCCGTACTTATGTGGTAAAATCTTCCGTTCGGCAACAAACCGATTTCTTCCGAGAATCCGGTCAGATCAGCGTCATCGATTCGAATAATTTTATTTTATTTTACCACGCGACGTCTGGCGACTCATACTAGTCAAGTTGTAAATTATACTATTATAAGGATCGTATAATATTCTGCAAGATAAAAACTCAATAAATTATAAAGATACAAAAAATAAATTTTATATTACAAGTTAATGGCTGTGTGAAATCCACCATAAAAACGATTTTGTCCACCTCTAAAGATTTTGTTGCTAAGTACGTTTTTGATTGTTTCTTCAGGCTCCTTTTTCTAAATAGCTAAAATATCCCAAGTAAATTGGTATCTACTAGATAAGAATATTATATTTAAAAATAATTCCAAGGCCGCGACCTCCCAGTAGATACAAATATCTTAATCTGTTGTCATACTAGGGTTACACGTTTTAACACTTGCTCATTTTCATACATGATCTGTCAAACTTATCCCTATGTCAAGGGTTGACAACGGTTCGTGCCATCCGTTTTACCTGCGGATGAACCATTTATAATCACATCATTCATATTTCACACACGAAAGTAACTTTAAATGACTAAGCTGTTTTGTACTTTATTGAACAAAACTTTAGGCTGAGACATGTTACATTTTCAAAATCAAATTATCTTCTCTCGAGTCTATTACAGTTTAACGTTTGTTTAAATTTCGATCTTATACAATTGAGTTACGTTTATTTTTTGTTTAATATGGTTCTTTTAACTAAAACGGAAGGAATAGCTTAGTGTGTGGCTGCACATTTGTGTTATTAAATGATTTATGGAGAAGGATCACTGAAAGAGGCTAGGGTCTTTCAAACTTGGAGGTTCTTCTCATCAAAATTAGAGCCATATTGCATTGAGTCAACGTTGTGTTAAATCATGCACGGTAGTCGCGTGTTGATCTCGATGTAATTGAGTTAACTGACGCACTGATGACTTATTTGACGTCTGTTTTACTATTCCATATCAACGTTGATGTCTTCCGTTATTGGTGGTGTCAAAATATTTGTAGAGTGTTAATGCCTTATATAATTTAATATTCCATCCGATCTATTTCTTGTCTTGATGATTAACGCTCTTTAATGGAAATTATGGATTATGCGAGCTGGTTATTTTACATGTTTGATTATACAGGATTATGTAGGTACATGATGATTGGTTCTGAAATATAATTAGAAAGATTTTTATTTATTTGCTAATAAACTTTTTTCAAGTGCCTTCAGAAGATTCTTTTGAATAATCAAAAGAAACTTCTTACCACTGGTTCGGATGCTTTAATACTGAGAAGAACCAGCAAGAAATTCGGCGGTTGCTGTTCACAACAAATCCATAAGGTTTGATCTGCTCAAACTATTTATATGGTGGAATAAAACTAATAGATCTCGGATTCGCCAAATCAAAATACAGAAGCGTAACATCTGAGTCGGCATTTCATCGATCGCACATTCATCGTTGGCGCATTATTTTCCCAGATCGAGATATCAAATTGATAAGTGAGGCACATTCGAGTTGGGCGGCGGGCGAGGCATTATGAAATTGGCCGTACGTTAGACGCCGTTACTTTCGATAAAATATAACCACCGGCTCCGCTCATATCTGTCGAACTAACCTCAGAGCGGTTCCCAGTAACCGACTCACGTCTCTGCTGCGCCCATCATTTTATCTATAGGGCAATCAATAATTTTATATGGCCCATTAGCCTCCGATGAAATGTGTAATGAATAAAAATGCAAGATTTCCAATAGAAGAATTAATGTTATGGTAAATTATATATGCAAACAACCGGTTGAAGTATGCATGTTGTGTTATAGATAGGGTAATATTTTTATCTTTTGCGTAAAAGTGCGTCTATTTAAATTACTTAGATGATTTGATACCAGTAGTTATAAATCAAGTCCGTTATTAGGGAATTTCAGTATTGTCTCTTTTGTACCTACTATAGAGCAATAAGTTATACGTAGATGGCATAAGTGAAGAGTAATTTTTACTATTATAAATTCACAGATACTGTACTGTAAATTACAATATTGTAAAGTTATTCCATCGCACAGAAAGTAGTCACTATTAAAAACTAAATCTAAGTATACTTTTTCATAATAATGACAAAACTTCTCCTGCTTTATCATCTAATCAGATCAGATGTTTTACCAAATAAGATATGGATCCTTGTGTTCCAATTCTAGACACTTAGATAGGTAGGCACTAGGCAGGTAAGTACCTACAATGATTCTAAAAGAAACTCTTCAAGAAGTTTCTTACAAGAATCTTAAGGCTCTGTATTTCTTCTTGAAACACTTCATTGGTAATGGAGTTTAAATGTAATGAATAAGCTTCAAGTGTATGGCCGGTGCCGTATCTCAGAGCATTTGATGTGCTATATCGCGGGGTAGTATGGGCGTGGTGGCTTAAGAGCCTGTAGGAAGTTTGAAGGAGGTGTTTCTTCAGCGTTATCTGTGAATTCCTATTCCTGACCTAAGGTCGTATAGAATTCACAGATATCCACAGTGGTCCACATCATAATTTATCCACTGAGATTGTAATGGTAAAACTGAAATTAATATAAGAAATATATTTCACGGCCGTAGCCTGGGACAAGATATCAGAAAATAGGGTTTTTAAAAAGACCATAACTGACCACCAGGTGAGATTGCAGTCAAGGGCTAACTTTTATCAGAATAAAAATAAAAAATCTACATAATATAATCATATCGCTGGTAGTAACAAAAAAAACTACTAGTTTTTTCACCTCTTCAAAAGTTTCTACTAGCTCTCGGGCTATGGGTAGTGGGTAGCGGGCAAAGAGGCGGGCGGCGTAACTTCAGAGATTTATGTTCGCATAACGTTCGCTCAGCTCGCTATGCCATCAACTTATTGATTTCATTTCGACATTCATTTTTAACCAACCACTGAGTATGATTATGGAAAACTATCTATAATTCTTCAGTAAGTATAGGTATTCGCCTTTTAAAGTTTCTTCACGTAGGTACCTACTTTTATCTTTTAGTCGCAAACATTTCGACGGTTTTAATTTATCTTCTAATTTTTTTTTGAATAATTGTTTGACGACTTTTGTTTTTTATTTTAAAAAAGAGCGTCGTACTATTTATTATTTATCTATTAAGGCTACTTTACGCTGGAGCGTAAACGTTCGACAGTGCGGCATGCTGTAGCAGTCTATTTACCGCCGAGATAACATATTGCTGTTTATATTATGACAGTCCGCCAAATTATGAAAGTTGTTGCCTTGCCATGCCATGAGCGTTAGTGTCGTAGGTATGCAGCCCTGTTGCATGCTGCATTGTCGCACTATGTTGATTTGTCATAAAAGAAGGTTTAGAGTTTATAGCACGAACACACTAAGTACGGACAAAAAACTTTTGTCTGACTGAAAAAAGTCTTTTCTGCGGAGCTTTACTTTTTCATATGCAGCTGCACAGACTAGCGCGACTAAATGTGGTAGGTACCTACTCATACGACGTTGATCAAGGTTTCTCGCGACGTTTGTCCTGTTCTGTCCGTAGTTAGTGTATTTTCGCCCTTAAATATATGTACATCACGTATACATTTCGCATAGTTAGTATTCGATGTTCGATGAATAAATTAATTATGGTAATGTATCTATAGCTAGACAACTTATCAGAACATGATTTATTCAATAGCTATTGACAACCTTACATTAATTTTCATTAACTTGCAGAAATAAGAAAGCCTACTAAAGTCCGCTCTTCACTCGCGTGTGAATCGTGGCCCATAGATGGGTATCGCGCTACGATTTTGTACGTGAGAGTAGATTTGGTAAAATATAGGTACCTAACTGAGTACATCATATAGACAGTGAGAAATTAGGTCAAGAAGACTAACTTATCAGAGAACCTACCTACTTACTTAACGTTGATCAATGTAATTTTTAATTTTTTTGATGTGATTTATGGGTATACGAATTACACTGATACGAATGGTTTATTAACACTTCTTTTATCCACTCTTCACTTTTCATTAACATGATTCGTTTCACGGCGCTAAATCCCGTAAACATCCTGTGAACGTCGCGAAACCACCATTTATATGTACACTGTTGTTTCGCGTTGTTCACGGGTTTTCACCGCGCCGCACTTAACTCGCACGCAAGTGAAGACCGGCCTTCTTTATTAGTTGCTAGTAAATGATGTAGGTACATACTTAATATCTATTATTTGACGATTAAGATAATAGCAATATAAATAAATAAATTATCATATATTTTAACAAGCCAAGCCAGCTCATACTTACTATTTAACAAATTTTCTTAGAAACCACCCACACGCTTTTCTTTAGATTAAAAGAAAAGCGATCGTTAAGAATGTGTGAGCAATGAAGCAAGCTTTGGTTTTAATCCGATAGCTCTACGTGTGTTCGAAACGTTTTGTCCCGGACTGCAGTGGTTATCGCGAGTAACTAAAAAGGTGTCGTTAGTAATGGTTTTTGAAACATCATAAAGATGTCAAGTAGGCTGTTACCTGATTGTGGCTATCTCAGCATGTAATAGAGCGCAAGTAAAGCCGCCCGCGTACTGTACCGTATGCCTGTGCATTTTTATCCAACTTAGCCTACTAAAGAAAAGTCATCTCAATCGATGGATTTTTTGCTTGACATACTTTTTGCCTTTGTATCACATAACATAGTTCACTTCCAACACACAATCATCCAACACAGCGCTTTCTAGTGCAAAGTACCCATTCCAGCACCTTGGGATCCCAACGTCTGACGGTTTATCGAACTATGTGCCCTGCCAATCGCCACTTCAGCTTCGCAACTCACTGAGCTGTCACATCTCCCCATTTTGGATTTGATCACTATCACAATTAGAGAAACTCCAAAAATTAGCTCTTTCCATCGTCTGACAAGTGAGTCTGAGCTTTCTTATGAGGCCCATAGTAACGCACAACAGACGGAAACGTTTAAGTGCGGAAACCAAGCCAGAGAGAGAGAGAGAGAGGCCCATAGTAAAACTTAAGTAATTTACCCAAAAATGGAAAAGTTTCATTTCAAATGAACGCTTCCTTATTTGCTGACCCTTCCTTCTTTTAATCACTTCATAAGTCACCAGAGGCCAGAGCAGCATTGTCAGCGCTTATCTTGTAATTTTTGATAGTCAACGGTCACTTAACACTTCAAATTGTTACGGATGGTTGTTTATTTATTTTAATGGCGCCTTTTCCCTTAAAGAGCATTCTACTAATCACCCTAGTGCACTGTCCAATGAATATGACGATAATATAAATAAAGTAATTGAACTTAAAGTGTGTGCTTTGATTAAGTAGATGTTTATTAGAATTTTTAATTAAAAGTATATGTACTAACTATCACAACTTGCTGGCCTACCTATATTTTATTGTACCTATGCAATTGTTTTATTTTTAGAGTTCCGTACCTCAAAAGGAAAAAGGGACCCTTATAAGATCACTTTGTTGTCTGTCTGTCTGTCTGTCCATCTTCCTAAAAATCCGAAAACCATGAATTTATGGCAAATTTCAAAGTAAGATTACTATACCAAGTGGGGTATAATATGAAAGAACTTTATCTGTACTACATTCTAAAAAAGATTAATATATGAATCAACCCTTAGGGATGAATTTTCAAAAGTCCTTTTTTAATTTTTAGTAGGTACTTACGTGTGCAAAATTTCGATTCGAAATTATTTTCTCATAAATAACCTCATAATAATGTAATCCTTTCATTTATCGTCAATACAGATTACAATATTGGACGGGATTTCGGTGTTCCCCCAATAACATTTCTGCTTGATTTGCCACCGCCATCGGCAAGCGGAAATTTTAATTTATGCGCTTGAAATTGTTTGTTTTTATGAGAACATTGTTTTTGTACCGCTATGGAAAAAAGTTGATTTCACTCGAACGAGGAAGTTACAACTAAGTAAGTAATATTTTTTTCCAGCAATATTTTTATGTTGTGACAAGATTGTAGGTCACTTCTTGCTAACAAATCATTGACTAGTCATAGTTATTTTAATAGTACTTAACTATTAGATTGTAGATATTTAGGTACCTACCTTACCGACCTATTTATCTTGCCAATCTGCCTCATTGGTCTTGTGGTTAGCACGTTCTACTACAGATTACGAACTCCTAGGTTCGATTCCCGGGTTGGGAAAAAAATTGTTGGTGAGCAGGTACCTACCTGTTTTTCTAAAGGAAAAACAAAATACCTTTACCTCGTGCCTCGGAGAACACGGAAAGCCGTCTGTCTTGCACCTGATCTTTCTCCGGTAGTGTTGGATTTCCGTTCCATTGAACTATAAGAGTAAGAAAATAGAGAGTGCACCTGTGTCTGCGTAGCCTAGCCTTAACCTAGCCATACAAAATCTTCGGCGTAGATGGCTAATCTCTCTGGAAATTGGCCGTCCAGTCCAAAATAGGTATTATTTTACCTATCGCAGTAAGAAGGTAGGTACCTACCTACTTACCTACTACACAAAAGTGTACCTATTTATACAGTACCCCTAGATACGAACGCATTGTAAAGTTTGGTCTAGTTTTGTTGACCATTTGGGTCAGTGGACTTAAACGATTAATTTCTTTGCTATACATAACAGGTAGGTATAGAGTTGCAGGGATTTCCTTACTCCTAAGAACGGTTACGCGCTCATCCAATCCGAGTGGGTGACAATAAGAATATAAAAAACTCGGATCGAACTCGGATATTGCATACGCACTAATCCAATCTCTGATCCAAATCTTAGCTAATCAGTGGACATCTTTGACATAATATCTACGTCGTCCAATTTGAATCCGAGGCACACCCGAGATATTCTCACGGATGACGGAGAGAACTCGGATGACGGAAGTTGGAGCTAGTGCGTAAGCTAAGCTACCATACAAATACCTAGTTCTATGACTACCTACTTCGGAACGTATTTTCACGGATTCGGATCGGATGCAGTGCGTAATCGACCTATATCAAGCGAGCGATTATTTAGGTTTAAATAGGTAAGTAAGTACCTGTAAATGTATTTTTTGCTATTACGAAATCGTAATTCACTGTTATTTGCAATCGGGTTCTTCAAACTCGTTTAAAAGTTAAATACAGAATTTCTTTATTAAAAGTCGTGCTGTAATATGCAAATTTGATCTTTTTATTACAAGGTTAACTCACATATTTTTATATCTAAGTATATCTAATAGGTAATATAAAGTCCACGTCAAACGCATATTGCCTAATAACAGATGCTTTATAGTCGTTTAGAAAGCAACTTGAATATATTTTTGGATATCAGTTTGTTTCTCCGTTCATAACTAGTTCGAACAAACCAAATGAAGCTACTAAGTATCTACCTAATGCCAAGAAAGTTTTATTTTTTCTCGTTCCAGATATAAGTTTTTGAAATTACCTGCTGAAAATTGTTTTTTTTAATTTATTGTCCATAGAATATTCAGTTAAGTACATTAAAATACACAGACCGCCACTGGTATGCCGCCATCCTCTGGAAACTGTAGAAGTTTATGTGAGGATCGTGAGTTTGCGTTATAGGTAGGTAAGTACCTACATATTAAAGGAAATATACTTACATTATTATAGTAGCAATAATACATAGAAAGTTAAGGTTATATGAGGCAGTATTGTTTAGGAAGTAAATAGGTACTAATAGGAAGTCGAGGAATAAGACTGCCAAGCAATGCTGGTCATATTTAGAAATGCAGAAAGAAACCGATCAGAGTTATGGATATAAAGAATCTATTAACTACCTTCTTTTTGTATCCAAAAATCATTTATGATTTCTGTCAAAAATAACTTTAAAATCTAAATTACTTGACAAATGTAATTTATAGTTGCGTAGGTAGGTAAAATGGATAGTATGCAAAAAGTTTAAAATGTTAATTAACAAATTGTATAATTTCGGAAGGTATAACAAAAATCCATTAATTGAACCAATATCTGGAACCGATAATGCCCATAACAATTGGTTACGCTTGAACAGTTCTAATCTACGAACAGTGACATGGCAAAAACTATGAATCCGTCGGAAGCCGGCTGGTTTCATCCAATTAACTAAAATCATTTATCTTTTGCATGATTATTGATACCTTTTAAAACCTTTCAAATTGCTGCCATTGTGACATTGAAAATTTAATTAATAAATAAAAAACAGATGGAGGTTCCTTAATTAAGTGAACTCTATCTGTTATGTTTGAGAAGAATCTTTTATGAGGTACCTAGGTACGAAGTAATGTTACTTCTAGACGCAAAATATTCGAAGAACTTGGAAATCGTACGTTAGCCAGAGTATGTAAACGTTACCTAAGTAGTATTCTAAGTCTATTACATTACAGACCATTACGTCTTATCCTACTATTCCTACATCAGGGCCGACAGCACACCACTTTTTGAGGCAAGAAATAAATTAATTTGCCTAATAAGTTTATTGAAACCTTCACTTGAATTTTTACCTCGTTTAATTTTTTTGAATTGTATGTATGTATTTTTAACTTACTGTGATATTTTCTGCATTCCAGTATACGTATAAGTCACAATAAATTATAAATTTAATTGTTCTTAAATCAGACGGATATGGAATGTGATATGGGGATCTAGGGTGGCTACGCTTGGGCGCGTTGTGACCGTAACCACAAGCGGTTCACAGTGCATGGATGTAAGTAAAGTGACAATTGTACTCAGTAGGGCAAAGGCCTGGTAATAACCAATAACTAGCATGGATTGAGATATGGTACCTATGGTATATTTTGTCTTACCATCGATATGCCTTACGCCATACCATATCTCAATCCAAGCTAGTTGTATATAGTATATAATAATATAATCCAGAAATTCGTTTATCTACAGAAGGTAAGTACCTCGATAGGTACCTATAACTTTTCAAGAGAAATAAGATGGATACAATTTGATTGGTAGGATTAGACTCTATATCTACCTAATTGCTAATCCGTCAACTAAAACCTGATTCGTGATTAAGTACCCTATATTAGGTATAACATACCTATGAACTATAAAGTATAAGGTACCTACATAAACAGACCATTAACTCTGTGCGCTTATTTATTTTCTTGCAGCAGTTATTTAATTAAAAAGTAATAGAGCAGAGCACTATTAAATATATTAGCGCTGTCTATAACACATCTCGATACGTAGCGAAATAAGAAGAGAACAGGCGTGTCGTACAGAACTTATCTAGATCTGAACATTCTCAGAACAGAAGGCTCTGCTACCAAATATCATGACTACCGTCTTACAAATGAGAAAATTTCGCTCTAATTATTTATGAATGTGTTATCGTCATATCTTGGGAGCTCACGACCCGGCGTCTGTGCACGACACGAGCAAAACCGTCGGTAATTAGCAAATGTAGCTTTCTTTGTTCTCCTGGCACGTTTTGCATTGGTTGCCATCTATTACTATATGCTAATGAATGTGTATGCGCAAGAAGAGTTGTCGATGTATCGTTAATAAACCTCCATTACTTTCATTAAGGCTATCTGCGGACAGTGGCCGTATCGCGACGTTCGGCCGTCATGGCATCCACACATAACAAAATTAAAAGCGATGACGCTATCGAAGGCCTAACCGCCGCGCAGAGACCCGCGCGTACTTGCTATCCGTGTATATTTGCTTGATTGCGAAATGAGAACAAACATCGATAATGCGTTCCGATCAATAAACACCAGCACTGAGCCCGAGATCTTTCTTCGTAATCCTAAATCTTGTTATGGAAATGTCTGGGATACCTAAGCATCTGTAATAAATTACGTTGCAGATTATCGTATGATCCAATCGTAAATTAAGACAAGATACATAATTAAGGCGAATAAATAAAATGGTTGGCATTTCGACGGGAGCACGTTCGATTCTGTCGAGAGATATATTTACTCTCCATTTTGAGCTATCAGGCCTCTTTAATAAAGTGTAGTTTGATTCGTTACATTTAATTGCGATTCAATCGCCAACAATATTGAAGGAGGCAGAAGAGTGCGGAGGTGGGACGGGGCCCTGAATGTCACGACAAGATTTTTAATTACGGTGGAGATATCATCTAAGAACTGCACTCACCACTATAAGTTCGCGACACACTGTACAATTCAATAATTATTTCTTAAAGGCTTATAACGATAATGAACTAGGAGGTTGTAATTTGATTCGTTTTAATCGCGGTTTATATCGATCTGATGACTGATTAATTATGCTAGTTATACCCACTTATAAGAGAGCCTAAGAGCTCTACCTTTACAGTGCTATGTTTTAACGTATGGCTTTGTCGGCGGACAAAAGACCCAGCAGAAACCAGAACAAACGATTTGAGGTCCAGTCGAACCTTTTTTACACGACTACCCAAAAAACGAGTTAATGTTTTCAGGGTTCAATGTATGTATGTGAGTTCTTTTATTCAACCTTAACTTCTAAATGCCTGAAAAGATTTCGAAATATAGGATATCGTTAGAATTCTTAGCCATCACGAGGAAGACAAGCTATAAATTAAAAAAAAATCAGTATGGCAGCTGTATGGCGCAATTTTCAATTGTAAAAAAATCTTCAATTGTTTTTTAAATTTTTAGTTCGTTTTTTGTTCGGGCTTTTTTCATAGTTCTTGTTCTCTGATCGTGACTTGTGCGATACCATACTACCAAAGGTCACTAAAACTTTAACTTATATAAAAATGAGTGACGTAAAATAATATCATTATGCTTATAGATAATGAACTAATAACACGTTGATAATGCAGCGCATTGGAGATCCGGGCAACGGGCGCGTGTGTCGAATATGATTCAGTTTATTTTCGTTCTTCTAATGCGTCTTCGCTGTCGTCCGGACGACAATTAAAAATACAAAAAGTGGACCGTTTGTTTCAGACGTTCATTGTCTCCGTTATTAATAAATTCATTTTACTGAGTTGAAGTGGACGTGTATTTTATTCGCTTTAAGTGGTTTCACATTGTTTTATATTTATGTGCGGTTATTTTCGGCGAAGACATTATAATGCAGTTTGTGGGGGGAGATGTAGATGTGAAACGGCTCACTCTTGCTCCATTAGAGATATTTGAAACCTCGGGAGTGCACTCATAAATTCACTTTTGTAGTAATAATACACTTTCTAAGAATATCCATTGTTGAATTGTTAGTTCACAGGCGTGTGTCATTCTTCTCATTCCTTTATCACTGAGTATAATTTCTTTAGGTGTAAGATCGTGGCGTATGGAAGTCCCTACAAAAGATCTATGTCCAGCAGTGGACGTGCCAATCGAAACACGCCCACAGCTGGACATAATGATAATGATGATAATTTATTTAATGGGTACCTACTGTAATATTTTGGCACAAGAACTACATTCGTTACCTAATTAATATCATGTTCATTATTCATCGCGTGACTCGAGAAAAATGTAATTGTAATATCCACATCCATATTAATATTATAAATGCGAAAGTATGTCTGTCTGTCTGCTTATTTGTCTTTTACTTTTTCACGGTCCATTCGTTTAACCGATTGTTACGAAATTTGGTACAGGATCCAGATGAAGATAGAGATCTCGGAGACGGCTATATTATACTAGCTTATGCCCACAACTTTGTCCGCGTGGACTACACAAATTTCAAAGCCCTATTTCACCCCCTTAGGAGTTGAATTTTCAAAAATCCTTTCTTAGCAGATGTCTACGTTATAATAGCTACTTGAATGCCATGTTTGAGCTGGGCGTTGATAAACGAGTCAGTCAGTCAGTCACTCAGCTTTTCCTTTTATATATTTAGACTAAGATAGAATGTAGTTTTTCGTACCACTTGCTCAAAAAAGTGACATTCAATGCCACAAAAAGCGTACATAACAATAGTCATTTTTAATCTGTTCAAAACAGGGAAAGAAAGTTGTACTGAATTTCATTCATCCCCTAGGGAGAGAATGTGATTTAAATTTGGAATACTTAGGTCCCGAAATTTATACTGAACTTTTTTTTTATTTTTTTTTTATTCAGATACAAGATAGCCCTTGACTGCAATCTCACCTAATGGTAAGTGACGATGCAGTCTAAGGTGGGAGCGGGCTAACCTGGAAGGAGTATGGCAATTTTTATTAAACCCATACACCTTTGGTTTCTACACGGCATCATACCGGAACGTTAAATTGCTTGGCGGTATGGCTTTGCCGGTAGGGTGGTAACTAGCCACGGCCGAGGCCTCCCACCAGACAGACAGACTACATCTGTGTTTTTTTTTTAAATTACCAACATAAAGAATGTTTAACAAATCCAATTTAGGCACAGCAAGAACCACGAAGGTTTACACCATTGAGTTTGTATATAAAGCATTATACATCTTTTTGAAAAAGGAATACGCATTTATTATGCAGTTATGATTATTAAATAAAATTACGAAAACCGACAAGGCCGTATGAGATTGATTGCCTTTGCTTTTCCGACAAAAAAATATTAGTCTAGGAATTTGCCGCGTTTTTGTTTTCTTCAAATACATAAACGTTAAGTTTATTTTAATTTATTTTTATAAATAAGTTAATGTTCTAAAAAGACGTTTAATAAATGCTTATCTCATATTATTATTGTGTTATTTTTTTCGCAAATGGTACGAAAAGTAGAGTATTTACCTCGGTGATAAAGCTGTCTTAGTCTTGGGTAAACTTAAATCGTCACCCGCGACAGAAGACACTGCTTTATCTCCTTGGTTAATAATCTACTATTTAACCCAGAAAAATTAAAATTTCCCACGAGAATTTTGAAATTCTAAATCACGCGGATGAATTCGCTGGCATCATCTATTTAGTACCTATACCTACTAAATTATTATTCTATATACGTTCAAACAGGCTAACTTAATATTAAGAAAGCTCATGGTCAAATAGATATCCTGAAGACGGACACATACCTACTTTTGATCCCGGAAAATTAATAAAAGGTTCATACGAGATTTTTAAACAGTTTTCTATATTTAGAGATTATAAGGATTATCTGTTTAATATAGATGACTAAGAATATTCCAAGTTGAAGGCATTTGCTGGTATTTAATAAACTGTAAAGTAAGTACAGAATTATGAGGCAGTATCCTTGGTCGGTCTGTTAGTAATGGAACTAGGCGGCACGTCCCCGCGGCTCCACTACTGCATTTACTTTACTGCTCTGATATTTCACAGGTAGAGCTCTTAACTTCCATATGTCCGCTTTTATAGTCTGCTTCACTCGTTATGGCCTGATGTCACGTGATACTCAGATTTCAGGCGCTTTCGTCTGTGTTGGTTGAATACTTTATACAAATACAAAAAGGGATTTTATGTCCCCTACATTTGTTACACATAATCATCTAAATTAAGTCTGCCATCGCTATAAATCCTATACCTATAGTACGCGACAGGTCGAGATGGCGATCGGAGAGGGAATGTCCCGCACACTCGCACAGCCCCCGCGCTATCCCGTTGCGGGCGTACACGGGTGACGTGCGGGTGTGCGGGTGTCCCCCAGCCTCACACCGCGATTTCCATTTGGACCTATCGCGGACTATACTACATAATTAATTCTAAGTATTTTTAATTATGGTTACAATCCTGGCAGCGTGCGTTAATCCTGTTCCAATGTCTATGTATTCTCTGTTACTACGCGTAGGTATGTGCTACACACACAAGCGTACGAATTTGTCTTCACTTTTTAAAATACAACCGTTGGAGCTTTTCCTATCTGGAGTTTTATAATTTATCTTTGTGTGGTTATGACACCAGTGGCCCTACCGCGGTTGTTTGACAGCTACAATATCACGATCGCAATCATCTCTGATTGGTTAATGCTCGCTCACTATTGGCCACAATGCATTGTTGTAACAAGAATCGCACAAATTCAGCCAATCAGAACAATTGAGATTGTAATAATGATTGATGCAGGTTTTAGACAATCGCCCTACTGTTCAAAACGTAGGAAAAGTTTTCAACCCACGAATATTGTGAAGCTAACAATTTTAACTAACGTCAGCTATTACTAATAATATACTTAGGTAAATTTATAGTTGGTAAGTAATATTTATGCTTAACTACTACGTAAACAACAATTAAGTATTATTTACAAAGGCGTTATGTATTAACAATAACTCACGCTAGCAAAAAGAAGAACATTAATTTTTGTTTATAAAAAGATAGAAGAGGCTCCACAACAAAGTGAAACAAGATCCACTCTACTAATCCGACAAAAGCGAGCCTTGTTACCCTTCAAATTTATTTATAAGAAAACTCTCGGACAAGTCGTTAATACCTATAAAGTAGGGGCGAGAGAGGCGCGAGCGAGTTTATAACTCACGTACCGAACTTTACTCGCCGACACATAAAATAATAGGTGTAAAAACTTACACGGGAATGTACTCAGTGAGCGAGACGCCGCGAGATGGACGGCGAGTGGCGCCTGGGCCTGCGATGCTACACTCTTGCTCACTTCGCCTAGAACATCACTGCGCTGACCAGCTTGTCTGACTTACGAGTACCCATGTCTGCTCAACTTGGCCCAACTCGCAAATAATCACTATTTTGAGATAACTATCGGCTCTGGCTTTGAGTCTGAAAACATTAGCGATGATGTGCATGTTTTAGTTGTTCTGCCGTTTAAGCTAAATGCCCACTAGCTTAGCCCACTTAGCTCTGCAAGTTTACTGTACTGCACTGCACTGTGTAAATACTCTTAGCAAGTCAACTTCCTAGCTTTGTATGCTAATGGCCGAAACGACGATAGATTGGTTTATTAATTTCGGCCATAAAACTAGCAGGAATTGAAAGTGTCATGACAATAACAGCTAACTTCTGAATTGCTAGTCATTATTTACACCGTAATTCATATAGTCAAGGTACGGGCATCTTAAGAGGATGATTCCGATTATTGTGTATTGCATAAAGGTTGAACATGACAAATATCGTTTGAATCGTCCTCTAAAGAAGTCCCTATCTTGACTATGGATTCTATAGTGTTATCATCATTAGTCATCCTTTATCAAAACTTTATTTTTTATCACTACCTGCTTGTGGATGTGTGGAATGATATTATCTTGTGATAATTAAATAAATAAAATAAATTAATACTTGAAGAATTTGAAAAAAAACTGAATTACGACATACGGATACCGAGGTGACATTTTGTTGGTTCGTGACTGTTACCTTTTTATGCTATAAGTAGTATAGGTACCTACAAAATAAAAAATCTTATCAGTAGACACAAAGGGAGCAACACAAAAAAATACTATCTTGCATAAATCATGGTAATGAACACCTTTCCAACGCTTTATATCGTTTAATTCAGATATCACTGCGGAAACAAACGTCGGTTTATCCGCCATCTGTGGCGAAGCGCGCACCGGTAATCGTTAACCCCGAGGTGATATTATTTTGAATATCAATTTCCTTTATCATTATTATTCAAAGGATCCTTACGCGAGGGTCCTAGAGTTCATTTACGTTTAATTTGTTTACAAAACTTGAAGATGTATGACACAAATTCGAATTCGGAGCAGATATACGTAGGTGCCCCGGGCGCAAGGCACGTGCGCAGACGCACCTTGCACCGCGTTCTGGTCTGAACACAAAATTAATGTCTATTTTATTTAAAGTGCATTGTTCGATTATTACGATTCTATTGAAATATAATATTGAGTTCTTCGTATTTATTGGGACAGTGTAGTCGGTGCTAATAATTTTTATTAATAGGAACATTTGTATAAATTTTATCTATGAGTATACCACTACCACAGATTAAAAATTACAATTAAGTATTTATATTAACTTGATAATGCCCACGACGTCCCCGGAATGCAAAAGCTATATCTGTATCTTTTGTCAAAATCGATTAAACGGACGGGCTGTGGAAAGCTACCAGACAGACAGACACAGTTTCGCATTTTTAATATTAGTAGGTATAGACTAAAGAGGTACACATCCTGGAATACCTTCTCCAAAAAGGTCGTCAGTTCCACATAGGTATCTATTTGCTCTTTGGAAATTGTAAAACAACAAACCCAAAGGGACTGTTCGGCGAAACAATTTGATCGGCCCCGCGAACTCGCGGTCCCGCGCAGCGTATAATACCGGGACGCCATGATACCGGCTCATATTTGCATGCCGGCTGCCTGTTATCCTTCCAGTGACCGAGGTCAATCAGCCTCTATGCTGCAACTATAAATTTCTTTTAATAAGACACAAATACAACTTTGTGCTCGTTTTTGGTACGCGAGCCAAAGAAATTTAAATAAAACACTTTTATCAGATTCGACAGGTGGAGCAGTGGAGTGTTCCTGCTCGTTTTTGCTTCGCTGTAGGTTACGGATTAGCGGCAACTAATCGATTCCCGATACGAAAGGGGAAGAGCTTTATTAGTTTCATAGTTCTACTCTGTATACGGTCGCTCATTAATTTCGCTACGCTTATTTTCCCAGCATCGTTCTGCTAAAATAGAGTTTTCTCATAATAAATCTATATTGGTCATAACTTTTAGTTGACTGCCCGGCAACGGCAATGACCTGCGCATGCACGGTTAAATGTAAATGATCCCTTACATTAGTGCCTCTAAACCATAGTGAACTGTGTCTTAACTAAATACCTGCCTGATGCTGAGCAAATAGGTTGGTACTCAACATTAGCAGCTAAAGAGTGTTTCGAAATGAAAAATATACAAAACAAATAGGTACCTTCCATGTGAAGTGAATAGAAAACTGTAAGTTTCTATTACAATAATGCATAAGAAAGTAGGGTAAGAACTCAATATTCATCAAGTAGTGAATCAGTGACTGCAGCCCACCCACGTCCGGGGTGGTACTTACTGTTTTCTTCACCATCAGTGTAGTCATCGTCATACTAATTTAGTTCAACTCCGTCTACCAATAGACTATGTGCAATAAATATTTAAGATTAATCTGATCGGGGCCCGCAGCTAGTTAGTTTGTAGAATACTAACGATCACTAAAGACTCGATTCTGTTCGGTTATAAAACAGGTAGCGGGGTATTTGTTTTGTTTTGCAATAGCAGTTTTGTTTTCTGTTTATTTTAGTTAGCCAAATTAATGGAGTGTCGGCGAATGTAAACATAATTTCAATTTCGATACAGGCAAATAAATTTACTTATAATTTATGTGGAAAATTATTATTTATAGCTACTGTGCCAGCTCTACATCTGGTATCTGAATGCAATAACAATACAATTAATAATTAAGTTAAAACAAATTAAATTACTCAATATAAAACACAAATTTTAATAAACCAGACGTTCAAGTAAATTTAACACAAGGGATGGACCTCGGGAAAGCTGAAATTTTGCGTAGAGGTTCTCTTTATAGTGTTAACAAGTACCTAATACTCGTAAGTAGGCTAGATTTTCAAAATTCTTACGGGAGGGAAGCTGCGGACGGTTACTAATCTATACCTATACCTATACCTATATACAATTCAAAGTACTGACTGACTTATATACTTATATACCAACGCACAGCCTAAGCCGCTGGTCCTAGAGACATGAAATTTTGAGGGTGTGTTCTTTGTAAAGAGTACGTATCCACTAAGAAAGGATTTTTCGAAATTTTACCCCTAAGTGGGTTAAATAGTGGATGAAATTTGTATGAAAGTTCGTCATTTTTCAAGTTATTTGCACGAAAATTGGTATTTCGGTTTTCGGTCACAAATGCAGAAATACGTGTTCCAGGACTTTTCCAAATTCAACCCCCACCTCGATTTTCTAAATTCCACCCTAGCGAAGCCGGGGCGGGTCAGCTAGTGGAAAATAAAATAGGAGAAAGTTTGTAGGATTTATTTCAAAATTTAAAATATGTAGTTTGTTTTCTATCACATTTGAATATATTTTAATGTCCTTGCTCGTTGTCTTTTTGTTTATTGTAATTTTCAAACACATAACCTAGCCGCGGCTGAATAATGTAAGTTTGAAATATCTTGAAAACATATCTATGTAAATTTTCGCGACTGCTTTAACCAATGCGGGCTTCGCTTATATTCAACACCATCCATTTGCGTACCTACTAGATTTTAATTCATAAAATAAATTTAACAACTGAATAGCCTAGGTATCTAATGAAGACACCTACCTACTTAATTTTGGGGTAGATGCCTTATTGTGACAGCGCATACCAATCGATTGTATCGATTAAGCAATATTGACTGAAGTTGTTAACTGGATGCGTGGCCAAGTTTCGAGGTCTAAATTTGACCTTTACATTTCCTCCATGCCCAGTTTCGGATATTATTACTATCAACAATTAATAAACACTTAATCATTTAACTTAAGAGTCGAAATCGTACCCCCTACAGTACGTGACAGGTCGAGATGGCAACCGGGGTATGAGCTGAGGGTACGCCCCACATATCCGCACGTCACCCGCGCTCGCCCGCACCCGGTTAGCGCAGGGGCTAAGCGGGTGTGCAGGGGCGTCCCCACCCTGATTGCCATCTCGACCCGTCGGGTAATATAGTTGCGGAAGGATCTGAGTGGAAGCCATTATATGGTCTCTAGAATACCTCTCCCATTATGTGAGGAATACGACCGAAGACAGAATACAGTTGCAAATAGTTTTATTTAATACTTACTTATAGCTGAAAACTCGTATTTGTTTCTTCAATTGTTATTTTAAAATTATTTTTTCAAAACAACAAAACTAATTGCAATAATTAATTATTTATTGTAGCACTATAATTTTTATGGCATAGATAGATAGCATTTATGCGGACAGAATGTGCCACCATTTCCACGCTGATCTCATTATCATTTTTATAGCATACTTTATTTTTTTTCGTTATACATTAACTATAATAGCAGTTACAGTCGTGAACTCACACATAATATTATCTATTGAAAGTATGTGTAAATTCCATCATCATAAAATGAAAAATTTACATTTACATATGAAAACCGGTGCCATACATCTTATCTATGAAGAAAATCTATGACGGTTGACTGCGATCTGGCATGACGTAGAATGACCTATGCAGTTGGATGCGCAATGCAAGTCTAACCCTTAAGGTTTATATGTAGTAATAGTCTAACCGTTAGACTATTACTTCATATACCTAAACCTTGATAAAATAAAACATTATAATAGTTATTGTCTTCGATTGTCATTATACCTCCCTAAATATAAAAGACTTATCTGACTGACTGCTGATCATCAACGCACCGTTCAAACCAGTGGACGGATCGGGCTGAAATTTGGCATGCAGATTGCAATTATGACGTAGACGTCCGCTAAGAAAGGATTTTTTAAAATGCAACCCTTAAGGGAGTAAAATATGGATTTGAAATTTGTGTAGTCTATGCGGACGAAGTTGCGAGCGTAAGCTAGTTTTACATTAAAAAGACTTGTCTGACTGACTGACTGATCTATCAACGCACAGCTTAAGCCGCTGGCAGTGTGTCGCTAGGGTTAGAAACTTGAAATGAGAGTAGGTATTTTCCTTTTACGACATTAGGTGAGGAAAGAAAGGAAAATTTGAAAATCCTTTCTCTAAAGGGGTTAAATAGAGGATAGAGAAACTTACGTTTGTATAAATGTTCGTCATATTTCAAGTTATTTCTATAGAAATTGGTATTTGGTAATTCGGGAAAAAATGAAGAATTATGTGTTTCAGGATTTTTGGAAACTACATTCCGTCACCGATTTTCAAAAATATAACTAGTGTGAGTGTTTTATACATACATATACCACTCGGAAAAAGCCTCGGGCAGCAGCTAGTCCGTGCCTACGTTATAAAAGGTTTTATAGTCTAATGGGGGCGGAATAATAGCGAACACTACATTCGAGACTCGAGTAGATAGTTGTTAGTAGCATCTGATTTGTTAGGCTTTGGGTACCTATCAAGTTACAAATTGTATATCTGAGATCGATACGGGCGTAACGAAGAGGGCTCAGCATTTAAATACATTTGCATATTAGAATGCGTTCGCTCTATCGCCACTAGGGGTTGAGCTACTACACCATTGCCCGTTTGATACTCGCATTTCAAGTGTAAAGGCTGAAACAGACAGGACGATAGACGGAAACTGTAAGGCAGCTCATCACACTGGACGCGCGCGTACGTGTGTATAGTTTTGCTCACAGTTGGCGTCAGGTTAAAGAAGCTTTGGAAAATAGTAAATTTTGACTAACGAACTAATAGCGTGGCAGTACAGATATACCCTCTCGCCTGCACCGTCATGCAGATTGATGAACCTACTACGCAGGTTAAAGGACAGTTATTTTTCAGAGATTGTACAGGAAACTGTATGAAGCATTTCACACGGCAGCGCACAGTGTAACTACAGAAGCGCGGCGTCTACGCTTTGTCCGCAGTGTGAAAGCTTTCATTCAGTTCCTTGTAGGTATACAGTTCTTGTATTTGATGAAGGTGAGCGGCTCATACTTGTGTGTAAGTCGTATCAGTATAAGTAAGGTAAAGTAAATGTGTACGTTTGCAAGAGCGACTGATTGGTCTGACATGTACGCACATTTACGCAATGTCCGTGTCTACGACGTGACCACAAGTAAAGTTCACTCGCCTTCGTGAATTGCAAGAACTGTACTTACCTACTTGTATTGTGTACTTTTATCTGAAATTTCAGATTTGGATCGGATGCAGAGTGTAAAGAGCCTTAGGCTGAGATTTATAGAGTTGAGTGCACATTGTCTTTGTTTGGACTTAAGTTTATGTTAAAAAGAGCCAGATTTAGTCAGTAATATAACGCTGTCTCGTTTTAACAGTGTCTTAAGTCTGAGCAAAGTCAAAGTTCGCTGAATAGATCTCAGCCTAGACACGTCTTCGCGCGCTGTGTGTGTTTCAGACTTGTTATTGGCTGTTCAAGTGGACCAGTCGTAAGCAAATATCTAACTAGCTCAACTTGCCTGATTGTGCTAAGATAATTTATTTCAAGTAGGTACCTATGCAATTTCATCTAAGGTAGCAATTTAGGTATGGCTTATCAATTTGAGACAATGTTGGTTAAATTTTGCAGACTTTACAATTAATGTTGTTTTATATCTATGTATATTCTACTAAGTATATTATTTGGAATTAAAGAGCAGAAGTGTAGTAATAGTCCAGTCATTTAAGCTTAAATTAGGTAAGAATCTCGGAATTCGAGATACCCAGCTGTATATTTTCTCGCGTCCAATTGACAGGCTATTGTTGCGGATTGCGGATATTGACAGGATTCTTTACATATTCTCAGAAAATCAAAAAGTTACCACGAGATTTTTAACAAACTTATATCCACGCGGACGAAGTCGCTGGCATCATCTAATAATTTTTGTCTTAGAACATTGACTATAAAATATGTTTTCCTGCATCGGCAAGACATACCTAAGTAGATAGCGGCGACCTGCCTATTAAAAAGGATGCTAGTACCTAAGCTGAAGTTTCATAAAAACGGGTAGAAAAATGATGTGATAGGTAAGTAGTCTTAGTACCTAAGTAGTATTATTAAGTAATATTTTTATTTAAACCTGAACAGGATTACGGTTAACTATCTTTACCTAGACGCCTCAGGCAAGTAGGTAGTCTATAATAATATTGTATGAAGCCTCATAATATCATGAAATCATGTTAGATCAAATTGTAATAATTATGCAAAGTATGATCTTATCGCATCATATGGCACATTGAGTTCATTATGCCTACAGTGTAGAAGCCGATGAAGCTATTTCCTTCATTGCGTGCATTTGCATTTTATATTGCGTTAATAACACGATTACTGACGTTTTAAGTAAGACTTAATTAACTTACGCCGTATCGGTTTGTATTTCTCTGTGAATAGCTTTGTGAGCTTTGATCACAACACTCGATTAGTAATAAGCTGCTAATAGTTTATATTTAGCACTTACTCTACCACCCATGTTGGGTATTACCAACATTCCAAAGGTCAAAGCAAACACGATACTTTCGGCATCTAAATTGGTGATCACCTTCAGAAACTAGAACCCCGCATAATTGTTCCTTGGAGTTTTTTTTAAACTTTAATTTATAGACCTTACCTTGTCGATGCCTTGCTTTACGATAATAGAAAGGTGAAATAGGAACCAGAGGGTCTAACATGCGCCCCGCGAGAAAATTTTGTCTACGCATTATCTCGTGTTTTTTCATACAAATAAGACGAGTAAATGCGTAGACAAAATTTTCTCGTGGTGCGTATGTTAGGCGTGCAGGACCTAGAAAGCTGAAATTTTGCAGAAGTTCTCTTTATAATATTGACAAGGAATAATGCCGGATTTTTCAATATTCCCACGGGAGCAAAGCCGTGAGTGGTCGGTAGTTAGTAGGTAGACAATTGCACCTGACCTCGGTTGCATAATACAATTAACAATCTAACAGTTAACTATGGCTGCTCAGGATGTCCTTGACAGCGAAAGCCTTTTAATCCTTTTGATCTAATATGATTTACGCAAATAGATATAAGTAGGTAGGTAGAGGTACCTACACTGGATAATTTAGATTAGATTATGAGGACGGTAATAAATACCTAGTACTCCTAGTAGGTATATTATAAAGTATCTATTAGGTACTGTATCTATATCTGCCTGTAAGTACATATATTTTGTTTGAATTGTTAGTTCGTGCATTTCACGAGGGCGAGTGGCTCATGCTTGTGTGTAAGTCGTATCGGTATAAATAAGGTACAGTAAATGTGTGCGTTAGCGAGCGCTTGCTCGGGACTGATTGGTCCAACGTGCACGCACACTTACGCAATGACCGTGTATACGACGTCACCACAAGTAAAGTTCACTCGCCTTCGTGAATTGCAAAAATTGTACTAGGAAACATTCTAGTTTCACTAGATAGCTCTGCGATTTTGTGTCTGTATATTATATTGCTTACCTAAGTATATAAATAAGTCCCTACAAAAGACCTATGTCCAGCAGTGGACGTCTATCGATTGTTGTTGTTGATGATGATGATGATGATGATGACCCTGATCGGTAACTGAATGGGTGAATGGCTTTGGGTGTCCAAATTTGGCCGTTTCGTATCCTCCGTGCCTCGGAGAGCATCATTAAGCCGTCTTCGGTCTCGGTTATTATTATATAGGTAGGTAGTAACATCTGATCTCTCCTCTATTTTAAGTAGTTTTCTTTATTCCTGAGGGTCGTGATCGCTTTCCATTAATCACAATTTTTTTTAAAGAATATTAGCTATTTTAATCATGACTAGTATTCCCCTTTACCCTCCAACTAAGCGTAAAGCTTGTGCTTGAAGTAGGTACGACAATAGTGCAACGAGTGGGATTTGAATCACCGACTTTTCAGATTTCAGTCCGCTCCTTTAACCGTTGAGCTATTGCGACATATTGGTATCTCTTGCGGTAGGTTTGCGGTAGACATTTCCCTATACAAGTGACTAATAGAATGAGATTTAGAATCTGATAAAATAATAATCTGATAATAATCTCGTTGTGTATTTAAAGGTACCTAGGGACTATTAAATACGAATGCAATATTGGCGTAGCGACTACCGTGTGAAATTACATAGGGTGCATGTGTGGATATGTATTGGAGTTACCTAAGCTAGGTCGGCGAAGCGCCCGATAGCGACACCAATTAATATGCAATGTCGCAGCACTCGTAAACTAGTCACGAACATATGCCAATATGTTGGTTCCGTTAGTGCGAGGCCATTTGTACGATTCTGATGAATTGCCGACACGAGATATTCCTACTTTCTCATACCTATATAAATAATGCAATAATCCTATTTAGATTGGTTTTCTTTCCGTGTGATGGAAGTTAATAAGGATTTTTACTACTTACTCTTTCTTTCTCTCTATAAGTTGGTTTTAAGTTGCATTCACTACACTAATTTATAATGTTTAAAAGAGTTCATCTAAATATATAAAAGGAAAAGGTGACTAACTGACTATAACTGACTGCGCACAGCTCAAACTACTTGACGTATCGGGCTGAAATTTGGCATGCAGACAGTTATTATGACGTAGGCCTCCGCTAAGAATGGATGTTCGAAAACTCAACCCATAAAAGGGTGAATAGGAGTTTGAAATTTGTGTATTCCACGCGGACGAAGTTGCGAGCATAAGCTAGTACCAATAGTATAAAAGGAAAAGGTGACTGACTGTTCTATCAACGCACAGTTCAAACTACTAGACGGATCGGGCTAAAATTTGGCATGCACGTAGATATTAGGTATGATGTAGACGTCCGAAGACTAAGAAAGGATCCAAAAATCCTAGGGGTAGTAGGAATTTGAAATTTTTGTAGTCCACGCGGATGAAGTCGCGAGTATATGCTAGAATTCTATAAGAATATACATAGTAGCTATGCTCTAGCAAAGCTTCCATATTAATAGGATAAAATGTCTAAGAAGTCTAGGAAGGCCATTCCGAACCAGTGGTATTAGGTAATAGTTAATTCTCTTGACGATTCCAAAACACTTGCAAAAGTTCATATTTGGAATAAAGAAGCTTTCTATTTCTGTTCTTCTCTAGGTAGTATTCTTCAGCTTTGTGCTTTTAGTTAAAATCGGTTGAGTAGTTGAGGTTGCAGGAAGAACAAACAATATAGGCATGCCGCAATCGCATGCATTAGATATGTACAATGTACATGTGTAATGTTAAACCATGCAATCTTTTCAGTAATAAACAGCAGTATGGAACACTGGTAATAGTTAATCAGAGATAATGAGAGCGGTGCGAACAATATGGTAATGCGGTGGTATCACCCATCGGCGGGCGTCGGCTGCGTCTATCGGCGACATCTGCCCGGCGCCAACGTTGTCTTGCACTGCTTCTTTATGCTGCACAGCGGAACATTATACTATAATGTTGAGTTTTTAATAAGCAATAAGTAGTCGTGGGTGTCAGTTTATATGGTCAGCATTTGCTATCACTAGCAATAAAACTTGGAGAAGTTAACTTCGGCAAGTCATAAGTACTGTCTTGACTTGCTGCGTGTGTGGGTCAACTTCTGCAAGTATTTAAATACTTGTATCTTAAGAGAAAAACAAAAAATTCCGACGAATTGAGAACTTCCTCCTTTTTTAAAGTCGGTTTAAAAGGTAAACGACTGACTGACTGCAGACTGATCTATCAACGCACAGCTTAATTACTGGACAGATTGGCTGGGCATGTAGATAGCTATTAGGTTTGATGCATTAGACATCCGCTACGAAAGGATTTTTGAAAATTGAATTTCTAAAGGGGTAAAATAGGAGTTTGACTGCAGAGATACACCCACGCTACAGCTGCGCATCAATTCGTCGATCGAAATTATATGGACTTAACAAATATGCAGCGCTGCAGCAGCGCTGACTCCGCGCGGCTCTTTGCTGCTAAATTTAATGCGCCCTAAGGATGCCTTAAAATTTATCGCGCAAAGTACTGCGCGGAGGCAGCGCGGCTGCAGCGCTGCGACCGCGCTGCTTTTTAAATTTGTTTAATTTCGATCGATGAACTAATGCGCGGCCGCAGCGCGAGTGTAGCGCTGCTGGCAGCACTTTGCGGAAATTTTGAAGGCGCCTTTAAAACCATTTCTGAATTAGCCTCTAATCACTTCTACGTAGTAATATAATAAATAAACTACTCAACTGAACGAATGCAGGAAACTAGTTTATTGAATATATTTACTTTAAATATATTTTGTACTCATATTTCCTATCTAGGTAGGTACTTACTGTGTAATTGTAATGTTATTTTTATTCAACACGCGAAACTTTGTAAATGATTAGTGATAAAGAAAACCACTCATGTTACGCGTGTAGATTGATGACCTACCGCAAAGTCGAGGTAAGAACACGCGGAAAGGAATGGACTTTAAGTGCGCATGTAGCGACTCAACCCGCTTACAGGCACAATAACGTGCTCAATTATGGTGTCATTAAATAATTGATTGACAAAGGTTGAGTTTTAATCACGTAATTAATGAAATTTTATACTCCTACCTTAAACAACTTTACGTTCATATTAAACGGCGTAGGTATATATATCGTACTCAGTGGTGAGTTGACAGAAAATGAAAACACATGAGAGTAGAAGAGATAGCGCTCTACTAATGTGAACTAAGTGTGCTAGTACGAAGTAAAAGAAAATTCACACATGCCTACATCTGTTATTATTATTTTCTCAAATGATCAGTTGATCAAGTTTCACAGCGGAGTCAGCTTTTATGTTTTTAAATTATTGACTAGCGCTTGGCTGCAGTCAAACATGCTAACAAGTGATGATGCGGTATAAGGTGAAGCGCGCTTGCATACCTACGTATATATAAGGTGCCTTTTCACTCTTAACTGAAAAATTGGCAAGGGAAGGGCATCTAGTTACGGTAGGCCGCCGCGTCTCGTTTTGCAGGACGATTGCACGAGTCTACGTCAGTATGGGTGTAGGCTGACGTTAAGGCTCGCAACGCACAGCATAATAATTAGTCATTAGAAAGTAGGCAGCGAGGGAGACCAGGGTGGTGGGTGGAAGGGGGCGGTGCTCGTCTGTTTCAGCTTATCTGAAATTACATCTTTTATGGCTATCCGCGATTATTCCGCGCTGCAGCGGCTTGCGGCACGTTAGTGCTGGAAAACAACTTGACGTTACCATCGCTGTTCTGCATAATCCTTACTGTTGCTTTTTATGTGATTGTTTCTGCTTTTGCTCCTGGCGTGTCTTTTTCGCAACCTATTAAGTTGTCTTCCTAGTTTAATGTTACCTAATCGTCTGGTGTCGTCTAAACTATTATTAAACTTTAGTATATAAATATATTATGTTATTTTCAAGTCAATGTTCTGTGTAGACTTACTCTTAAGTTCTATAAGTTTATTCAATTACAGCATATCGCGAGTTTTATAGTTGAAATTCAAAAGGGTATAAGACCAAATTTATAAACGCCTCCGTAATGGCTCTGGGAAGACGAAGTGGATAAAATCAAATATCTTTGTTTTGTTACACAAAAGCGCTGTCTACAACAACAAACGAATAATTCAGCGGAGTTGAATTCATAATCAAGTAATTTATGTGCACGGCGAATAAATTAGCCGCTCCAGCCCGCGCGCCGCCCATAACTTACCCCAATAAATTGCCCAAAGCGGGCCAACTTCATTTTATCTCCAAATACTAATAAGTACTGATACCTACGTATACGGTAACTCGCTTTTTATTTCCAATTTATTTTTAGTGGTTTCGTAAATTTCCACCATGATATGACCGCTTTATGATGGCGTTACGCGATAAGTGACTGATAACAATTGAAACGAGCGCGAGCGTTGGGGAGGCTTAGCAAAAATGTGACGTATTAACAGACCACAAATTTATTATTACTATGGCGCTAGACTAAATAACAATTTTATTCATTCTGAAATGTAGTGATTGGTCATCCTAACCTTTTTGAGATAATCGACTCTATTAAACATGAAGTAAAGGGCGCATTAAGTTCCGATTTTGGTTTACGATCGTAAACGAACTTACTACCTTTTAAATCGCCGAGACCCTCGAGTATCAGGTAGCACCTGCTTTGCATAAGGCGTCATGTCGAGAACCCCACGTTCAAAGTGTAAATTTTGCGATTAAATGCATAAAATCGAGCATAAATACAGGAAACAAAACGCCGGTGATAAGAATAATAAGTGTACCACATAATATGTCGCAGGAAGGTCGAATGAAGGTGTCCTTATTAATGATTAGAATTTTAAATATGTAAAGGTTCGACACCTACAAAACTTCATGCATGACTAGCTTATTGCCGCGACTTCATCCGCGTGGACTACATACATTTCAAACCCCTATTTTACCTCTTTAGGGATGAATTTTCCAAAATCCTTATTTAGCGATGTCCACGTCATAAAAGCTATCTGCATGCCAAGTTTCATCTCGATTCGTCAAGTAGTTTGAGCTGTGCGTTGATAGATCACTCAGTCAGTCAGTCAGTCAGTCAGTCCGCTTTTCTTTTCATATATATGTAGAAGAAGAAGATTATTATTTGTACGTCAAATAAAAAAGGCTGATAGATAATAAAGAAATGCGAAAGTATCATGAAAAAAAAGTAAAGTATAATAATAATTTATTTAAATGGATCGACGAAGAAAATCTTTTACACTGTTATAGTATACCTACCTAATATAGTTAGGTACGCACCTTTTTAAATATTGGACTTCTGACAAGATGTATAACAAAATAATACCTATTGTGTAATTATTACAATGTTTAAGTTGTTACAGAAAACAAGGGTGAAAAATGGTTTTTACTTAAGTAAAATAAGTACCTACCTAATACCTTCATGAAAATTGCAACAAATTATTATAAAAGTTTTTTCGAGAAGATCATCATAAGCTTCATAAGATTTTTTTATAATGGCTAGCTAACCCACTTGGCTTTGATCGGATGGAACTTATGAAAATGCTTTCTTGGGCACAAGAAAGCTGAACTTACAGCAATTCTACCAGGCAGTAGCGGCCTTATTGAGAAAACCACTTTGCACAATCTATAATCTAAAATCTAGGCAGTAGGTGTCAGTCAGTCACTGTATCCTTTCTTATATTTATTTTATTGGATCATAATGATATTGAAACTTTAAGGTTTTCAGCCTGATTCATAAGAACTATTGCAAATTTTTAGATGTTCTAGACCCAAAATTAGCATTTTAGATTTTAAAACAATAGAATAGAGTGTTAACGGTTTGTTTAATATTATCGTTTTCGTTCGTTCAAATAATTGTTTACATATCCCGGCGACAGTTGTGTAGCGTCCTCCATCAACAAAGAAGAGCCGCTACGGAAGGTGCTATCACGCATACCGGCCAAAAAAACTTTTGAATGCATTATAATTTCAACACGACAATGGGCTACTTAGCGGGAAAAATATACAATTTGTGTACAATTCATTTTATTTTATTGTGTTATCGTACCCTCAAAGGAAATTTTTATTGAGTATCAAATATGTGATATTTATTTCGCCTAATGCTAATCGCACACTGCCACAACGTAGAGTCGCACGCAGTTACGTTTTTCAGTGCTGAAATTTCGCTAGGTAAATTTTATGCAATTATATTTAGAGCCCCGCGCATATTTTTTCAGTAGATCATTTCAATATCATCATATTATTAGCCTGAGGAGTCTGAGGACGTTTACTGCTGAATAGGTATAGGCGTCCCTAGTGAGTGCTACTACACCCTATCCTTAGCCTTCCTCATCCAGCTACTTCCCGTCACCTATAAATACATTTTACGTCTAGTTGTGCCGGAAGGCGCCCCACGCTACGCTTGCTAGTAGGTACGCGGTCTTTGCTGTAAGGCTCCAATGGTTATTGCCCCCATGAAAGCATATACCTAGCGTGCTCACTGCCACTTCTAATGGTTTTCATTAAATACCTGCATATTCCGTGGTAAAGAATGATGTGAAACTACAAGAGTCTATTGCATCGCATGAGCCAAAAATATGATACCACTTGTGTTTGTTCCACCAATAACATGATATAAATGTACCCGGCTTTAACTTTAAATCACTCACAATAGGCATTTAGGAACGTCATTCTGAACCAGTGGTAAATTTAATTATTTGACTATTCAAAAGCACTTGTAAAAGTATACTTGAATAAAAATATATTCTGTTATTCTATTCTATTCATGCAGCTCTTGCACTTCATGCAGCTCTTGCAACAGTGTGCGATCCCCTCTAAAAACTTTATGTATAAACAACCCTTACAAAGGTTGTCACGGTGTCCAAATTGTCCAATCGAGGTAACTATAAAATTACCTTACGCCGTATCATTGTCACTGCACAGGAAGTGTGGCGTAATTTGTAAGCTTTGTGATTAATAAAGTGTACTAAGTGTGACCCGAATAGGACAGATTAGCGGACACTTTATCACTTCAATACCGAGTTAACGTTGCGTGACGGATCTCGTTTGAAAGTCATAAAGAGTCCAAAGCAAAATACGCTCGTAGATAACACTTGCTTTACGTCTTTGGGCCTTCCACTTGCCAAGTTTAGACCGAGTCACGGAGGGTCAACTTTAACAAGTTTATTTCTCGTAAGTCCGACACTATTTATAATTGAAATTGGACTTTAATTGGCTTAGCAGGATAATTTTAGGCTTGTTGAAGATAAGGTTTGGAAAAGCGGATTGTTTTCCATATTACAATCTTATTTTTTTCATGGTACTTTTTCATATACGTATGCCTATTAGTATAGTATCACAGATTTCTTTCCAGCGCTTTTTTTAGTTAACCTGCCGGTCCGAGATGTCGAGTGTTTTAGGGATCGCCTAAAGAACATCGCTGTATAGTGGTAACACATAACGCTGAGGTAATTCCGTTTTTAAGACTTTTCGAGTCACAATTACTTAATGTGTGTCCGGTTTTTTAGCTTTAACTAAGAAGACCACTGCCATGTTACTTATAAGTTTTCTTACTTTGTACCTACTTACTATGTCACTCTTATTCCAAATAATCAATTTAATTTATTTAATTAATAAAATACGTTTTGTTATTTAGAATTACTTATTGAACTAAAGAATACTTAGGTGATGGATCATGAAACCGCTAATATGTTATTTAGCTTAGACGCAGCATTGTCTTATCTGCTCGGATAACTCACGCTTCTACCATTATCCCGCCACAGGCTCACATTATGAAGGTGTTCGCCCAGGATTATAGGCACTTTGAATTTACATAACATTTTCTGTCATTTGCTTATCTCGCACATGACAAGACTCGCGCATTATACATGAATATATTTGACAAATTTTAGTGGAAGCGTCGTGCGAAGTATTCAGGAATGTCTGCGCGAAAGCCGGGTATAATCCGAGCTCGACGGCGCGGGGCTATGAGCATTTGAATAATCGCAGTGCGCTCAAAGCCGGGTATTATATGATAATAATTTCACGCGCGAGCGGTTCCCGGCGGCGGGCGGGGTATACGCGCCCTCGACTCGCCGCATCGCCTTCGAGGAATGTGTGAAAAAATGTAACCGCATTCGTAATAATAACTGAGTATTATTCATCCCCCATTCGACTCGCTGCCGCTTTGACGTAACGCATTTCACGCCGCTATCGACGTCGTGGTTTATCTACCTGCAACTATTCAGAGGCTCCCCATAATTTTCTTAAATTAATTGATACTACAAACGTTAAAAATCGGTGAGGTGTAAAACACGCCATAGAGGGTTCCTAAAATAGAGTTGGTAGTCAAATCGGAAAAAGTTAATTTAGAGAATAATTTTCCGGATTACTAAATTTCTATAAAAACAAAACGAACCGGTTTATACCTATGCCTACCTCTATTTGCATCATATTGCTCATTCCTGAGAGTTGTAACCGCTTTCTATTATTCATACAGGTAGGTAATGGTACGAGTTTTCTTAAAATAATAATGCGGTAGGTTCCCAGATTTTTCCACACATCCAAATCCTTGGTCTATGACCAAACCGATCGAAAATAGTACCAACCTACTGATACGAATATTTAGTATATATCTACCTAGAGATAGTTGTTAGTTATATTTTACGGAATAGGAGTACCTTATTATAATAGGAACACATATTTAAAATCAATTTATATTATGTCACTACCTACCTATCAAGTAACTATGTAAATATATTTTTAATCAAAATCTAGTAAAACTAGTAGCGTTTTAAAATATCAAAAAACTTTATATTATTCCGTTTTCTACCAGTTAGTTTATATTATAGCAGTTAATGTGTGAAGTAGTTAAATTACCATATCATAAAGTCATAGCGTATAATCGCCTGTGTAAAACTGTAATCATAAAATTAATAATTAATAGGTTTGTTGTTTTTAGATGGCGTATCAGTAATGGTAGCTTTGTTAAGTGGTGGCTGTAATTATTAATTTGTTCATAAAGTAAACTGACACCACGGTGAGTGAGCACGCATGCCTTTCCGTGATAATTAGCTGCTACACGAGTTACGACTTATCATATTACTAATTATTCTATAAAAAAATGTTATGTTGGTAATTTAAACTAGGTACACTTTTATTTAAATACGAGACAAGTAAAGACTATAATAGGTATAAAATATGATAATTTTTAACTTTAAATTGGAAGTATTTTCTGAAAAAACATTCCAACTTCTCCACAATCAAGTCACAATAATTATTGAGATATTATTAAAAACCTGATTACTGTTGGGCGATTACCATATGTCATATCGCAGCGCAAAGAAAATATACCCATGCATTAATCATTGCAACTCTCTCTTCCTGAGATTGGCTGTATTAATGATATTTTTGCTGCAACGGCGCATCTCAGCCAATAGCGATAACACATCACACACACTCACAGACACACACACATTAAATAACAAACCATGCTGAAATGAGGCCGCTGTTGTGTATGTTGTGAGCAAATTGTATTTGTACAATATCAGATATTTCACGTTGCACTACCTAAGTATAATGTAAAAATAATGTTACTCTAATGCGCTTAACGTATGTAAGGTTTCGTGATTGTCATACATAGAAACACAAGGTCTAATTCTATAATAATGGATACGGATTTGTTTACGTAAATGATGTTTTATTTATTTTGCAATGATGTTATATCTGTGAATGTTAGTCAAATATGCTTATACTCAAGCAATCGGATTAACAATAAACGGACCCCGAGGCCACGAGTTATGATAACAATAATTAGGTATCTACTTAATATGTTGTTACATGAAAACTGTAATTACTTGCCAGCTTCTTTTCATTAATTCATAAGAGAGTGTATGAATGTTATATGCCTATAGGTAGACTCAATCAGATTATTGATAGATGTCGTGAAAAAAATTATCACGTCAAAAATAATTTGATTGGCCTGAGAAACATACCTCCACTCATCTCTGCTTTGATGGTTACCGGGCCTTAGCAAATTTAAATCACCTACCTAAATATTTTAGGCATATATAACACTTAAGTAGTGTAAAGCTATCTTAAATGCTAAGATAGGTGTCTCACTTTAGTCTTACTTTTGTAATTAAACGATAAATAAGTATTACCTGTAAAATCATGTTCATAAATTAATATATTTATTAAATAATTTGTTTAATGCAAATAAAAGCATCTACAAATAAATTTAACGCTTCATAGATATGCATACCCATTTAAACAATGATAAATGTTTTGATACGTCTACCGATATCGCCGAACAAAGTATAAATAAAATAAATGCACTTCCTTCCAGCCTGATAATGGTTACCCTTTGTACTACTAATACTCTTTTGAAAATTTGAATAGCTATAAACATATAATTAACTATAAACTTCATGCACCAGTAAATGTAGACATTAATTTCCACACTACTTTATCTATTTGGGCGCACAAACCGCCTTTATCTGTCATCGTTTTATACTTTTCTAGCGATAAACGAGAACATGATTAGAATATCTACATTTTAATTAAAGCTCTATACAATGAACTATAAAATCTATTTTTGAATGACGTAAACAGCGTATACCGTTTTTCAGTTACTTCAAATGCGGGTGGAAGGCAACTCTACGTACCTATTGCGTTTGTTTGAAATTATTTTAATATGCAAATAAGAAAATGTGAAGGAGAATTGTGTTTTGGGAGTCGTCGGTGGAATCGGTTACGCAGACGTATTCTTTAAATTAATAGCGTAGAGAGATTAGAGTACTGTTAACTGCTTTACATGGAGCGGGCTTATGGAGGTTGGATCGTTTGTACTGAGAAACAGACAAATGAAAGCACATAATTACTGGGGCCCGTTCTAAATGCAACAAGGATTACAATTTACATGGCAGCGTTAACAAGCACGCGTATGGCATTTATGACTATTATTTAAATATCTTTCCCTTTTATAAAGGCAACAGGATGTTCGCCGTGCACGAACTGAAAGAGCTACGTACCACTAACCATAGTAGCCCTACCTTCTACCTAGGTAGGTACACTGTCCTAGGATTCGAAGTGGTAGTTATCATTCTTAATCTTTGACGATTTGTCAAGATAATTTTATTATCAAGATATTTCGACTTGCTAATCCGCCCTGGCTTCGCTAGGGTGTGATTGAATTTTTTTCTTAGTAGAAGTCTACTTTATAGTAGAGTGAACGTACATCCAAAGTTCTAAGTTTCTAGACCCATCGATGTTGATATTATGTCAGTCTGACAGTTTCTCCCAGTGATTCGTTTCTTCTTTTGTACCTATGCCAAATACAAAAATAAAAATAAATATTTAATAATAATAATAAATATTTTGTAAGTATATTTACATCTTTGATAAATATTGAAGAATTAAAAAATATGAAATTAGTTTTTTTTTGTTGAATCTAAAATCCAAGCCAATTCCATTTCAGCTTTAGAGCACATTTCAAGGTGTCATGCGTCTTTACTTTTCATTTTTTAGCCCCCTTCTATGACCCTTTGGTATGTCACTCTTAATATTATACTTTTTATATTCTTTATAACTTATATAAACTCAAGTTTTACTGATGAAAGTGAGGCAAGGCAGGATGCGTGTATCTACAATACGGTTCTTTTTAAGGTATAGTGGGTAAGCCCCTTTCATCATTTCCTTTAATGCCCAGTATTTGTTCCAAGTAATGTTGTCTAATATAATGAATACTGTGTAAAAATTTAGCATGACTACTTACTTAGGGTAGATACTCGTATGTAAGAATAATTAGATTGCTTTTAGAATCCATACTTGCTTACCTCAAGAATTGGGTATTTAAGTATTATATTCAATTGAACATAACAGTACAGTTATCTTGATGTAAGATTGAAACAACAATCTAATATTATTGCTTACTACTACTTAATGAATATTAATTTAGATTATAATATATTAACATAGATTAATGTTTTAAAATTCTATCTAGTCTTATCTAGTCAGGCCGTTAGAGCCATTTAGTTTTTAATAAACGTCTTTATAATCTTAATTGAAATTTTTATTATATCTATCTATACCTACTTACCTATCTTACGACTGCAGGTTTTGCTGTTGTATACCTATTAAGTTGGTAAATGTTTTGATTTCATTGAGATTTGAAGGAGATTGTTCAAAGGGCTTAAATCACTAATGAAGTAATCTGATGAGTAGGTAGATACGTTGGAATCTTCAAAGATTACACTGGAGAGCAAAAGTCCTGAAAATGAAAATGGATATGAAATATTAATAAATGTACTTGTAATACAAAAATATAAACAGCCGTTTGTTTAAAACACTACTTCAAAGACGATCTTAAACTCATAACACCAGTACGCTTAGTATACCTATGATTTTACGTCTCATCAAACGTTTCTAGAATTCGAGAGTCGAAACACAATACCGTCAAAATAAAATGACCTAAAGGGCCTTGAATTATTGAAGTCAAAAATTCAATGCCACTGATTTTAATTTCGCAACGTTTCCGCTTGGAGCGTAGATGTAGATGCGAAGACAAACTTGAGCTTTAAAACAAGGCATTTAAGATCCAGTTTACTATAATTTGGAAATTTTTCGACACTCGAATACTATCAACGTTCGTGAGACATAAAATCTCGTACTAAGCGTACTAAAAGAGCACACCATCCTAAATTAATTTAAAGTATCACGGATTTTTTGTGGTAGTTAGCTGAGAACGCTTGAAGTGAATATGACGTGATGGATGAATGTGAGCACTGTTTAACATACAATGGGCAAAATAATAAAAAGTACAAATGCCATGTTTCCATGTTAATTAAACTGCTACGGTTTGCCGCGTTGTGTAACATCTCAATTTATGCGGGAAATGCTTAGAAATTCTACCAACGTTATTTATATGACTTAATTATCAAATTTTCGAGAGAACGTGTAAGTACTTAACAAGATTACCTATTGCTATTATTTACTTACTTTGTTTCATGTGTGTGTTGTTTCGTTTTGTTACTAAGTATTTAATGATTTTAAAACATGACGTAGGTGTGTATTTTAAAAGAATAAATTTATTAGTTTAACTAGAGCATGGAGAATAGCACCTATTACTAAATTTGTCTATATAAATTTGGATAAGAGAAATATTAGTAATGTTACTAAGATAAAGCCTAAAAACGATAGATAAGGAACTACCCACCTAATAAGGAAGTTCTGTGCAGGCTTATAGTCTTCACCAGTGCGTTGTCAGTCGAAAAATTTATTGAGTAGTATAGGGTAGTAGATGATATTTGATTAAAACTATTAATATTTTAATTCAATACTGATAACTCCATGCCTTTCTAAATATTATACGCCACTCCAGTGCGTTTAATTTAAACAGTCGTTGAAACATTATAAGCGTTATGCGAACCTCCGCGAATTGTGCGCGCTTCAGCGTTTTTCTCGTCAGATATCGAAGCGTAATTATAGGCAGAACTCCGATTAACATCTGTCGACTATTAAATAAACTCAGATTATAAGGGTTCAATTGTGAGTAATTATTCTTATCCGTCGGATGTTTTCAAAGAGCTGCCTGCCTCGATCTCGACGTGTGCTCCGGCATAATTTTCTCATGATTCGCAAGCAAATCAAACCTGCCCTACCCTTTTATTAAGCAGTCACATTGACTTGACTGCCTAATGTTCCCATCTATCTACTTGTTCGCATTGAATAATTGTTTAATCGCCATCGTATTTAGATATAATGGGGCCGATTCTCTAGTACACAATCTCTAAACTAAACTAAATTAACAGGTCTAAATCTAGTGCTTTCCTTTTCCGCAAGCAACATTATGAAAGGGATAGCAATAGATTTAGACGTGATATTTTAGTTTAGTTTAGAGATTGTGTACAAAGGAATTAGCCACAATGTCGATCTTTATAAATAAAATAATTTAATATATATAAAAACTTTTAGCTACCTGTCTGTACCTACTAGATAAAATATTATTTATTATATGGGTTAGAAATAAATGAAAAAAAAACTGGTTTAAAAAGTGGTAAGTCTGTACAACTTTCGTGTTAGGTTGGACATCAGATACCTTTTCTCAGCCAATGTCAGAAATTGAACTGAAGTCTGAATGAAGCCTTTACGTATACCTACCTACCTTAGTAGGTATAAGTACCAACCTAGTGGAAAAGAGCGCATGAGCTTTTAGAGATCGTGTCAAAGGATTCAATTTTACAAAACTGTATTTAACGGAAATGTCACGGTTATAGCTCGTGGTCACGTTATTAAAAGAATGTGTCTACCTATACAATTATAACAAAACCTCGAGTCACTCTCTAAATTAGGTATAAAATTGAACTAAGTATAACTATATGAGTCCAAGGTTTTTTAATAGTTAAAATTAACATTAGCCACATAAATATTAGGATTTAATCGCATCCTAGAACGGATCCAATCATGTCAATCAATCCGCTTCAACTGTAATGGGGTGTAACAGCATGGCCGCGGACGCCATCAAAACGCGCCGCGTCGGCGCAAGCACTCTTGTAAAAACACTGTTGCTAACAGAACGATTATAATATATTAGTTGCTCTTTAATTGCGTCGATATAATTACGTCGGTAGCCGCGCATACGTGACGATATCCCGGCCGCTCTGCCCACGCCGCGGTCTCCGCTGATATTAAGAGAAATAACTTGAGCTAACCGATCGAATGTTTTGCGATAATGAGCGGCGGCTAAGATCGAAGTGTCATTAGGAAGTCGTAACTGACGATACGCACCTTAAGTAATCTCTCCTGTCGCTCGGAAATTTATCCGATTATAGTACATTGCCTGATGATTGACTGCGTGCGGATAAAGGTTTTCATACAAGTAAGTGGGTATGTGTAGGTGCAGGTATGAACATTGTAAAGAGCTAGAATGATTTCACCTAGGTATGCTGGACATAGGTAGAGATTTCCACACGCCTGAGTCTTGCGTCACCTGAATGCAGCGGCTTCCCGCAACTATAGTTTGATGTCGTCTGTCGAGTGTCGACCCAACTGGCTGGCGATCTTCCAACGCTGCGCTTTCTGGTGCAAGGTTCTAGCACCTACGGGCCAACCTCTATTGTTTTTTCGAACTAGCCATTGCCACTTTGCAACTTAATTATTACTAACTTATACTTCATAACTTAATTATTCTAGATACGTACTTTTAACTAATATTTGAGGTGGCAATGACCACCCAAAAAGCGCCAGAGTTATACTCAATGCACTTCCAGTAGGTAGGTACTGAAAAGGCCTACTGCGTAAGGTGTAAGTGCAATCTTCATAAAATAACTTAGGCTTTGAAAAATTATGAAAAATCAATTATAACGTAATTATTAAGATGCGTGGTAACTGGTAGCTATCTATTAGAATGAACTGATAACGAATGTTCCCACAAACAGAGACACCTTATTTACTTCGAATTGCCATTGGTAAGAAATGAAATAACATTTTCTACAAACATCTCGAGGGCCAAGTGGTAAATTAAAGAAACATCGAAGCAGTAATTGTGTGTATGGGGATCGCTTTTGAGACATTTATGTCGGAGGTCTAGACATTAAAGGCGATCAGTCGGCGAGGCGAGGAAACGGGGTAATTTCCTAATGGTTCAATGAGGTGATAGTTAACCATCGTGGGAATCAAGCCAATACTTGGATAGTTTGTGTTAAATTGTAACTGTTTTCCAACCTAAAGCTTTTGCTATTTCTCCGGAAAATCTAGTAAAAGTTCTTAAATAAATTTTTAGTGAATTATTAGTTAAATTAAATTAAATTAAATTAACTTCTACATAATATTATCATACTTACCTAAGATTTACTTTTTAAGTATTTGTAAGGTAATAAACAAACAATAGAAAAAGAAGTTGAACATTGAAGTAACCAACAAGGATAAAAATTATGAATTAATTCCGATAGGGCGGCACCTCTCAGACGCGCGACATACTTCGTCCAGATAAGGGAAAAGCGTCGCTGGCTTATAAATGACTCTTTATTAAACGTGAAAGCAGCGACGTCGGCTAATGGGCCGATCATGCGCTCCCATTAAAGATTATTTAATATTCAAAAGCGGCCGACGATAAATCACGATCGCCCGCCATGCTTCTCTGACTACACTGCACTTTTGTCCAAATACTACTCACAACTTGTTTTGAAAACGCGATATATAGTTATACGGAAAATAATTTGGTTTAAAAAATTCTTCTTCTTCTTAAGATTTCTTCGGCGTTACAGATTTGACAAATTCGTGGTCGCCATTTGAACCGCTTAATTGTCCTGCAAGGTGATTCGCTAATTTAGCGATCATCATCAAATGAAAGCCATTTTATTCATTTGACATTGGTAGGTTCTACATTGCTGCATCATTAAGCGATATAAAAATAATAATTCGTAGGAAACCTTAAATGGATTAAAAATAATTATCAAATGAGTTTGGTGGCATTCATTCAGTCATTCATGATCACTGAGTTAGTATAGGTAAGTCTCCGGAATGTTCATTGCTCCTTGACGGTTCTCTAAAAGTAATTATTAATGAAAAAATATTAGGTAAATTGATTGCCTATTTACTTAAAATATTAAGTTTAGTAAGGCTTTATATTTATTAGTCGTTAAGTATATTGTTAAGTGAGTAGTAACGAAGTTTATAGAGTAGGTAGTTATGTAATTATTGTAATATATGTCATAGTTATTTATAACAGAGTGCTTAAGTCAATTGCTCTAACCATGCTCTAACCAAGCGTTCTGTATCTATTAGAAAAGTGAAAACGTTTTGGTGGAAGGTACCGAATCCACCAATTTTTAGGCACATGCTCTATCGATAAATCTATCAGATTTTTGCAACAAATGGCAAAACAATAATTCGTACCCTTACGCGACTGAGCTAATAACAATAAAATAGAAAGGCGATCACGGGCAGGGCGGCGACTGGTTCAATCAACGCGAGCCAGATTTATTTTTATGAAAATTGGCATAAAATCGGGCGGGTCAGCGCAGTGGCCCCGCGAGACCGCACGCCCGAGCGTTTACTGCATATCGTTTCTTTGCCGAGATCAGCCGCCTCTCGGAAATATTGCCAGAGGTCATAACTTTTTATATTCAGCGATGACATTGCAGAAAGTGTCTGTTACCTTGTGGATTTTATAGAGTTGCGGTTACAATTTTAAGTACAAAATGGGGCCGATTCGCTTTCACACAATCTCTAAACCTAAACTAAATTAACAGGTCTACATCTAGTGCTATCCTTTTCTGCAAGCATTATTATGAAAGGGATAGCAATAGATTTAGACATATCATTTTAGTTTAGTTTAGAGATTGTGTACAACGGAATTAGCCACAATGTAGTAGAGAGTCTAGTTCATTATCTTAACAAGTTTTAACTTTTGTATAAGTAACTACATATAAATCATAAATCTAAATAAGTTTATTAAAGGAAAAGCTGACTGACTGACTGATTGACTGACTGACTGATCTATCAGTGTACATCTCAAACTACGGGACGGATCGGGTTGAAAGGCATGCAGATATCTATTAGGTATGACGTAGACATCCGCTAAGAAAGGATTTTTGAAAATGCAACCCCAAAAAGGTTTTTTTTTAATTTCGTTAAAATAGAGGTTTGAACTTTATGTAGTCTACGCGGACGAAGTCGTGGAAATAAGCTAGTACTTTATGAGTTATATCTTCTAATTTCTTGTCATTATTATTTTTGTGTATTGTAATATTCTTGCTGCATTTATCTACTGCCCTATTGTAATTACGTGCCTACATTTACGCAAAAAGTTTTGAGGGCAATTTTACTAGGACTACGCAGATAAGTATTGTTTGTCTACTTACTAAAGAATATTACTATACCTACAGAATTTATACCTTTTATTAATTTCTAACAAAAACCTTACCTGTTTCAGTGTAGTTATTTATCTAGATTCAATTAAAATCTTGTTTAGTACATCAGTATATTAATTAACATATTGTCACAAAAAAATATTGTTTTTATCATTATTTTATTAGTCTGTTCCTTTTGTTGTCATTTTATAATCAATAGCGCTAATAATATATTATTTGATAAGCAGTTTGTATATTTCATGATATAAATGAACATGAAACATCGCATCAAGTCACACTGATGTTTTAAACTGTCACACTCAGCATCTCTATAGAGTGAACGCTCAGTGTGATGTTGTGTTGATGTGTCGCCGTGAGTGGTTGGCATCACACTCGTAAAGCCGTTCCTCTATTATGGTCCAGCCCGAGCCTTACCTTAGCTTGGCCCCTGAGACTTCTTCGCTTTTACACTACTTTACATTTTTTATCTTTACTTGGTAGATCATGTTACTTTATTTCGTATTGTACTTTTATACGACACGACACTGTAAAACCAGACTTACTGTGCTGGACTGCAATCTGACCTTATGGTCCGTGATGAGTGACGATGGATGACGATGTATAATATTCCAATTATTTTTCTAAGATGGATTGTTTTAAGATGGAGCTAAGGGGTAGGTATGAGGATGATGTTTATGCACGGCACTTACCTAAAGTCTTTGTGGGTAGGGTGACAACTGTCCCCAGCCGAGACATCCAAAAACATCTACAGACGACCGAGCATCGGTCAGCGCTTCGAACATCATCGCGTCAGTGCGCTACGACAGACTTGCTACCTATGGTTGCAACTTCATTTGCTTAATTTTGTAAAACCCTATGGGAACTTTTTCATGTCTCTCCATGTTGTAAGCCAGGATGTAGGGTTGTGTCAATTTTCGTTTGGTTGTGTTTTGTTGAAAAGGCGACAGGCAGACTCTCGAACTCTCTCGAACTCTCTCAAATTGTGGATTAGTGTAGATGTATGGATTTAGATCATCTTCTCGGATCACGATCATAATACGTAACAACACGGCAATGTGTTTGCACATTTACACTCTGTGTAACCACAGAAATGAACAAAAGCTTGTATTCATAAGTTGGAAATAGGGAAACAAAAGGGCGACATAAAGTTTTACGTGTAGCATAAATCTGGGAGTTATTCTCGTGGGATGGAAAGGTGGGGGAGCGGTGCAAACCTTTGGCCGAGCGACTTCTGATCGATGTCGCATTCAATACTTTTTTCTATTTCATGTCCATGCCTCCATTAAAGTTCATAGTTACATTGTAAGTCAAAACTTTGGATTGCAAAGTCAAATGACGGTAAGGTCGTCAGTAACTAGCCGCAGTAAAATAAATTGAAGCTAAACTTAATTTGAAAAAAATGGTTCCTTAAAATATGTCAACTGAGAATCATATCTGGGATATCTACGAAAGATATGAAGAGACGATTTAAAATGCTGCGGAAAGACTTGTAGAACAAGACGCAGAAGACAGACATTCCACACTATATTATATAATAATATAAATAATATCATCTTTCACAAGATCGCCTTAGTATTCAATAACACTACTTCGACCCCGCGGCTAAACCCAAATTTTCAATCTTGACAGTTATCATTTTACCAAAGCAAGTTACCATAATATTTGCTCGCTCGAAAAGTCTTCGAATTTCATATTTATTCGCAGGAGCAAACAGCGCGCACCCACGCCGGAACTGATATTATTGTGCATTCCGTATAATATTGTTTGCTATTTGGCACATTCTCTGTTTGTTTTCGTCTTTCATATGAAAGGGGAGCTATAGACGCGCAAACAGATGGGTGTGAAGTTTCGTACTCGAGTTTGTATCGGAAAATGCTATTAGCTTATATCGGGTGCAAATTTTATTCATACACGTTTGTTTTGAGTGACATATTGGAATATTATCGTTGAAAAATATTTAGTTCTTACGTGCGGACCATGCGTGATGGCGTGCCTTTGGAAAGACCTATGTCTAGCAGACTATAGATGCAAATAAGCTGAAGGTGATGATACAAGCCCAAATAAAAAAAAATTACGCCCGACGTGTGTAATGTAGGAGTTTCACATTTGAAAAACCTACAACCGTCCAACTTCCTTCCATCATTAGACCTTGAACCCAAAATACATATAAAAGAACTTGGCCTGACTGACTGACTGATCTATCAACGTACAGCCTAAACCATTTGGATTAGTAACTTGAAATTCAGTCATTTTTCAAATTATATTCATAAAAATTGGTTCTAAGGCTTCTGGTTTAATTAGAAGATAATAAATTTAATATGTTTTTCGTGATTTTCCACCAAACTCACTGATTTTTAAAATTCCACTTGAATGGAGGCGAGGCGAGACACATAGTACAGTAGCCGGCAAGAAATATTTTACATCAACCTTTAGAAAGATTTCGGCTTTGTAGAGCGTTGTCTCTGTCACTCTAACCTATGTGACGTTTTGTCGGTCTCAACGGCAGAGACTACGCTCTGCAAAACCGCTATCTCTTTCTAAAGGTCGATGTACAATATTTTCTGCCGCGTACTGTTTAAACTATCTGCTGTAACAACTTAAATCAGCAAAATGTCCTGGCTGAAGAATTCGGTACACATTAGATTACCACATTTTTTAAATGGTAAAATGGTATTTTTTCGACGTTTATTTTTTATAGAATAGACTAACTATTTGAGCTTTTTGAAGAATAATGACGGCATAGGTAAGACTTTGATGATCATAGAAGCGCAAACGTTGTTGGAAAATATCAAAGCAATCCATTAAATGTGAGTGGAAAGTGAATGCGGCGGAGTCGGAGCGGAGTCCGGACGACTCCGCATCTGATAACCCATAATACGCGGATATTTTTGCGTTGCTCATATGTCGGAAGTAATGGTTCGTGCCCTCTGCCCGTTGGAAACTTGAAGACATGTTCTGTGTCAGTTATTAAATTTCTAAAAGTAATGAAAAACCTAACCTAAGTGTCTAATAAGCAAAAACTGATTTCAATGCCACTGTAAGCTAGTTTAAAGTACCTACCTATTGAAAAAAGATACAAAACAAATGTTTATTAAGATTTTGGAGATTTTTTCATGTCTCTTGAAAAATTACGATTTCGTGACATGCTTTTTTCTATTTTTGTTTGTATAGGTACGTAGTTACCTGTATACTTATTTTTTAAACAAAAATAAATCTGCGTGGACAAAGTGACGGGGCATCAGCTATTTTGATATAAACAACCAATAAAATGATACAGCTTCTATTGTTACATTACTATCCATTGTTCGTACTAAGATATCATGTCTACGTGAAGCTTTCGTAAGAAATGTAAACCATAATATATTATATTTGGCATATAAAAGGCTCGCTTATCTAAGGGGTTTGACTGGAAACGAACATAAAGGGTGATCCTCTGTGACAAATACCGTGATATACAGAGCGACAGTAGTGAGGGAAATATTTTTATAAGATGAAACATTATTATTTTTGGGGGCGACGGGATCAGACGGTCGTGTTATGAGTTTTGTGATATCATTCCTTAGCTCATTTAAGCTGACTATTAGCAATAAACACGGAGTTGTGAATTTTTATTTTCATTTTCAATAGGTATCAATAACATACATTCGCTTTTATGGGCGACGGTTCTGTAATAAATTATGGCTACGTAACTAAAATAGCCGTCTTCAGGAGATCAGATTGCCAGAAGGGAGGGAGGCAGCCTTGAAAAAATTGTGACTACAGGCAAAGAGGCTGGAAGGAGACCTCTCACCTCGGGGACGTAGCCCGATGCTTTGGTCGGATCAAACCTGTATACCACTCTTGATAGCCAGGGCCACGAAGCCCTGCATGTCACAAAGAACCAAGAGAAATAGCGCGACCTCGTTAACGAAGGGTCGTTGGTGGAAGGGGTCACGGTCCTCAGTAATGGGGAATACGACGCGGATGCAGACAGAGACAAAGAAAAACAGCAGTCAATAGAAATGGCACAAAGAACGATTTCAGGACAGGAAACGGGTGAACGATTAAACTGTTAATAAAACAAATTAATGTGCGTTAACCCTAAAATTGGACAAGTTCAATGCAGAGGTCGTTACCACTATAGGAAATAACCCGTTCATATATTAACATTGAAATCTGTTCGTTGTATTCGCTGTCATTAAATCCGGACGGAAGATAGAAGCGGATAATGGGTTTTATTGTCAGATCCAATAGATCGTATTCGTGTTGCCCGCCGCAGCGGCAGCCAATCAAAACATACATGGAGCATATTGATTCCGAGAAGTGTCGCTGTTAACGTGGAGGCTGAAGTTGAATACATTAGCCAGCGGCGTAATGAAGTCTCGTTGCTTGTAAACAAACATCGGGGAGCGGGCGCGGGCGGCGGCGGTGGCGGGCGAGGTGGCTCGTGGCCCAGGGCGCGCGCGCACCCTCGCTTACAGGAATTCTATTTCCACGACAGGCGTCATGTGTTAATTAACTTGCACCTACGATATTGAGATATCACCCGGAGATGGTACTGTTGTTATTAGCTGACGAGAAGGCTTATTGCTTACTGTTCCTCGTTGCATACGCTCCCTTGTCTCTGTTTACATCTACATTGCTTCAAATAAACACTAGTTTACATTACAGTAGGATGCGTACTGTTCTACGAATAGTAATTATTGATACTGTTCGTATCTATCTCTTGAATCGTACTTAAAAGTTAAGTTTTTGATGCGTAAGTCCTCTGTATTTATAAATAAGTTGCCGAAGGGATTAAAAATAACAATGTAACGGGCGCTCAGTGAATGACACACGTTAATAGGCATCTTTATATGATGGGTGTTCCACTTTAGAAGATAAACAAGATTATTAAAGAGAAGCCGTTCGGAAACCACATAAAGTGAGCGCCAGCTGCCGTACACCGCGCCTTTATGATGAAAGAGGTGATCTTTAAAACCCGCCGGCCACTGTATCACGTTTCCTGTTATGACTTCAGTTTTTGATGGGCTTTTGTTGAAACTCCTTTATTATAGAAGCGTTAACAGTACCTACTTAATTCTAAATGCGTACAAAAAAGAGTTTTGTAAATGTTGCGTGTATGATTATGTATATTGTAGATATACCCCCTTTGCTTTTGGGGGTAGATTTTAAAAGGTAACCACCCCCAAAAGCATAAGGGGGGGGGGGGGGGTCATGAGATTTTTTGTGTGTTACAAGTTTAACTTTTCGCAGTTATGTGCGTTTTAAGCACTTAAGTGTCACTTGCTTTAACGGTGAAGGAAAACATCGTGAGGAAAACTGCATGTCTGAGAGTTCTTCATTCTCAATAGTGTGTAAAATCTGCCAAAGGTACTAAGGTCTATATATGGATAAATCCATACGATTGATAATTGAAATATAATTCCCAGCTGGGTATCCTAATATGACAGTCGTCTCATGCAAATGGAAAAGCGCGACGAATGGCTCGTAAAATTCGCCATTTCTTCAGTTTACGATAACAGTGGTTTTATAAAATTTTAGTACCTACACGATGCTGGAATGTTGCGTTGGTATTTCGTTTTTGTTGTATTATTAAAATGTAGAATGGTATTTTTACGCTGAGACATACGATTCTACTATCTAAAATTTTACATTATCATAAATTTTCTCATATTATCTTTCGCAACTCTGATAACTCTTATGTTTGGACGAAATGAAAACTGACAGGTGAATATCATCCATTTTGATTCCTTATGGCGTGAACTTTTGGGTTTCTGGGTGGTGCAACGATAACTGCGACAAAACACAACTGGTATCCTTGTCTATCTACCCAATTTTCTCGCAATTTGCATGTTTTTCTTTACCAGTATCAGCTGACTAATTATTCGAAAACACGACCTATTTACCACAATCCGCGTGCTCTGATGACTAAAACAATCAAGGCAAGAAGTTTTATATACTAATAAAAATTTAAACAGATTATTGTTGAACTTTGAATATTTGAAAACTTTATGTGAAATGTGTGTAAACGCAATAAAAAAACAAAAGAAATTTAATGGATGTTAGCAATATTTTGCAGCAATCCCATTAATAACATTAATAGTACGACCTTCCTGAACTGTAATCTAACATTAAGAACAAATGTGATAAAAAGAGAATGACGGGCTGTTACCGCGAATTAGTAATTTTGGCAGCGAGTCAAAACGAGTCAAATTAATTTACTTATAGCTGTCTTTAAAATTTAAGCCATTGTTTGAAGAGTGATCATCAAGAACGCTAATGTGATGACATTAAATTTTAAATCGTAGTAATATCTACACGAAGTATAAAAACATGCTCTGAGATATTAATCTACCATACTGAATCTTTGAAACTTTTACAACAATTTTACCTTGGTATGAATTTCAGGGTTCCTTAATTTCAAAACAACAAGAGTCGATCTATGGCGAAACATAAATATTTTTATTAAAATCAAGTAAATCTTTTAAAGTAGATTAAAAGTAAAAAACAATCAATTTCAATGCTGAGTTGTACTATCAAGTCTATATGCAACGCAGTAGCAATCACAAAAAATGAAGAATATAGTTAAAACGGTAAAAATTTCAGAAATTAAAAATCCTCAACTGTGCAGACAAAGATGCGGGTCTGTGCCAGTCTACTTGTTTTCTATAATAATCAAGACACATTAAAGATTTTCATCTTTAGCAATTTGTTGAGATTACGTTGAAAAATATTATGTTATTAACATTCCGGTCTGGATGAGGTTGGGTTTTGGCACTGAAAAAAATATAAAGTGAGGCAATTTTATAGTCGTCAAGACAAAAGTTGTATGACAGTGTGTAATTGATTAGTGGGGCAGCTGCTGTCGCGGATGAAGCGGCCACCGATTAAAAAATTCTAGAAAATTAATAGGTAAAATCTTTATATTCAGAGTTTAATTAATTGTTTCTGTAGACCTTTTTAAACTTTAAAAATGTTCGCGGTTTAATAACATCATCGTAAATTACCGGATAGTGCCTGCGATTTCGCCCGCGTGGATATAAGTTTAAAAAAATCCGTGGGAACTTTCCGGGACAAAAAGTAGCCTATATAGGTACCTATGTCTCCAGGATACAAGCTACTTATCTCTATACCAAAACGATGATGTCCGCTCCATCCATCCATCGTGGATTTAGCTTCTTTAAAAACTCCGCGGGAACTCTTTGATTTTCTAGGACAAAAAAATAGCCGTCCCAGGGATTTAAGTTGATTCTGTACCATTTTGTCCATTCGCTTTTTCCGAATCATTTATTCGGCACTGCGTAGATTTTATTTTATTGTATTGTATGACAATTTGGCACATAAATTAAGTATATTGGTTGAGCATAAAATTGAATTTTAGCCTATTAACAGTATGAATAGTATATTTTACTAAAAAGCTTTAATAGAAGTTATCTACTAATTTCATAAATGTATGTACCTACCTACTTAATAAAAAACCGTGTTGAATAGGTCTCCCTTTGCGTGTTATTACTATTATTATTATTTGCTGAGAGTCGTAACTCTTCAATAATTACTTAACTAAAGATATTTCTCATGGGATTATAATGGTATAATATGTTATCATACCTATCCTTTTGCATATCTACCTACCTACTGCTTGATTGAGTAGGTACTTAGGTAAGGTATAGGTACCTACCTACCACTTCAACTCTTGTTACACGAATGCCCATAAAAAGAAGTGTAATATTTTCAGGGTTCATGTATGTATGTGAGTTTTTCATTCCACCACACCACATCTTTTTTTTCAAAAGAAGATGTTTGGTTCAGCCCTTGTATTCAACAACTCGTAGCACTTACGACATCAAGGAACAGAGAGTCTTATGAGAGGAAGACATGTACGTACGCGTGTTTGGATAATAAACACGTCCTAATTCATCGCTGAATAGTGGGCTATTAAAATAAAGATTTAAATTATGGAACGTCACACATTTTATTTACGTCGCAACAATTTATAGTGCATGGAAGCGTGACGTCGTCGTGGCATCGGGGCGGGCTTCTCGGTGCGCGGGCGCATCTCCGACACGCATATGACAGTGCGTTGATAGTTATATTTTCCACACGATTTATTATATTATAGCGCAGAGTATGCCGTTAATACGCTTCCAGATTCATAAATAGTAGTGATTTTATTTTGATGTCGTACAAGACATGTGACGACGTGTGTAATTGTTCAAAGGTGCCTCTAGTAGCATAAGCTATTTCAGTCATAACAGTTCTGTTTTTTATTAATTTGTTAGAGGCAAGGGCAAGTAATAGTGGCATTTTAGCTATTTTAATAACTGCTATCTATGCTTTATTGGAGAATACGTAAAAAAAAATTCTACGTATTTTAGGAAACGTCCAATTGTATCTACCTAGGTTAAGTAATGTCATAGCAAAGAAGGAACATATATGTACAGGTGGAATTTTTTCAAATCTATTTTTAAAGGTCATTAGTTTTTAAGGTTACCTATCTACAGTTTTGACTTCATTAATTTTTAATGAACATTAATTTCTTAATTTTATTCATGCATTTAAAAGATATGACTGTGTTAGGTACGTGGGTGAAGTCGAAATGGGATGTCCGTGAGTTCATTGCACATTATTTTCTCGATATAAACGTCGACGTTTCATTGTTTTGAGTTTTTCCGGCGGGCAAATCACAATCTTAACTGATATAATATCACTTCAGTGGTCACATAAACTCAATAAACCGATTCGTGAACAAAAGCCAAATGCTCAGTTGAAAGCCGAAATAATCATAATGAAAGAAACATTAAGCACTTATTTTAAGACGACTCTGGCACTTCATAATATGTAACGAGGTCATTGATTTTATCATGAATCCAGTATTGGTCACACACCTGGATATAATCAACGTGTTTCCTTATTTATAAAATTCGTATATTTCCACCACAACTTTTAATGTAATGTAATGACTAATTAAGTACTTAATATTATGAGATGTTGGAAAACAACTTCTTTTGAAAGAAGATCACATCGTTTGGTGATTGAAATAGATATTAAGATACCATATTTTTTTATCTTTAATATTGGGACAGTGAGTTACAAATTTTTAACTACTCACTAATAACTAGGTACAGATGCAATTACGCCGTTCATATCTTCAGCATTTTATGATGCTGGAGGTATGAAACGCGTTTCAAAGTTACACCAGTTCAAAAATTTATACGTAAATATTTAAGCCCGTGTAACTTTTAAACTACACATAAACTATTTACGAAAACATAGCAAAGCACAGACACAGATTTTTTTTTTCTAAAACTTATTTCTACAAAATGTCATTGTGGTTAATATTCAAATGGGAACCAAACTATGTTTTATGGTAGGCCCCAGCGCCCAGCGGCCCTTCAATAAGCGCATTGAGGTTGACTTCTCTTCTGACTAGACTGACTGACTGTCAATCAAACTAACCGACTGGATGTTTTTGTATGGTCTAAGTATGTAAGTGAGTTAGATTTGATCTGTCTTTCCTTCATTTAGCTTCACTTACCCGACCTTCATTTCGCTACGAATATCGCCAGCTTGCTTCGCTCGCCACCTCCCCCTTTGCTCCACTCGGCCTCGTACGCTTACTCCATTCAGGACCTTCTTTTTATAAGCCTCTGGCTTTGCGCTCTATAAAAACACTAGGGGTAGTACAAACAAGAATGAAGAAGAACAAGAATTTTCATTAAATTCGACTTAACATGAATATAATGATGTAAGTGACCAATAACAATATTCTATACTTAGCTGTATAATTTGTGAGACTTTATCAAATTCATGCCTGGGTAACTTACGATGAAATTAATAGTAGGTATATAGTCCATGCAAAATGAGTTTTCACGCGCCATTTTAACTGTAGGTATGTGCCAACTGTCTTGTCAAAAGCAGGTTCACCTTTAAAATAAGGACTAAAATCGTACTTTTGACATGACAGTTGACACATAAAGTTAAAATGGCGCGTGAGAAACCATTTTGTACGCATTATTATTATGGAAATCTTAGAAAAGAGAGCGATGTGTGCAGGACACTGTGGCATATTTCATATCGCGTAATGGAGAATTTACAAGCTGTCGGAGCGAAATGACTCCCAGAGGTGGCCGCGACTCCTCGCCGCTACACTGCTTACTGGGAAAATGGGGAAACTGCAAAATAATTTAAGACCTATAAAAAACATTAAGTGACTGTTTCACAACCTCCAAATAAACTTTATCTAACGAATAAATTTGACGCTATGACATATTTTGTATTGAAAATCTGGCAAAATATCAAATTTATTCGTTAGATAAAGTTTATTTGACGGATGTGAAACAGAAAAATACTTATACTTAAACATCTTTTAATGCTAACATAAGGCACACAAGCTTAATTTGCTATAATTTGCCAAAACATATAAATCTGTATGGTATAACGTACAGCATGCGATGTGCATCGCTCGCCTTCCCACTGGAAGGCGAGCGATGCACATCGCATGCTGCATGTTTACACTGCATGTTTAGTAGTGACTACACATGCAGGAAAACTAAGCAAAATATGCGCCACCACCACACAACACCATAAACATCTAAAACATACTAAATGTACGTTTCACTCTGACACCTGTGCATCCTCTACAATGCATTCTGCAAAGAGCAATTGTGTGTCTATACAGTGTAAGTGCATTGTAGAGTCTATATCTCCTGAAAATGCTCCAATGTCGGACTAAAACGTGCGTTAAGCGTGTAGCAGAACAAATGTGTCGTGACTCGTGTTGCAACAATACGCTCCACTAAATGCGAGTTATCTTTGTTTGAAATTTTGTCAAAATTGGTTAAACGGATGGGCCATGAAAAGGTAACAGAGAGACACACTTTCGCATTTGTACATTAACCCTTCTAATATTCTTGGACACTGACCAAATAGAGAATGATACTGATAAAGTATCACTTACATGTTTCTACGCTCAGGCCGTGCGACGCAAAATGTTCCCCGAGCGTCCAGCGCGTAGCCAACATTATTATTTATGTGCTGGAGAAAGTACATTTATAACAATATTACGGCTGACCGCGCCCGCCCTCCAAAATGATTTTCCTATTTCCCGAAGATTGCAGGTGTATTATATTTCATGATCGTTATTTATGGCTAGACTTTTATTACAAATGCGTGCAATGTCTCTATTCCCTTTTTTATTGCCATAAAATTATTTGATTCATGATATTTGGTCGCCAATTTCTGCATACATTTCTATTAGCAGGCAATTGACTTTTACGCTGATTTTTTTCTCTAAATCAATTTTTTTATTGCCTATCTGTTTGCGCTTGATCACACAATCATGATTAATACAAAACAATGATGAGTTCTATGTTGGAGTGCGCTTGCCTAGAAGATCACCTTGCCTATGTCAGATAAAAAATTTATAATAATAATCTACGCTATCTCCAGGATATCAAGCATTTCATGAGAAACCCATCGTTGGCTTACTACTGAGCACGGGTCTCCTCTCAAAGTGAGAAGGGTTTTGGCTATAGTCTACCACGCTGGCCAAGTGGATTGGCAGACTTCAGAGTTCAGACACCTTTGAGCTAATTATGGAGAAATCTCAGATTTCTAATTTGATTTTATTTGATTTAGCGATAAAATGCACACACGAGCTTTCACGGTAGGTATCTCTTATGGAATCTTACAGAATTCAGCTAAGAGTCAGCATTTTGAGAGATAGCCAAACGATATATAATTTGGGTAGCGGACTATTCCCAGATGATAGATATATCGTTCAGTCGAGACTCGAGCCAGAGTCCGTCTTACGAGGCACACGGGAGCACCCGTCGCTCAATTCCATAACCAATAACCATAAATTATCCTATCAAAGGACACGACACGATAATAAAACGATACCTATGTTTCAATGTTTAGGTTGAATTCGGATTTAAGATAAGCATAAAAATATGATATTTAACTACCAAGGATACTATTTTGTCTTCTTAGCCGATTTTCTATATTAGATGCTGTATTGTGAACTCATCCATTTCTCTATGTAGATATTTTATCCATTAGGAGGGCATTAGCATCTCCTATTCTCTATAGCAGAACGAATAGGTAGGTAGTGTTTTAAAATTTATAAAGTGTACGCATCTAGCTAGTTATGTAGGTTGGCGAAGAACTTTGTAAAGACTTTTTACCTACCAAAATTACCTATAACATATTCCAAGCTTAATTTCACGAAACTGATAAATACATTTTTTGAGCCTATTTCAGAACCAGTGGGCAGAGACTTTTTAATTCATGGAATATGTTTATTATCTTAACTGAGTCTGTAGAATACTTTCTTAAAGCAAAATATCTCAAAGCATCGTTCGACTATCGTTTATTTTTACCTGAAGCCCGCGATCCCGCACATCTCTCCCTATTAAATTTTGTTTGCATTTATTTTAAAGGTGCGACGCTCGAGAAGATGTGGTATGTGAAAAATTACACCTCAGTCCAATATTTATGGGTGATATTCGGCAGCGGTTCCTTTGTGAGATGAGGGTGTATAAATAACATCTCTTATCGCGTGGGAGCTTACCCTTAAATTGGATTTATTTTAATTATTTATTGACACAATTATATCTTAGTCATTTTAAGTCATTTGATATTTTCTTGTTATGATAATAAAATGTATGAAATATTATGTGAGTAGAAGAATCTTTCATGGAAACATAAAATTATTGTTTAAATTGTTTTGTACACCTATACTTTATTTACTTATTTTGTACCTCGATAATAGATATAGGTCCATAGCTGAACTATAAACATGCATTTACCTCTCTATTCTTAAATCATTACTTACTTGATTATAGCTCAGCTCAAAATGCCCTATTTGACTGTAAATTAGTTGGAAATATACAAAAGTAACTTAATCTACAATAAATAAATCTATCATAGATACTCTACATAAATTAAATAAAGCCAATTTACAAGTCAGAGCTTCTTTTAATGAGAGCGTGCGATACAAACAGTTTTTTATTTATCCATCTACCCTTTGCTACGGCCGTATAATCTCTATTTCTTCAACCTACCATCATAAACACTTCAGTTTTATCTGCGCGTTTACCTTTACGTTTAAATAAATAAATGATGGTCGGTAACGTTGGTTATTTTTATCTATAATCGCGGAGTATGACCATAAATTAGTTCTATATTTAAGGCGCGTTGTTTTGCATACAGACAAGCCGTCTGCACATGCGTGCGACATCAATCTCAATTCTGAAATATTTTTCCGTCTGCGACAAGCTGTGCCTTGCACGGCGGTGTTCTCATCTGCGTTTTAAAGTTAGATTCACGTCACAAATTTGCTAGGCATGAAATGAAAAACAGTCGTACTACATCATGTAAGGCAATATAGTTCAAGACAAGTAGTTAAAACTCTGGAAGATATCCTAGAGCAAAAACCCAATAGTTTTTATTACCTACTAGCTTAAGCCTGCGACTTCGTCCGCGTGCAAACCCTTGTTTCACCCTTTTAGGGACTGAATTTTCAAAAATCCTTTCTAAGCGGATATCTACGTCATGCTATCTGCAGGCCAAATTTCAGCCCGATTAGTCCATGTAGTTTGAGCTGTGCATTGATACATCAGTTAGTCAGTCAGTTAGTCAGTCAATCAACTTTTCCTTTTATATAATATACCTACAGATTATACTTAAATGCATGTAAGTTCTAATGTATGTTATTTTGTAACTCATTTATTGTAATTCACAAAGAAATGTAGATTCAAGTTATCTATGTAATCGAACTACTATGTCTAGTAGGTACATTACATATATTTTTGAAAATTTTAATCCTTGGAAGCATTAATAACGATATAGAGACCAAAATAATGTCAAACACAGAAAAAAACTTACTCTTTAAGTGATAAAAACCTTTAATGGTAAATGTAACATACCTAATAGCAACTCAGCAGAATCACTAATAACTAACCTACCTAAGCCCGTGTAGAATGTTTTGATTGTGGTAGGCGGTGGTCTAATTGAAAGAAGGCAGTCTATCAGATACCAATTACAAAACATTTTGCAGTGCATACGATTGCATTCCGTTCAATCAATCAAACATATTTTATTTGCTGTAAATGAAGGTTGCGTTCCTGTCCCAAACATCAATTGTGAAACTTCGCATACAAAATATAATATATTCATAAAAAGCTAATATTATAATATCATCTTTTATCCTTTGCATTAGACCAAACATTGGATTTATATTGAGGGGAAAATGATTGACGGCGTCAAGAAATTTCATTTTGCGGCTTGTTGAGGAGTTAAGGACATGTCGATAACGCGTCGTGGTTCCAGTATGGTCCTCGATGGAACCCTCCAGGGCGTTCTGTTGTGACTCTTATGATACACTCCATTTCATGTGTTTCCCTCAGAGGGATATACAGTTCACTACACTATCAAGAGACATTCACTCATTTTCATTTAATTTACCAATTGAATGCCAAAATTACGTAAGTGCTTACAATAAAAGAACCCAATACAATAGGTATGATTAATTGGAGAGTTTTTTAGACACATTTTTAGCTCCACGGTCTTTTGATTGGTCTAAATAAATCTAATTAAATATTGCATGTAAATCCATACTTTAATACCTATTATATCATCCATTTAACCGATTTTTACAAAATTTGGTATCAAGATAGATTAAAGATATCCTAGGGCATATAGACATAGGCTATTTTATGGAAAGATCAAAGAGACCCCACTGGATTTTATTAAAGGTATCCATTTAAACGATTTCGATGAAATTTGGTACAGAGATAGATTGCATTCCGGGGACAGCTATAGCTTATTTTTTGTTCCAGAAAATCAGTGTTCCCACGGGATTTTTAAGAACTTAAATCCACACGCGTGAAGCCGAGGACATCTTCTAGTTTTATAGTAAGACATTTAAAAGACGCCTGACTCTGACGTGTATGTCTGTGTCTGTTGGAGCTTGAGAGATATCTCTTTAATCTTCAATGTAGGTATTTTAATGAATGTATAGACTTGTCGGTAGAGCAACTAGATATGCGGTTGAATAATTTTTATTACGCTCAACAAGAAAACAGTCCTAAATCAAAGCAAGGACAAATCTCAATACGACATTTTTATGCTTATTCAAATGTCATATAATTTTGCATACAATATTTTGTTGGGAGAAATGAAACAGTCGGTGACAGCGGAATTTAATAATGACAAAATAATACAAGGCAAGTTTAAGGGCAGCCCTTTCTGCTGTCCGTCATACGGCGCTCTATTCATGCACATAATATTTCTGAGATATTCGCCGACCGCCTAACGACTGACTAATTTATTCGCGTGTGGTGGGCAAGAATGTTATCCGATGACAAAACGTCCTCTATCATTTTGTTGAGTAAAAAAATGTACTACGCAATGCTGGTGATTGAACTTTGCTCTATTCATTAAGTACAATGTAAGTAGTGTGACGTTGTAAATTTTGAACTACTAACTAGCGTTTCGCTTTTAATAAAAATCAATTTTGTTCAAAGTATGTTGGTGCCACCTAGCATCAAGGTGCAGAACTACGCGTGGGTCGATGTTCAGAGTTCATTCGAGCCACAATAGATGGCGTTTGCTTCGTTGTCAATTGTCGTAAAAATAAAACAAAATAATTAAATAAAACCATAATATCATTTGTTTATTGTTAAGTCATTAACAAAACGGTTCTTATAATATATCCTTAGGTTCCGCAAATATTCAAAAATGAATTGGCTTCATGATCAAACTAAATGAGAGCGGCCACACTCGGGTTGCGTCTGGCAACACCGATTGGTGAGATTTAGAATTTTTCTGGAGTCAACATGTGAAGACGAATTTTTTCGTTCCAGGAAAATCTCACTCCTTTTCGCCCATGGCTTCGCCTGGGAAAATACAATAGTTATAAATTTAGTCATCCTAACGTATTTCAATGTTTCATCAATTATGGTGAGTGAAAAATCAAGTAATGTGGATTCGACAAAATGGCGGTTTGGTTAGAGAAAATCCTAATTTCATGATTTCTCTTTCAGTTCCAGTTATTTTACCTTCCCAAATAAATGAGGATAATGGGTTGTGGGTGGACTCCTGAAAACCATTGGTGGCCAGGAGTTCAATAGGTGAGTTGTGTTTGATCGGGAAAATTCCACGTGTCGAAATTTTCACACAGCACAAATTATAATCTTGTTTTTCTTTGTTGCAGGGTTTCCGTTTGCGTTTCCGTTTGCGTTTCCGTTTTTAGTTTTCGGTTTTCCGTTTTTTTTGCTTTCGTTTTCCGTATTTATTTCTTTTGCACATTCACGTTGGCAACTTAATTTCTATGGATAAGACTTGGTGAAAATCTTTGTAAGGAAACATTTCGGTTGTGAAGAATCAAGTTAAATCGAGTTTTGGGAGCTTGGCCGATGCCGTCCAGCTACCTTGCAGTCTTCGCACCTACAAGTAAGCAAATGTTTGTATCCTGGAACAGTTTAGTGAACCTTCTTAGTGTATGTGTACAGTAAGAACCCTGTCTTTACTACTGAGCTTTTATTTTGAAACAATTTTATGAATTTTACTGTGTCATTGTCTATTCCATGCCAATGGCATCTTAAATTTAAAACATAGATTTTATGTACTATCTACCTAAGGCATTCTAATGTATCTAAATTAAGTCTTGGCATTAAGCTAGAATAACTAAGCATTATTAGCCATCACTATGTATTAAGCGACCCCGGTAAAAGTTACATTAAAAACAATTTTGCCTAACATCTAGCAAATTTCATTTATAACACCTCATATACATTACAAGGGAGTCGACGGCTAGCTTCTATTCTTTACTAGGTAGATAGATCAAGTAAGTAAAATTTTTTTTTTTTCCTCTAATCTTTGTAAGGTGGTAGATTATTCCGTATCCGGGTATATTTCTATTCCGCCCAATTTACCACCCTTACAAATGGCGCCCGAACGTTTTTTTATATAGTTATTTCAGTATATTTTGAGAAATTTTGTGAATTTTATGAAATGTACTCCGCTGATTGTACAATTTTCTAAGTGGTGACACATTGCAAAGAGCTCTAAGCTGTTTTTTTTTATGGTTAACTAACTAAATAATAACTAATAGTTAGAAATTTTGTCTGATAGGTTAAGTAATTTTCTGAGTATAGTCCAACATTGGTTTTTTCTTATTTAATTAACACATTATAAATGGTGCTTATGCCGTTCAATTATGTTATTTGACTTACCTTGGAGGTGTATAAGTGAATGTTTGCCTTCAGTTTAGTAATAAACATTGCTTAACTGAGTTGTTGTTGGGTATTGCTTTCAATAGTAAGTACATCTTATGTTTGAAAATTCCGGTAACTTAGTATAATTAAAGTTTTGAAACGCTATGTGCCGTTAACTAGTTACACACATACATTTATAAATACTAAGAGTTACAACTTGTGAAACTAAATATATAAACTATATTCAGAGATTACATTAAGTTCAAGTATGAAGTTATGAACAATTTTTTTTCAGTGACTTGATACTTCATTATTTTGTTGAAATTTTGTTTAGAGCTGTGTTAAGGTTATGATAAAAGCTACTTCACACACAAAACATGTTAAGTTTAAGTGAATGCTGGTAGTTTAAAGTGACATTTAGAAACAGATTTTGTTGTATTTTAGGTTATGTGTTAAAAGTGTAAAGTAACAGTCATCAAACCATTGCACAATCTCTTTGTTTTTTTTTTTTGAAAGATAATATGCTAGTCAGAGTTCATTGCAACTTTGCTGCCTGTTTACTTTTGTAATTGTAAAGGTTGTAACACACTGTGTACTCATAAAGGTGATACTGCACCTTACAATCATTTATTCAATTTTGGGAAGTTTATTTTGTTATATTTTGTTTACTATAGTAATAATATGTGCTTGTATTATTAACAATATTTTGGAATAGGAACATAATTGATAAAATAGGTTAGGATAGACTTAAGAATATTGTTTTTGTTGTGTATTTTGCTTGTGTATATTTAATAGTTTAAATAACTTCTTTTGTGTTTGTGTTTAACCAATTGGTATAAGGCTAAACATAGACAGTTACACAAGCTCGATATTTTGTTAAATGTGTTTTGACTTAACACAATGGAACAGACTTTTGCCCAGTTTCATTCACTTTTGAAGGACGAATTGTGTTATGAGGTATCCATTCGTTCCGAAACTCCAGCACCTACAGTGCTAGGTTTAAAGAAACAGTTAAAACAATTAATTCAGGAAATTCCTTCTGAATCAATTTTAGAGACAGATTTCTCTTCTGAAAGTGAGTTAGGGGTTATTACTAAAAAACTTCAAGACTTAGAAGATTTATTAAAAAAGTGTTCTGACACTAAAGATAGACATGCCCTCTGTAGGTCTAAAGCTTTAGCCTCACATTTGTACTTTAGAATTTTGAGAATACAGTGTTCCGAACTCAGCTTAATAAGTAGGAAGAGTGAATTACATACAAAGTTGCAGAGTTTGATTTCCAGATTAGATGCTGACAATGAGTCGTCTCACGACGAATCACTGGATTCCGAGAGTACCGCCGTTGACTGCACTGGTGATAAAAATGTTGCCAAGTGGAAGTTACATTTCAACGGACAGGGTGATCCGCGCAGTTTCATCGAACGCGTTGAGGAATATAAAAGATCTTATGGCGTTTCAGATGGAAAATTATTTGTTTCTGCATTTCATCTTTTTACAGGCCGAGCATTGTTATGGTACAGAGGCAACAAATGTCAAGTTTCGTCTTGGTCAGAATTGAAAACTTTATTTTTAGAGGAATTTGATGCAGTAGATTATGACTACAGGTTGCTAGGTGAAATTCGAGCAAGAACACAAGGCTCTGAAGAACCTGTGTCTATCTATTTCGCTGTAATGTTTGGCATGTTTTCAAGGTTGTCAACACCACTTTCCGAAGAACAAAAGTTACAAATTTTATTACATAATATTCGCCCTTTTTACTCAGAACAATTAGCTCTTGTTGACATTAAGTCTGTCGCAATGTTGAAGGAAAAGTGTCGCAAACTAGAGGCTGCGAGGCAGCGTTCCGCCTTATTTTCTGAGCCTACTAACACTAAGGCAACTTTAAGTTCAGAGTTTGCTTACAAACAAGTGACAAAACAGATAAACACACTTTCAGTCACACCTGCACCTAAGGTTGATACAAGTAAAGGCACTGATTTTACGAAAACAAATAAACAACTATGTTACAAGTGCGGCAAGGGTAACCATTCCTTTAAATTTTGCAGGACAGTTCCGAAATTTATTAGATGTTTTTCGTGTGGACGTCAGAACTTTACAGTAAAGACATGTCCAAGTTGTAGTAAAAAGGCGATTAGTAAACCCGCTCCGGACAAAAATTCAAAAAACTAATTAGTAAGAACTGTGCAGAGACACAAGTAAAGAACTTGGTCATTAACAACAAAACATCCCTTTTACCTGACACAGTTCTGTATTCAGTGGATAAACGAGACTTTAGGCCACATTTAAAGGTTTTTGTTGACGGTTTTGAGATTACAGGTTTACTAGATTCCGGTGCTTGCGCGTCAATTTTGGGTAACCAGGCGCACAAGGTTTTTTTGAAATTCGGTTATAAATTGCATAGCAGTATTGATACCACATTTTCAGTGGCAAATGGAGACAAACTTGATTGCATGGGTTATATGTTTATTCCGATTACTTATAATTCCGTAACTCACATAATAAAATTTTTTGTAGTACCCTCTATAATAGCGGATGTTATTTTTGGCTGTGACTTTTGGAAAACATTTCAGTTAGCCCCTGGCATTTTTGATAATTTAGAATTAATTAAGGCACCTTCTCAATTTTACAATATTTGTGCGATTGATAATAAACAAATTCATACCATCACTTCTTTTGAAAACTTATCATCTCAACAGAAAGAATTAGCCCAGTCTGTAGTAAATAAATTTTTAAATATTTCTTCAGAGAAAATTGGATTGGGTAGAACAAAATTAATTGAACATGTTATTGACACCGGTGATGCCTTGCCAATAAAAATAAAACAATATCCACTTTCTCCCGAAAAGAAGGAAGCTTTAAGTAAAGAGTTAGATAGGATGCTGGAAATGGACGTAGTTACTCCGAGTGAAAGCCCTTGGAATAACCCAGCAATTTTAGTGAAAAAGGCAAATGGAGACTGGAGATTTTGCCTAGATTGCAGGAAATTAAATTCAGTGACAAAGGGGGATTCATACTCAATACCGTACATTCCACAAATTCTAGATAGCTTGAAAGAGGCAAGGTTTTTATCATCGATTGATTTAAGTTCAAGTTTCTGGCAAATTCCGTTAGCTAACGACTCTCAGGAAAAAACCAGTTTTACAGTTCCTGGTAGAGGGTTATTCAAATTTAAAGTCATGCCGTTTGGCCTATGCGGTGCACCAGCACGACAGCAGAGGTTAATGGACCAGTTATTTAATCAAAATTTTTGTAGTGATATTGAAAATGGAATAGTATTTTGTTATATAGATGATATTGTTATTTGTTCTGCTGATTTTGAAACCCATTTAATTTTATTAAACAGAGTTCTGGATAAACTAAAAATGGCTCAACTATCCATAAATTTTGATAAATGTAATTTTTTTAGAAACTCTTTGAAATATTTAGGGTATATAGTGGATGAATTTGGTTTACGCACAGATCCTGGAAAAGTTGCCGCAGTTTTGAACTTTCCGACCCCAAAAACTGCACAGGAGGTAAAGATTTTCCTAGGCACTTGTTCTTGGTACAGGCGCTTTATTAGGAATTTTTCAACCATCGCTGCACCACTCAATAGACTAACGAGTAAAGGAAAGAACGCACCTAAATTTGAGTGGAGCGAACAGGCAGAGGTAGCATTTAATACATTGAAGAATGCGTTGGTAACCGCACCTGTTCTTGCGGTACCGAATTTTGAAAAACCATTCAAAATACATTGTGATGCTTCTGCATATGGTGTTGGCGGTATGCTGACGCAAGAAACCGATGGTTGCGATCATCCCATTGCGTATGTCAGTAGGAGCCTAAATAAAAACGAAAGGAATTACAGCGCGACGGAACGCGAGGCTCTAGCTGTGATTTTTGCAGTGGAGAAATTTCAGGCTTATTTTGGTTCCAAGCCAGTCACAATTATCACAGACCATGCATCCCTAAAGTGGTTCTTAAATTTAGAAAATCCCTCAGGACGACTCGCCAGATGGGGTTGTAGATTATCACAGTATAATTTTGTTATCGAACATAGGAAGGGTTGTGATAATGTAGTTCCGGATACCTTGTCGAGACTCATACACGTAGATGTAGTTGGGGATCGTAATGATAACTCTAGTCAACAAGTTTTGGTAGATGACTGGTATGACAAAACATTTAATGGCTGTAAAATCAATCCAGCAAATTTTCCGAATTTTTGTATTTTGAACGATAAACTATATCGTTACAGTAAATGTAAATACCAGCTTCTCAGTGAGTTCGACTGGAAAGAGGTAGTCCACAAGAACGACATCCTTAGAATTATGCAACAAAACCATGCAGATGCAACTGCAGGTCATTTTGGTGTGTTCAAACTCATCGCAGATTATCCCTCAGATATTTTTGGCGTGGTATGTATAAGGACGTGGTTGAGTACGTTAAGAATTGTGATACTTGCTCTGCGTATAAACACACGACATCAGCCACTCCAGGTCTGCTAGGGAAGCCTAAAGTCTGCGAGAGACCTTTTCAGGTCATTTCGGCTGATTTAGTCGGACCTTTGCCTAGGTCTAAATCAGGATTTACATTTCTTTTTGTGGTGACGTGTTGTTTTTCGAAATATACAATGTTGTTTCCGTTACGGCGTGCCACAGGTGCCGCTGTTGTTAAAGCGCTAGAGAATTTTGTATTTTTGAACCATAGTGTTCCAGAGACTGTGATTGTGGACAATGGGTCCCAATTTACAGGATCTGAATTCCGTAATCTCATTAAGCGTTATAATATTCCGAAATTACACTACACACCACTGTACACTCCGCAAGTTAACCTTGTTGAGAGGTACAATAAGGTTGTTATGACTGCTGTAGCCGCTTTTGTGAAAGATAACCACAGGTCCTGGGACGAAAACCTGTACAAGGTCCAGTTCGCCATAAACAGTGCGGTTAATGAATCCACTGGATTCTCCCCGTTCTTCCTTGTCCACGCTAGAGAACCGGTCTTAAATGGTTCCTTCTATAAGGACACGGATAAGGAGTACGAGGCCGGAATTCCAAGGGAGGAATACGCAGGAAAGTTTGGATCTTTGGAGGACATATTTGGTCAGGTTAGGAGAAATTTGTTTCAGGCTCATGCAGAGTATGCAACGCATTACAACTTAAGGCGTAGGTCTGCAAGCTATTCTGTTGGGGATATAGTGTGGAAAAAGACCTATCCACAAAGCGACGCTACAAATTTTTTCGCAGCTAAGCTGGCACCTAAGTATGAAAAGTGCAGGGTTGTCAAGGTTTTGTCACCTTTGGTTTACGAACTAGTTAGAGTAGCTGACAACCACCCAATAGGCACTTGGCATATTAAGGATATTAAGAAGTAGATATTTGCCATTACTTAGTTTGGTCTAAACTGTTTGAATATTTAAGTTATCAATATTCAATTAGGAATTTGAATGAGTGTAGTGATGTTCTGAGTTAACAGTTACATTACCATGGTTCAGTTGAGGAGGAATGTAGTGGATGTATGTAGGGATGAATATGTGATGATTGGAATGCTTGTGGTAGACCAACCGGTTGAGAAAGTAAAAATGCAAATATCGTACTTTGGGGATAACGAAAAGGGGGGGGTTTTGTGTTTTGTTTTCGTTTTCCTTCTAGATAATGGATCATTTCTGTTATTTTTCCGATTCTGTTCCGAGATCTATTTTCTAGGAGAGTTATTTCGTTTTTTTTTTCTCATATTCCGATTTTGATTCGGTTTTATTTTTCCGAATGGGATAGAGAACGGTTGCCATATCAGATGGACCCGTTCACAACCAGTTTTTCCGTATTTGTTGAGTAACAAATATTAAGATGGTAGTTTAAAAGAGTGAACCACCGTAGGCCTAGACGCATTCTATCAGTCAGCTGAAGAATGATGCCAAGATGTTTCCACTCAAGTGTCTTAGACACCATGAAGTTTTTTTGTATATATTCTTTTTAGAAGTTAGGGTTGTGTAGTTAAGTATAATGTATAAATCCTTACACTGTTTTCAGTCTATTTATTTTGTTAGACAATTTTCCTTGTTAGTAGTAGATGTGCGTTCACGCGTAACTTCTGTGTTTTTTTGTTTGTTTGTTTCAGGCAAATTGTTAGTAGTTGTTGGATGACGCTGAGGGCAGCGTGGTTCAACCTGTTGAACCTTTTCGTAGGAGGGGAAGTATTGTGACGTTGTAAATTTTGAACTACTAACTAGCGTTTCGCTTTTAATAAAAATCAATTTTGTTCAAAGTATGTTGGTGCCACCTAGCATCAAGGTGCAGAACTACGCGTGGGTCGATGTTCAGAGTTCATTCGAGCCACAATAGATGGCGTTTGCTTCGTTGTCAATTGTCGTAAAAATAAAACAAAATAATTAAATAAAACCATAATATCATTTGTTTATTGTTAAGTCATTAACAAAACGGTTCTTATAATATATCCTTAGGTTCCGCAAATATTCAAAAATGAATTGGCTTCATGATCAAACTAAATGAGAGCGGCCACACTCGGGTTGCGTCTGGCAACACCGATTGGTGAGATTTAGAATTTTTCTGGAGTCAACATGTGAAGACGAATTTTTTCGTTCCAGGAAAATCTCACTCCTTTTCGCCCATGGCTTCGCCTGGGAAAATACAATAGTTATAAATTTAGTCATCCTAACGTATTTCAATGTTTCATCAATTATGGTGAGTGAAAAATCAAGTAATGTGGATTCGACAAAATGGCGGTTTGGTTAGAGAAAATCCTAATTTCATGATTTCTCTTTCAGTTCCAGTTATTTTACCTTCCCAAATAAATGAGGATAATGGGTTGTGGGTGGACTCCTGAAAACCATTGGTGGCCAGGAGTTCAATAGGTGAGTTGTGTTTGATCGGGAAAATTCCACGTGTCGAAATTTTCACACAGCACAAATTATAATCTTGTTTTTCTTTGTTGCAGGGTTTCCGTTTGCGTTTCCGTTTGCGTTTCCGTTTTTAGTTTTCGGTTTTCCGTTTTTTTTGCTTTCGTTTTCCGTATTTATTTCTTTTGCACATTCACGTTGGCAACTTAATTTCTATGGATAAGACTTGGTGAAAATCTTTGTAAGGAAACATTTCGGTTGTGAAGAATCAAGTTAAATCGAGTTTTGGGAGCTTGGCCGATGCCGTCCAGCTACCTTGCAGTCTTCGCACCTACAAGTAAGCAAATGTTTGTATCCTGGAACAGTTTAGTGAACCTTCTTAGTGTATGTGTACAGTAAGAACCCTGTCTTTACTACTGAGCTTTTATTTTGAAACAATTTTATGAATTTTACTGTGTCATTGTCTATTCCATGCCAATGGCATCTTAAATTTAAAACATAGATTTTATGTACTATCTACCTAAGGCATTCTAATGTATCTAAATTAAGTCTTGGCATTAAGCTAGAATAACTAAGCATTATTAGCCATCACTATGTATTAAGCGACCCCGGTAAAAGTTACATTAAAAACAATTTTGCCTAACATCTAGCAAATTTCATTTATAACACCTCATATACATTACAAGGGAGTCGACGGCTAGCTTCTATTCTTTACTAGGTAGATAGATCAAGTAAGTAAAATTATTTTTTTTTTCTCTAATCTTTGTAAGGTGGTAGATTATTCCGTATCCGGGTATATTTCTATTCCGCCCAATTTACCACCCTTACAGTAGGTACTTAATCTATATAAAAGTAAAATTATACATTTTTCTTCTTCACAATTCAGACGTACCTACACTACATGTAGGCGGTAGTTCTGCGAAGATTTTCAAAATAGGTACTGTTTGAATATGATATTCGTTAACCAAGAAAGGGGTATTCTGATCCAAGTTCTATATTTATCGCATATGTAGCATGGGAAAATTATAATAATTAATGAGGTAGGTACACTATCTATACTTATTACTTACTATTATAAATGCGAAAGCGTGTCTGTTTGTCTGTCTGGTACTTTTCACGGCCCATCCGTTTAACCGATTTAACGAAATTTGGTAAAGATATAGCATGCTTCCCGGGAGAGGACATAAGTAGGCTATAGGAAAATCAAAGAGTTCCCATGGGATTCTTAAAACCTAAATAAAAAGTCGCGGGCTTCATCTAGTTTATTATATTCAGTAAAGTTAACATTTAATTTGGTTTGGGATGTAGGTACAACCTAGTACTAAATAATTATTTTTCCAATATAGGTAGATAAGTATATAACTTTTTAAATATTTGGCGTCCAAATAAATCTCTACTAATTAACTGTCACAAGACATAATAAAGTCATCAAAATTTTATTCAATTGATACGATTCGATACAATGTCTCGAGGGTAATCGCAGTCACGATGACAAATGTATATCGCTTCATCTCGAGTGCAGAGATTAATGTGCGAGAGCCGATGCGTAGACAAAACCGCCTGCGCGTACGCAACCAACGAATAACGATACACTGATACAAGCCGTGACACCGACGTAAACGTTCAAGCGACATTCATACTTCTCTCTTACCAGTGCTTATTATTTATCACTTGCACCTCTTACAAATTAAAACGCTAGTAACTACTAAGTTTGACGATGAAATAACAACCCTCTTGCCATTGTATTTAAGACTCATCTTTCAATTATGTTACATTGTTATCTTAGCGCGTCCATATTCTGTTCTGATACACAACAGAGACAATGACATGATCTAAATGTAAGAACTATAGTTTGATCTAAAATTAAGTGAGATGAAAGAGAATATTAGTCAGATACAAAAAATATTATCAAAGTATAAGCATTGTTCGATGGCGGTGCTTTGTGTGGACACAATTACTGTGTTAACACGAGAGCATTCCGCTCGATTAGACTTATAAACGAGAGAAATGTAGGATCAAAAGAATAGCAGGTGTGCCCTATTATTATAATTTGTCATTTGCTCTCATTCCGTTTTGTCCTTTTGTCATATTATGAACAGCGGCGGGTTTATTAAACGATCTAACGTTTTGATGAACTCTCAACACAAAGTAATGATTAATTAGATACATTTAATTTGTAACCATTTTTCCAATTAAAAAATAAGTTGGAATCTGTAGGTTTGTGTAAAGATCTGTACGCACCTGAGCTGCGCTGCGCGTCGCTTCAGTCCGACTGCAGAAAGCGTCACTACAGGCCGCTCACGGTACCTAACGCTCTACAACTGCAGTACGCGGCAGCTCGCGTCACTTGCGCGTCACTTCTATGCCCGATCGCGTACGAAAAACAACGTCGCAAGATGAGTGACATTGAAGAGGGAAAGGGTGGAAGCTGACATCCTAGGGGTTGGGAATTTTGAGGATATACTTTTAAGAGCCCGTCATGTGGCAAAAATTAAAACTACGTATGTATTTTGAGGTCTATCACGCCTATACATTAAATACTTAACTCGATGCGCGTGTATCTTATCCGAGCGCCCGTATGCATTCTGAAGCGACGCGACGCGCCGCTGGGTATGTCGCACTAGCGTCGCTGCACCGCGCGTCGCTTCGCTGCGCTTTACAATATTCTCCCAGCCGCGACGCGCGGCAACGCACGGTAAAGCGCTGTGCAGCGCCGCTCTAGTGCGATATGCGCCATACAAAATGATAGAAATAATATTTTGACGCTCTGTGCCGTGACGTGCAGTGACACGCAGCGCAGCTTAGGTGCGTACAGACCTTTACGGCCAAAGTTCGCATCGTCTGCAAAGTCAAGATTGCCTGGGCAGAGTAGGTGAGAATGTGTAGAAGCTGTGTAGAACATTTTCCTGATCGTATTCTTCATTTGAAGGTCGTGTCCGGAATTAAGTGCCTTACATCGCGACGGTGACTTAGCCTTTGACTCTGATTAGCCCTTGGCTATTCTCATTGCGGCTGTAAGTGGAAGACCAGTGAGTACTTAACTTGACCTAGTCATTCCATTGGCTGGGTGATTTGCCGCGTGTTCTTTTGCTCTTCACCTTGCCAACACTCTAAGTGTGGAAGATATAAACAATTTGAAACGAAAGGTCTACCAACCCGTTAAATACCTATTCTAAAGTCTATGCACGTAAAAAGAAATAACTGTATTCGGCGCTTTTGGAAGAAAATAATAGACATGTAGACATGTCATAAACTATTTTCTAATATGGAGAGACAGGTTTACAAACAGTGTAATGCAAGTATTTTAAGATGCAACTTATTTATGTTAAGCTATAAATATCTTCACTAACAATGTTGATGTCATAGAAATGTGTTCATTTAAGAGACGAAATATACGATATTGAATTGAATTTAAAATCAACGTATTCAAAAGAAAATCGATGCACCTTAAACGTACCTGTCTAAAAGCGCATTTTAAAAACCAATCTAATGTGTTCACCCACCGTACTTCATAAAAGATAAGCGTATGGTTCATAAGTTGCTACTTGATTGTATCCCAATTGATACAAACATTTACCGATTGTTAGTAGAATAACAATGACCGGGCATAATCCAAATCTAAACGCTAACAAACTTGACGGAATATAAATGTCTTGATCCTGGTGCCTTGTGAACCGTGGACGTGATGCGTCGTTATTAACAGACCTGCATTAATGATACATAAATACTTAAACGCTCTCCGTACTCAAATACATGTAGGTACTTTCACGTACGCCTCTACTCGACGACGTAGCTCCCAACGTTGTCATTGACTCCGTTAATCAAGTCCTCGCCACAATCACGTATTCGCAGTATGCTGGATATCTGAACGCATAATTCGTTTATAGCTTTTACATTTTTATGGACGAGCACAAGTATTCAAGATGGACACAGCGGTGGTTATGCCTTATTAGTGACAGGTACCGACTGAAATTATACAATTTCATCTGTATGGCGTATGTTTTATTGAAACCCAGATAATTAATCGACAATTACGATGCTGGATGTTATAATATGAGAGGTATACCGCTGTGATCGCCGGCCTCCGCCGCTGCTTAGGACCTAAATGACGCTTATAAATTGAGGAGTGAGCTCCCCGCGGCCGCGACTCGCCGGATAAATATTGACATTTATGCACATATTGCTCCATATACGTTTTTTATGGTTGTAAAATATGAAGCTAGAGCGGTTCGTCTGTTCGGCTTTTAAAGCCGATACTCTCTGTAAGTAGCCATAAAAATTAGCATAATTGAATGTTTCTCGTTGTAAATACATATAATTCGGTCATATAAGTCCAAAACGCCTTTGTTTATGTTTGTTAATCAATAGTGTGTACGTAAAAGGTGTACGAATAAAAGTTCAATTTGAATATTGTGTAGGAGACAACAATGAATATTACAGTTTATTATAGCTCCTTATGGTCTTAAAAACTACTATCAGTTGCAATTAACATAGAAATAGCATACCTATTACTAATAACGCTATTATTCGCATATTGGTTCTAGTTTTCTAATTTTGTGGCATGTAAGTAATAAAGACAAACTAATGAAAGACATGTTCAGTATTAGTAAAAAGTGCAAATGAAAGAAAAGTACTTAGAAGTATTTTTTTCTTATCAACCACGTATTTTAAATTTAAATTAGTCTTCAGTTTTAGTCATACATTAATTTTTTCCATCCTAGCTGTTCCTAAAGCCTTCACTAAGTGTACCTACTCGTCGCATAGTGGGCGGTTGTGGCGACGGCGACACGTTGATCTGATAACATGGCCTAACAACATCCAGGAGTTATCTACAGACGTGAAATCAATTGATCTCGCGGAATTATCGCATTACGATGCCCCAGCTTTGCCTAATTGGACACTTCCTCCCATATTCTTTTTCGAATACAATATACTTAACCGCATACTGCAGCTATTCTAGGTACCTACATAATAATATACTCTATTCGCTTGAGGATCAGTTATAAATATCTTAAAATATGCTTCATGTCAACCGTATGGAAACATTTTTGTCCCGCGCCTATAAAATGACGCGACAGAGAATAACAACAGAAATATAAAGGTCTTTATATCACAATTAATCACCACTTTACTGAAGCTGAAACTTTTTTATAAATTTCATCTATTTTAAACTTTATGACAAGGGAATACGCTACCGTATTGCTTCTTGCTACCGACTCTTGCGGTAGCAGGAAATGCCGCTGGGGCGTCGTGTCAACAAAAAGTCTAAAAACACGCATTATGTTGTTAACTGCGATTTAACTCATTTCATATATAAAACGATTCCTGTTGTCACATGCCACTTAATTTTATTACGTTATTTATGAGATCAGATTAAACGACATAAAGCTCTTAACAATTTCATAAAAATAGATCAATGTTCAATTTTAATATCTCATTTTTTTAATTAGTTAAACCATTTGTACCCACAGACTTTTATTTTTGCCTTTCGCTTATTCTATAAGACACTGAAAATAACGACATAATTTCAGTTAACTTTCAGGTTAAATGAAATTCAAATCGTCAATGAGGTAGGTAATTCTGCACTGATTTTTGAATTCCGTTGTTAAAAAAGCCTTTATCCAATGTGTAACTGTATGTTAGGTTCATACCATACAATCATCACACAATATTTACTACCCATAATATTATAAATGCGAATGCGCATGCATACATGCGAATGTAAAGAGATAGCCCTCATTCTGGGGACGGATATAAGCTTCTTTTCATTCCGGAAATCAAAGAGTTTCCAGGGGATTTTAAAAAACTTTAATCCATGCGAATTAAGTTTTGGGCATAAACTAATGCTTAATAATTATGAATGTCTGATTAGTTCAGTTATAAGTAGTTATAATAGACGACTAATTAAATAAAACAAATCAACTGATAAGTATTATGAATGAAAGTTTCGCTCTATATGATTTCATCTATTTTCCAAAGTGCAATATGCCGCGGTATAAACACTACTATAGTTAGTCTCTAATGATGATAAATTATAATGTATTAAAACTGAGCAATTCCGAGTGTCTCTATAAATTGTTGGACCTGTCAGAATATAGTGAAACGGCAATTAAATGGTCGAACAGAATTACCACACAATGCGCTGTGTATATCATCAGATGACATCTGTCTGCCACTCCGAAAACGCCGGCCTAACCACCCATCATACACCGCTTATAATATCAAACATCGCGGTCGCTAGTGCCCGTGACTTGGTTCGCACAACCGAATATTGAAAAATGTTTTCTTGTTACCCGTGCTTTTTGCTGAATAAACATAATATCTATACCTAACTTACTTGCACGCACTTTTGCCTTTTACTTATACCTACCTACTTATACCTACCTACCTACCATAAAAACAAAGCAAAAAAACTATTTTTGACATTATTTTCTTCCTTGTTATTTGTACGGACCAAGCCAAGATCGGAGTTGATGGTACGCACATGTTTTATCAGCCGAGATCCATTTTCAATTACTTTTTCCCAACGTTTTGAAGTATTTAAATATTTTCACTTGTTGTTCAAGAAATAATAAATTATTTTAAAAACGGTAAATATGCGTGTTTATCTATGGTACTATGATGATTAAATCCATCGATGTATCTTGCTCATCTCACACATATTATGAAAGGTCTTTATTGTTTGTTGGTATGTCCTTCAATCACGCCGCAACGGAGCAACGGATCGACATGATTTTTGCATGGATATACATAGTAATTAAAGACCTGGAAGAGTGACATAAGCTACATTTATCCCGGAAATACAAAAAGTTCCCACGTAATTTTTTTTTAAACTATAAATCTAGGCCAACCTAATTAATCTTTAAACTATCGTAACTGTGCTATGAGCCCCAAAATATCCAGTACAATGTACATAATAGCTTACAAGTATCCGTGGAGCTATTAAGTTCATTACCAGTTTCGTGCATGATGTTGCACGTTGTGGAATTTCATTTACTTCCCTCGTTTGCTATGAAAAAGAAAGCATTAAATTAATTAGCATGAAAATGTACAAGCCGTAATCTATAACTCAGTGACCGTGATTATGCAAGGGCCCCACTGATCTCTGTATTAGTATACAAATACGCTGGACATGTCATTACTGACCTGCTTTTGAAACAATTAGATTTTTGCCATTCTGGCGCTGACAGCAGCAGAAAGCGTCACATAAGCTAACTTGGAACAGACTACAAAGTATCACTTTTAATTCCCGGTACGCCCGGTGGGGCCCTTGGAATTGACAAAAAAAACTGTCATTTTGTAAGGCACACCTCTTCTAGCGTACTTGTATTACATCTATTTCATTGAAGAACGCTATGAAAATGTGACGTCAAAACCCCCGAAGTCACAGCGTAGGTATAACTGGAATGTATTTAATGAGCTCCCCGATAACTTATACACTGCACATTCATTTACACTTTTTGGAATTTCATTCACTCCCTTCGTCTACCGCGAAAAAAAAATATTAATTAGCATGAAAATGTACAAGCCGTGATATACAGCACGAGAAAGATTTATAACACCTGAAAATATTTTGAATTATGGCCATATCTCTATAGAAATAAAGATGTTACTGGGTGCTAGGGTTGCCAAGTTATTATTTGATGTATTATAGGGAGCCTATTTGTATAAAGTCTAACAGAAAGCAAAAATAAGTGAAGTTCAAAAATTTAGACACAGGAGAATAGGGGTATGGGCTTAATGAAACTGCTCATACTGTTAGACTACATCATCACTTACCACCAGGTGAGATCTAAGTCAATGGTTTCTTATTCAAAAAATAGTTTTATATGTTTGATGAAAGCGAAAATGTTTATGATAATAGATAGTTTTATCGCAGCGGTTACAGATTCATAATAAAATTATGTCCATGCATTTGTAAAATAATGGCGTGATATTATTTTCAACTTTTCACGTGGCCGGCAACGTAGCTCGAGGGCTCGTTGGAAATTCATATGAATGCTATTTCAAATTCATTAGTCTATCCCCAAGTATACTTATTCATGAAGTTGTATTTCGTAACATTACTTTTAATATTTAAAGGGCCGTTAGAGTAACTTCACATTGTCAGCATATTCAATTTTAAATATCTGTAATTTGGCGATAGGTTACTTGCAACGTTGTTATTTTTGTGCGTTTGGACCCCTTGTAGTTTCGAACCCTTTAAAACGTAACTAATTAATTGTCACCATAAACCATTACATCAATTGTCTTAAAATTCAACAATTGACTATCAATAGAGTAGAACAAGAGAGACAATGGTACCTTTTTTAAATATAAGTACCTAGGTACTTAAATGACTTTGACTTTGTTAAAAACTATATTGTTTTTTGATAAATAACAACGCTGCTAAAAATAAGTTATTGACGGATTACAGATACATTGTTAATTGATTGATCTTGACCGACAATGAACGTCACCATCAGCCCATTCTTTGAACAAATCTTCGATCCTATGCATCGTTTTCGCGTCAGTTTCTTGAATCTCTTTTGATTGATAAAAATTATATTTTTCTCGTCTTTTAGTCGTACTGTGTTATTATAGGATAATAATTTTTAGTCTTGTTTATATGAAACACTTTGAAATAATTTTCACGATTCTGCATAAGATCAATATTCTACTTGTCCAATAGATTTTTTTTAAAGAATTGGACTTTATGCTGCTATTAAAAACTCAGTGATTGGTAATTGATGTTGTTTTGTAAGAAAATATTCGCTAGTCAGTGCATTAATTAAAGTGATTCGTCGAATCGAATGTTTGAAATAAGAAACTTCATTATCGAATCTTAACTCCATTTATATATAGTAATAGGCATTATACTTAATGTCTGATAAAGTAAAATAATAAATGAGTCATTTTGTTCACATTTATGACAGTGTGAAGCGCTCTGCTTGAACTAGATAGCAAGATGTTATCCTACAAATTTTACATTCAGCTTCATATCTAACCTATTTGAATTAATCTTTCCCAAAGGTCGTTGCAACTGAAACGTCACTAAAATGGATCTTTCGAGAACTCATCTAAATTTTCCTTTTTAACGCTACGTGCTGTATCTATTCATGATCAGTGTAAAACTAACCACAATTTTATTTGCTTTCTCGCGAACAGTGTACTTTTATTAGTAGGTATCTAATTAAAACGAAACTGTCATAATTAAAGCTCTTAATACTTATAAGCAGATTTAAGCCATGCATACATTATGACCTTTATTATAAACTAGACTAGATAATTTCCGCGACTTCATCCGCGTGGATTAAAGTTTTTAAAAATCCCGTGGGGATAAAAGTTGCCTTAGTATATATGTGTCCAGGAGCAAGCTATTTCTGTGCCAAACAGATAATGCTCGCGACTTTGTCACAAAATTACCTGCAAATTCTCTTTGAATTTCAAAAAAACTAAAAGTAGCCTATGTTCATCCTAGGAATGCAAACTATCTCTGTACCAAACGTCAAAATCAGTTACATGAATCAGTCGTGAAAAGCTAGCAGACAGATAGACAGATTGTGGCAATTATAATACTAGGTAAGTACCTACTGATAAATACTGATAGCATTTTAAAACATTCGGAGAACTTTCTATCCACGATATTCGGGGCAAAATAGTTTTCCACATAGTATAAGAACCAAATGTCAAGATGATATATCTAATGAGGTGCTTACTATTCGTCAGACATAGCAAGAGTGGGTAAATTGCGACATTTTTAGGCTGGTTGATATCAAAACATCGATTTCATCAAGCATACTTGCGGTACACATCGCTGCCCGCAGCGCACGTACGTCCATCTACGTTTAGAATGTTAATTTCATATGTTGTTACGTTACGCATGGCGTATCAATATCGATGAACGAATCCACGGGTGAAATATATCTTATAAGTTGACCTCCCCTGCCTCTCTCCGGCTTTCTTTCTTGACTTGTGAATGAGATTATTGTAAGAAGAGTTACAGGTCTTTTCAAACTGGATGCGCCATTCGTAGGCTTGCGACCGAGTTTACTCGACACGCACTAGTTTTATTACCCTCATGTTTCTAAATGGCCCTCATTTCGTTTCAACCAAATTATTTATATTTTACTACATAGACAGATCGTTTCCCAATCGCCTGTTGACCTAAAAACATTTGTAACGCAGTCAAGCGTTGACACAATAATAAGTGCTGATAGTACGTGAATGCAAATTTTCAATACTCATCGTGTATTATATTATATTGTAGGAAACCGTAAACTCTACCATTCACTTGAAGTGATTTTTTTTTCCTGCTCATTCCGAGCTGAGAGGCGAAGTAAGTATGCTAAACTAGCGATGATGATCCGGACTAATATTATAAATTTGAAAGTGTGTCTGTCTGTCTGTCTGATAGCTTTTCACGGTTCATCCGTTTAATCGATTTGGACGCAATTTGATACAACGATAGCTTGCATCCCGGAACATATATTATATAGGCTACATGGCTTTTTATCATGGACAATCAAAGAGTTGTTACGGGTATGATGATCATATTTACAACCGCAAGAGGCACAAGAAAAGAACCGTATGTTAGAAGCGCACGCAAATCATTTTTCAAGTAGTCCCACACTGCGCTTTATGGTACGCGGTTTAAAAACTCCAGAACACGTAGGGAGACTAGTTGTGAGTATAGGCGCCCGAAGCGGGCGTACTTACGCTGCTTTTCGGACGCTTATTGAAATTAACAGGCAATAAAATTATTATCAGTTTGAAATATAAACAATGGTTTCAATGTTTAAACATTCTGTCTACCTACTCAGTAAAATGGAGGCGCAAGGTTGAATTAGCAAGAAAAAAATAACCTTGCCAATATCATAGCATTTAGAATAGCAAATTAATTACGTTATCGTATTCCATATTTGCCAATTACCTGCCGCATTTACACAGTGATTAATTTTACAGATACTTGTAAAAAATGTGCTGTGTACTAGTTGATGAATCAGACCTCTCTTGCATTATACAGGTTCAAAAAATAGATTGTATAAAAAAATAATATGCTTAGGAGGTTATCAAACGATTGCCCAAAAAACGGAGCCTACTTGTTGTTTCAGGGTTCATGTATGTATGTATGTGAGTTTCTTTACTCTACCATAGCTTTCTAATATGGCGGCTGTATGGCGCCATTTTCAATATATATTTATTTTGACTTAATAAACTCATACCTGATGCCTGTTGCAGTGCAAACCGCAGTCGGGGTGTTTAAATAGTTTTTAAATTACTAATTTATTAGGTCATTGACATCATACACAATAATTATTGAGAGTAAAATTCAAATACGAAATAATGATGACCTCAGTAAATTGTACCTTAAAATAGAACTGCTGCAGTGGTCCAAACTCGAACGATTGTTTTTGAAAATTGGTAGATATAGTTATTGGGTCTGGATGCTGGACATTTACAGACGATAGCTTTTATGAGGATTTCTCGAGATAATATCAATATCATCTACCTTTTTCAGAAAAGTTGGATTTAAATTATATGACAATTTCTTAATGTGCCTATATGGCTTAAATGGGTACCAGGCAGCCGACAAGCTAAGAGCCTCATTTATATCAATTAAATAAGTGAAACGGTTATAAAATTCCAATGACAATAAATATCCACTATTACGGAATCGTAACGTAATTCAAGCCTAATGATTGTTTACTTAAATCGATCCAAAACTTACAACAATAAAGTGAATCATCTATATGTAGGGTGACCACGATCTCAGAGTACTTCAAAAATGTTCAAATTAAAAACACTGAAATTTCAGATTGCACCAATAATATGATCTATGAGGAATTATGAAATCTATTCTGCTAATGTTGCTAACGAAACAGTCGTAAATTATTTGACCATTCAAAGCACTTAAATTATTGTAATAATAAAACTATCAGCAATAAAGGCTTAGTAATAATAATAATTGTAATAATATAATAGTTTACTTGATTAAAATATATTCTATTCTTTTCTAAATGCAAATAAGTAATTGTGTATTTAGAAAAATTAAATGAACTGAACTCTCAATTGGTGCCGGTTTTTCTGCAGTCGACATACCTACATAATAATATGACTGCATTGAAAATGTTGACGACTGTGCACTGTGGAAAACTGCACCCAATTTTTTTTTTTTTTTTTACATGCATGGGCTTATAACTCTTTCACAGCGTTTTCCTTATTTTTATTTGATAAGTTCATAAGGTATTGCACGCTATTTTCCCCAATTTTTTTAGGACGCACATTGTGAAAAATCACATCATTATCATAAAAAAATACATTTTTATTGACTCACTCACCTACTTGTCGCTCTGTTTATTTTAAATTAGACTCTGTCGAAAAATAGTTACTATCAATTTTAAACTAACTTTTCTATGAGCACATGTAATATTTTGAAAAAAGTTTTTAAAAATCCGGAAGTCCTAGTTTAAAAGTGCTTAATAGATTTTAATTTTGACAAATTTCGTCTGTTTCCACGCATAGATGGGGTTTACTCATTCCGCAGCTGTTTAGATGTTGATTTATGTCGGTATAGAGCGCGGCCAATTATCTTATTAGTGGCCGATTCATCGTTCGTCACATTATCATATGGATAGCGTTAGTGTCACAGTGAACCGGTTTATTAAATATAGGTAGGTTAAGTACCAACGTAAATTCCATAGAAATTGTGAAACCGTTCATTGTTCTTCAAAATCATGTAGTATACATATTTAATCATAATTATATAATAAAAAAATAGTTACAGTTATTATACAACGTAAGTACAGCTCAAACCGCTGCGCGCTGTGTCTAGAAAAGTCAGATGTAGATTCTTGCTATACTTAGATTCAGCAATTCCCCCCAAGTCAGTATAGTGGAAATAAAAATACAGCATTAAGATTCTAGGAAAATTTGTATGTATAAAAATTCAAAAACCTGAGCCGTTATTTTCTATAAAGTCTAAATTAGGACTTAATCCTATTATCTTAGTCCTAATCGGTTAATTAACCGATTTAAAAAAAGGAAGTTATGTAATCGACCCTATGTAGGTATGTTTGTTGTTCGCAAAATTATCTCAAAGCACGGTAAACTGATTCTGTAAATTTTTCCTATCGTAACTTCAGAAGTTCAAATGAGTAGGGTATATATAATACTACATAATTTTTGCGTATGAAGTAATACGCATAAAAGTACACTTATGTCACCAATATTTTGACATGTAATATGTTTCTCCGTGATTTTGAACCCATTTGTTTTTTATATAAATATTAAATTCTGATATCTTAAATAAAGTCCAGTACCTACCCAGTTAGAAATATTTTAAGTAGTATAAAAATTGAAAATAAAACAGTCAGTCTCACATCAAAACGGTTTTTTAGGGTTCCGTACCTCAAAAGGAAAAAATAAATCCTTATAGGATCACATCATTATTTGTCTGTCTGTCTGTCTATCTGTCTGTCCGTCTGTCCGTCTGTCCGTCTGTCCGTCTTCCGTCTGTCTGTCATGCGTGTCACGAAAACCTATAGGCTACTTTCCGTTGACCTAGAATCATGAAATTTGGCAGGTAGTTAGGTCTTATAGCACAAGTAAAGGAATCAATCTGAAAACCGTGGATTTGTGGTTACCTCACACAAAAAAAAATTAAACGTGTTAATGAACAAATAATTATTATTAGTCCTTTCAATTTTCGAAGTAGGATAACTATACCAAGTGGAGTTATCTGAATATGAAAGAGCTTTACCTGTAGGTATATTATAAAACAGATTTTTATTTATTTTATGCCTAATAGTTTTTTATTTATCGTGCAAAATATCGAAAAAATACCTCGGTGCGCAAGTCTGACTCGCACTTGGCCGGTTTTTATTTAATTGAATTTGCTGAAATATTTGGCTGGCTCAGTGTCGTTTGCGCCGTCACTATAATTCGCTGCCACTATCTGCGGGTCAATATTTTCTCATGAAGCTCGACGTTTTGATCACACAAAATAACGCATTTTATCGCCGTGCGCTGCTCGCTAATGTTAACGGCAATAACAATAAGAAAAACAAAAGCATATTGTCCTCGTCTTCCCGTGCTTATTTTCTTACGAAAAGAAAGACATCGCGCTGTTTTATTAATATTTATCACTCCGTGGCCAAAATATACCCCGATGACCTCGCGTATTTAGGTGTGACGGGATAACCATAACTGCTTAAATACCCTATTTGGCAAACATTACGCAGAGCAATAACAACCGTGATTGTATTGTTTTTTGTGTAGGAAAGGAATAAAAATCTAACTTCTGTCTGCGGAGGACCTTCGAGTACCTACCTACTTCGGTCGCATCGTACCTACGCGTAGGGGTACCAGGGTACCAGCGCCCAGCAGTATTGAAAAACCCATAGTCACTGGCAAGATGCTTGCTTAAACCAATTTTGACGAAATTTGGTACAGAGATAGCTCGCATCCCGGGAACGTACATAGGTTACTTTTGTCCCGGGAAATCAAAGAGTTCCACAGGTTTTTAAAAAAAACCTATATCCGAGCGGGTGAAATTGCGGGGCATCCTCTAGTCAGTTGTTAAGACGGCCTTGACATGACTTGGTAGGTCTATATCAATTATTGTTTCATTACGGTGATAAATTCATTAGTATCTGACAATAATCTACTTGAAATAACCATAAAATGGAATTGCGATTATTGGAGGATATCCTTCTCAAACTCCTATTAAGTATTATAAGTTCCCAACCCGGCGAAGCTTGGCAATAACATGTGTTTTAAATAATATTTTCATAAAAGCGGCCGCACTGCGCCCGAACGTCCATGACTGCTTCGGGAACAAATAGCTCTCTGTGCAATTCTGTGAACTTTACGATGGCATCGCAACCACAGCCCACTAACGCTGTGTTCTCATAAATCGATAAACGATCACATATCCAACAGTCTTGCGTTAATTTTACGCTTAAGATAAAATGAAACATACATTTATTATCTAGCATAAATAACGAAAATTTATTAACACGTGCGGCGTTAAAAATTATATAGCTGCAATCCAGTATAAATATTACTTTAAAAGTGTAGTTTGTTTTTTACCAAAGATATAATATCTTAGAAAGCCCCGACTCATACCAATTAACTTGTGTTAGCATACAATACACGTCCAGCGTCATAAAATGTAAAGGAAGATATCATAACTGTTCCAATGAAATATTACCGAAATATGTTGATATTCAAATAGCAGAGGGGACTTCGGCGCTGGGACACGCAGTCGCATCGTCGAATCTCTCAGGCACAAATACTCGTATTTTACTGCTACAACCGATCTGAATAATAACACGCTACATTAGTTTCCCATTATGCCT